>NC_090442.1:708670274-708973846 GCF_031143425.1 Pleurodeles waltl
CCTTTCCACTCTCTGATTGACATGAAGCCCCAGTGCTTCAGGGCTTCAGATTGAAGTGGCCGGGGCTAAATTTATGACCCCGTCATCAGTGGGAGGAGATTAGCCCTTGAGGCTACGGCTTTGCCGAGCAGATGACCTCACAAACCTCAGGACTGTGAGATCGTCACCTGGCACATAGTTTAGTCATTGTAGACAGATGTTGGGCACCCGCAGGCCTGCAGAAGAGAGAATGAGCAGAGTGCAGCAGCCTCTAGCCAGCAAAAGAGTATGGTGGTCATTCCAACCCTGGCGGTCCATGACCGCCGGGTTGGAGGACCGCGGGAGCACCGCCGACAGGCCGGCGGTGCTCCAATGGGCATTCCGACCGCGGCGGTAAAGCCGCGGTCGGACCGGCAACACTGGCGGTCTCCCGCCAGTGTACCGCCGCCCATAGGAATCCTCCAAGGCGGCGCAGCTAGCTGCGCCGCCGAGGGGATTCCGACCCCCCCTACCGCCATCCAGTTCCCGGCGGTCCGCCCACCGGGAACCGGATGGCGGTAGGGGGGGTCGCGGGGCCCCTGGGGGCCCCTGCAGTGCCCATGCCACTGGCATGGGCACTGCAGGGGCCCCCGTAAGAGGGCCCCTAAATGTATTTCACTGTCTGCTGCGCAGACAGTGAAATACGCGACGGGTGCAACTGCACCCGTCGCACAGCTTTCACTCCGCCGGCTCGATTCCGAGCCGGCTTCATCGTGGAAGCCTCTTTCCCGCTGGGCTGGCGGGCGGCCTGAAGGCGGCCGCCCGCCAGCCCAGCGGGAATGTCAGAATTACCGCCGCGGTCTTTCGACCGCGGAACGGTAACCTGACGGCGGGACTTTGGCGGGCGGCCTCCGCCGCCCGCCAAGGTCAGAATGAGGGCCTATGTGTGGTAAATGTTTTAAAAAGGATGAAGCACTGTGACTGCAGTGCACTAGCACTTGCACAAATCTGATTTTATTTTGACATGCCGTGGGAAACAATTAAGGGGACTGTTCATTCATGACGTCTTCCACAAGATGCCCCTGCCTACAGCATGCCCAGTAACCTTGAGACTATACAAGCTAGAGACTTGATAGAGATGGTTAGGTTGCAGGTCTTGTAGGCCAACAGTGTGTGTACTTGTGCATTAGCTTGAGGCCCTACCCTTGGTTCTGGCTTGTTGAAAATCTAAAGGAATGGAGATGAGCAGAAAGCATTTCATACTTTGACATTTATGTCCTTGTTCAACCCAGTGGCCTATATCTGTCTCACGTAATGCTTTTGGGTGGGTCTTTTCATCTTTCTTTGAACTCTTGTATGGAACTGCATGAAGGACTTCTTTACTTACAAATATAGCCCTCACTGTCTGCTGTTGTTGCCATCCTCCTGTGTACCTCACTCTAATGTGCTAATTCTATGTGCATTAGCACACTTAACCCAGACCTTTCGGCTTTGCCGATGCTTGTTAACTGTCCTTTACATACGTGGTCCCATAGCTGGGTTTTCTCATGTCAGGAAGTACTGTGGATTTATAGAAGACTACGTTACAAGTATTCATTATTGCTTTAAAGGCTCACAGATTTTTCACATGGGCAGTTCTCTGTATTTTTCGTAAAATGAATTTTCTACTCTTTTTGGGGATGGGGATGGTGTCAGATTTGCAAGTGATAGCACAGCCATTTTCTATATTTTTCTTTGGGCATGTGATATAGATTTTATTCATAGTACTGTTTCATGTGAGAAAATCATCCTTTCTTTTGTGGAGTGCCTTTGATGCACTTGGTTGTTATCTGCTAGTGTTTTCTTATTGTTGACTATTTCCATATTTAGTTTCTTTGGCGTGCTGCTGTTTTGTCATGGTTCCCAGTTTACCCACTGTTTGTCATGGTTGTGATTCCTGATGCTTTCACTGGCTAAACTTTGGTGCTGTTGTTAAACATTAGTGATCTGCTGCTATTTTTCCACGAGGAGGTATAGGAGCTCCTTGTACTACGTATCATTGGTGACATGCTGTCGGAGATATGCTACAGTTGTAAGTCCAAGAAACACAAGCATTGGCAAAGTCAAGAGGTCTCGCCAATGGGCGGCCTATTGGCTTTGTCAGACGGGTGGAGGTAGGTATGGGGAGGGGCGGGCAGTGGTGGATAACGTGATTTTTTTAAAAATAAGCACTATGAAGTGTCCAGCAAAACAGCAGTAGGGGTGTGTGACCTAGCCACCAAGGAAGATGGCAACATGAGTGCTGAGCTCCAGCAGACAGCCTCTTTGCAGATGGTATCCTGGTGACCCACCGGGTTGCTCCTAAGTCTGGTGCAGATTGTGAAGTCCCGGAGGCATGCAGCGTTGAGCAAGGGGCCGAAAGGGCAAAGGATGTGTGGCGGCTGTGAAGCGGATGCCATGCTGAGCATCCCCAAAAAGTAAAAAAAAAAAAATGACATTGTGCGAAGTGTGTGCATAATTTAAAAAAAAAAAAATGCTTCCATCAAGTGTGTGTGTCAGGAGGGAAGTGCTTGATTCCATTGATGCGTAGTGGCTGTGAATCGGTGCCACAGTAAGGGCCAGATGTAGGAAGTTCCGATTTTGCGAATCGGAAATTGCGAGTCGGTGCGACTCGGATGCAGAACGGTGTCTCAGACACTGTCTGCGATTCGCTATGGGGTCGCAAAGACCCACCTCATTAATATTAATGAGGTGGGTCGCATTTTGCGACCCCATAGCGAGTCCCTGCACTCACAGGGATGGTGGCCTGCTGAAGACAGCAGACCTCCATGTCTGTGACTGCTTTTTATATAAAGCAGTTTTTTTTTTTTCTTTTGCAGCCCGTTTTCCTTAAAGGAAAACGAGTTGCAAAATAAAAAAAAAAACGAAACCATTTGGTTTCGTTTTTTCAGAGCAGGCAGTGGTCCTTTGGACCACTGCCTGCTCTGGAAAAACATTTTGGGCAACATTCACAAAGGGGAAGGGGTCCCCCGGGGACCCCTTCCCTTTTGCGAATGGGTTACCACCAGTGTGACACTGGTGGTAACTGCGAATTGCTTTGCGACCGCATTTGCGGTCACAAAGCAATTTAGCATTGCGAAATTGCGAGTCGCAAATAGGAAGGGGACACCCCTTTGCGAGTCGCATTCACAATTTGCAAGTCGGTACTGACTTGCAAATTGAGAATGTGCATCGCGATTAGCATTTTGCATGGCGCAAACTGCGATTTCCGCAGTTTCCACCATGCAAAATGCTTCCTACATCTGGCCCTAAGTGAGAAGTGCTGGCTGGATGACGCACTTGCATTCCATTTTGAAGGGAGTGTCTCTGTCACAATTCTGAAGGTGAAAATGAGCCAAGCCGAAGAAAAAATAGTGCGCCAACAAACACATACATTAAAGAAGAGAGTGAGCTTACATGTAACAGGGGCAGTCTTCATGGGAGGAAACCAAGCAACAAAAGGAGGAACAAATACAAGTAAGTGACTAGTACAAAAACACACATTTATGAGAGGCACTACAAAGAACCAATTAAAAGCAACGGGCAGCAATGGGCATGCACTTACTTTGCAGCAGTGGTTCCCAACCTGTGGTCCGGGGACCCCAGGGGATCTGCAAAGCCTCCTCAGGGGGTCTGCGACTGCTGAGAAAATTAAATAATATTAACAAATTAATAAAGTGTATATAAGGTGCCTAAATGTACAATCAAAAACTTGAAAGTGTACTGTGTCGAGTAACTTTTAATGGAGGCTAAAAATTAAATTAGTATCCTCAGATTGATTCGTGGGAGCAGTGCAGGTACATCAAACAGAATATATTCTGGGTGATATGTGGCTTCATTTACATTTAGAAAAGTTCCAACCTTCCTATTGAAATTTTTTTATTTTTTTATTTTTAAATCAAATACATCTGTTATCATTTGTGGATGTGTTTGATGAATTTTTGTTTCTGTATTTCTTGTGTAACGTTTTGTAATTCAAATCATTGACAGTATTTAGGCCAAAGTCCCTGGCTTCCACTAATGACTCAGTGGAGGGTCCCCTGATTCCAACATTGATTCAGTTGGGGTCCCCGGGCTCCAGTAATGATAAAGTGGGGGTTCACAGAAGTCAAAAGTTGGAAGCCACTGCGCTACAGAGTAGATAATAACATATCTCAAAGAGAGAATGCATGGACTGCCTATGCAAGACCAAATGAAGCACAGCTGCTAGCAGTGTTGTTTGTTGAGGTTTCATGAGGTGATAATACTTTAGATGGCGGTGCTAGCTGTGTGTGTTTTTCTTGATGCAGTGCTGTAATTTATGGTGTGGTCAAGCCTGTATTGATGGAAAAAGGTAGCTATCATACATATTTCATTCAAGCTCCATTATTACTCAGAACAAGCTCAATCACCTTAAGACAGGTTTTGGCTGTTCATTTTTAAAGCCTTCTTTCAAGGAGGAAGGCAAAATGCCACCTATTATAACACATTTTTCCAAATATAGTGACCACAAAGACATAACTTTTCGACCTGGCTCACAAAGTGTAAAGTCTGCTTTCTAATTTTTAATCAGTTCCATCATTCCCTCTTGATTTCTTACCCACACTGACTTTTGTTTCCCTTGTGTTCATTGTTCCCCAGGTCCATTTTATTAATACTCTGCCCGGTGTCCATTAGCTCTCCCCTATATCTGTCACTTCTATCTACTTCACACAAAAAAGTCTGACACTTACTTTAAATGAGAAGGTCTTAGATTAGTTTGTTAGTGAAATAATAGAGCAGATATGAAAATGTAAAAGTTCAGTCAAAGTCGATCTGTACATCAAGTTACTCAGATTAACCCTTTGGTTGCCAAGGGCATAACGGTTACGTCCTCGGCTGCACAGCTCGCGTGCCGAGGATGTAACCGTTACGCCTGGACCCGGCCAACGGGGGAGCGCTAGCAGTAACCCCGTGGACCTCCAACCCCCCTCCCATGGGCAGGGATGGAAGGGGAATCGCTTCCCCTTCCACCCCTTCCACCCCTGCCCTCAGCACCCTCCCCCCCCAATGACTCGTCAGAGGTCGCCCCGATCCAGCGCGATCGGAAGAGAAATGCCTGCATTTCTCTTCCGATCTGGGGAGGGTGGGGGATGGCAGAGAGGCATTAAAGGAAAGGAAAAGCTTTTCCTTTCCTTTGATGTCTTTCTTAGCATTTCTGCAACCTGATTGTAAAGTGATCGGGCTGCAGAAATGCCCACTAGACTCCAGGGATTTGTGTTTACTTTTGTAAACACATGAGGGGAGCGGCCCCATAGGCAAAGGCTGCTCCCCAAGGGGGGCATTTTTTTAAATTAGGCCTTTTCTGCCCTCTCCTCCCCCCCCCCCCCCGGAGCAGATCGGCCTATTTTAATTAATTAGGCAAGGTTCGCTCCCTGGGGGGAGGGTGGGGGGCAAATTGTTTTTAGGCCATTTCTGCCCACCTTGGGGGCAGTTCGGCCTTTTTTTGAAGGGGGGCAGAAACCACTAGATACCAGGGATTTTTTTTTCACATCAATTTCACACAAGGGGAGCAACACCGCCACCCCCCCTACGCAAAAACAGGTAGTTTTGTATTTGATAATTTTGATGTGTCCACATAGTGTTTTGGGGCATTTCCTGTCGCAGGCACTAGGCCTACCCACACAAGTGAGGTACCATTTTTATAGGGAGACTTGGCGGAATGCTGGGTGGAAGGAAATGTGTGCCTCCTCTCAGATTCCAGAACTTTCGATCACGGAAATGTGGGGAAAAAGTGTAAATTCTTTTTGCCAAATGTTGAGGTTTGCAAAGGATTCTGGGTAAGAGAACCCAGTGAGAGCCCCACAAGTCACTATCCTGGATTCCCCTGGATGTCTAGTTTTGAAAAATGCACAGGTTTGGGAGGTTTCCCCAGGTGCCGGCTGAGCTAGAGGCCAAAATCCACAGCTAGACACTTTCCAAAAAACACGTCAGATTTCAATGTAAAAATGGGATGTGTCCATGTTGCATTTCCTGTCACGGGCATGAGGCCTACCCACACAAGTGAGGTACCATTTTTATTGGGAGACTTGGGGGAACACAGAACAGAAGAACAAGTGTTATTGCTTCTTGGCTTTCTCTACATTTGTTCCTTCAAAGTGTAAGACAGTGTGTAAAAAAGACGTCTATTTGAGAAGTGCCCTGTAATTCACATGCTAGTATGGGGACCCCAGAATTCAGAGATATGCAGATAACCACTGCTTCTCAACACCTTATTGTGTGCCCATTTTGGAAATACAAAGGTTTTCTTGATACCTGTTTTTCACTCTTTATAGTTCACTAAATGAATTGCTGTATACCCGGTATACAATGAAAACCCATTGCAAGGTGCAGCTCCTTTATTGGCTCTGGGTACCTAGGGTTCTTGATAAACATACAAGCCCTATATATACCCGCAACAAGAAGAGTCCAGCAAAAGTAATGGTATATTGCTTTTAAAAATCTGCCATAGCTGGGAAAGGTTATAGAAGAAAAGGTGGACAGAAATGGCTCTTTTTTTCACCTCAATTTCAATATCTTTTTATTTTAGCTGTTACTTTCTGTAGGAAAACCTTGAAGGATCTACACAAATGACCCCTTGCTGAATTCAGAATTTTGTATACATTTTAGAAATGTTTAGCTGTCCGGGATCCAGCACTGGTTTCACACCCATTGCTGCTACTAACTGGAAGGATAATTGTATGTGGGTGTACTTAACCGAGGGAATGTTAGGCGCTCTGGGTAATAGGGAAAAATCATACGAAATTATTACTTAAATCATCTAATGGTGCACCCTTGAAAGACCCCACCCCTGGGTCTTGATGTGTGCTAAGCACTCATAAATACCAATAACTACAAGAGGCACTCATGCATACATAATATCCAGTATTATAGAATCACTGATTAAGATTTGTTATGAGATCGAATAAAACAGTGCTCATAAGTAAGTACTCATTATGTACATATATTGTATATTACTACAAAAAGAAAATGAGATAATATAAATCATATATATCAATGTCCTTCAATTAAGTAACAATGTCCGAATTAAATGTAATCAAATAATCAAAATTGATGCTCCAAACTTGTGATATGATCCAAAGTCAAAATCCCAAATCCTTCAATCCAAATTGAGTCATGTTCTTCAAAGGTATCTCGTAGTCAGTGTTGATTTAGCTTTCGGATTCACAGCCAACACGTGTTTCGTCCGGGAAAGCTTCCAAAGGGTGTGTTTTTGAATCTGAGTATCGCAGATAATGGTGGGGCAGGATTTTCTTTCAAAATCAGGGATATATAATTTTGCAGCAAAATAGTTAGGAAACGTGTAGTAAAATAGTAAGAGTTTACAAGAGTTGGTAAGTGTGTTTTAAGACATTTTACATGTGTACAACCCCAGTTAGGCATCTATGGCACTATGGGGGTCATTACAAGCTTGGCGGGCGGCTACCGCCGCCCGCAAAGCTGTAACCGCCATGCGGCCGCAATCCTGCGGTCCCCATTACAACATCCCCGCTGGGCCGGTGGGCGCAAACCTAGTTTACGCCCGCCGGCCCAGCGGGGATGCAGCCGCAACATAGGAGCCGGCTCCTAATGGAGCCGGCGGTGTTGCGGCCGTGTGACGGGTGCAGTAGCACCTGTCGCGCTTTTCCGGGGCCCTATTAGGAGGCATGGGCAGTGCAGGGGCCCCCAGGGGCCCCAGGACTCCCCTTAGTGCAATCCTCTTCCTGGCGGTGCAAACCGCCAGAAACAGGCTGGCGGTAGGGGAGTCATAATCCCCAGGGCAGCGCTGCCCTGGCGGATTATCACTGCCGGGGCTAAAACGGCGGGAAACCGCCGGCCCCGGCAGTGCGACCGCGGCGCTACCACAGCGATCGAAATATGGGTCTCCGTACCGCCAGCCTGTTGGCAGTACGGACGCCACTTTAGCCCTGGCGGTCTCTGACCGCCAGGGTTGAAATGACCCCCTATATGTTTTTCTTCTCACTAGGAAGTACCTGTTAAGTGCTTGTTTGTGCTTATCTAGCCTGTACACATCTGGAAAATTGCTTCAAAGTCTCAACAGACGTAGAGATAACAAAAGTGACTCTACCTAAATTTTGACTAAATTACTTCAGAGAACATGACCTAACATGACTTTTGACTTTCAGGACATCAAAGAAAGTGGTATTGCACAACCCTTGACGCATTGTGTCTATTTTGTAATCATGTATTATTCAAAACAGGCGATTGCAACATGTTAATAGGAAATTGGTAACCAGCAAAACAACTAACTGCCTACTAAAATTAGCAACAGTGTTTCCACTGATAGAAGAGACAGGCCACACTATAAAATCACAATCTTCTAACCATGCACAACAAATAAAGTGATGTTTACTTAGCCACCTTACATGGGTGCACTTTAAAACTTCGTCATGTATCTGAGGCAATGAATAAATGGCACAAATTGTTGTTTTTGTACCTTTTAAAAGGTCTTGCCTGGGACAACTCCTGTGCTGTCCCTTGCAAGATGTTTTGCCAGTGCTGCCATATCTGGCACTTTTTATGTCTCTCCTGCGTCTTGCTTGCAAGAGACACTGTGTTCCCCAAGGAGCTACCATGTGTGGGCTTCATTGTCACTTTTATTTGCTTCCTTCTTATTGGGCACCATAAAAGATGGGGCAAACCCAGTAACCCTGGGACCTGGGTATGTAATTCTATGTCATTTCAGGCCACCACATACGTTTAACTTCCTTCTGGGTGACTTATGCTTGGGGAAAACTTTTTTAGATCAAATAATTATAATGGTCATGGGTTGTATTCTTCATACATTGGGAATTTTGCCTCTATCAATGGGGTGAGTTATGTAAGTTTTCACAAATACAAACAAGCTGTATTGTGAAGCGCAAAGGACTGATACACGGTTCTCTCACTTTAGGTGCTTCCTACAACAAAATCTCATCCTGATGATGACCCTGTGTGAATTAATTTTGCAGGTTGGGTTGAAACGTTGACAAAAACGGATGTGGACTGACTTTAAAATTGTTAGTGGTTTCCAGAAACCCAGATTTGGGGTGTTGTATGGAAGATCACATGATTTTTTTAGCCACATTTGTACATATGATTTTGTTATAACACTGGTGCATTTTAGTTTCACTTTATTCACTTCCACTGCGCTGTCACATTTGAGGGACACCTGAAATATAAATTGAGGGTTGTCTTGAGTGGGCAATTTTAAATATTTTTGTTTTGAATAAAATGGATAAGGTACTTACCAAAACTTATCAGTGTGTTTTTTTTTTTAATCCTATTGGTCACTGCCGAGGAAGTTAAGGGCTGTACTTCCCCTGAAGGGATCATCTATTTGTTATGGAATTCTAATTGGGCAGCACAAGCTGGCCTCACTTCCTCTTCTTTCAGCTAGAGCATGGACCAAGTGCTGATTGCATCACCCGATTAGGGTCCTTTCCTGCTAGGGCTATGATTGAGGTACTATTTTTTTATTTTTTGTATCTCTTGCTTCTTCCCCTCCTTCCACCCATCAGTGTTGCTTCTTCCCCTTCCACCCTTGTCTGAGTTGTTTCTTTCTCTTCCACCCCCTTAATGTCCATGTTGCTCCGCCCTCCCCCTCCCCCACCATATGGGAAGAAAAAGTGCTATGATGCGGCCAGTGCTGGCCTTTCTTTCAGTGTTTTTTTTTTAATGTCTTAATGTCCTGTTGACTCCTACCTACTCTCTGGTTGTCCACCTCTACTATATTGACAAAGCCAATAACTTACCTCTGGGTGAGATATATTGACTTTGCCAATGCTTGTAATCTGTGTGATGACATGCTGAATTTGTTTTTATTGTGATGTTGTGTATCATTGGTGTGGTAGATTACAGTGTTTCTTTCAATTGTATGGTGGTGTGTTTTATGTTCTGGTAAGATGCAATGTTTACCTTGTAAAGGTGCAATAGGTTTCGGCATTGTTTGTATGGTAATGGATTTCTGAAAGTGGTAGTTTGCGTATTTGTTGTGTAATATTGAATTTCATGGCCTCATAGTTTGCTAATATTTTCCATCACATGGAACTGTGTTTCAAGGTATGGTTTTTGATGAGTACAGTCTTTCATTTATTGTCAAGTTGTTGTGCTGCTTCCTTATGTGATGTTGTAGTTTGCATGTTCTTGTATACCAGAGGTCTTCAAACTGGGGTGCGGGCCCCCCCAGGGGGGCCTCAAGTAATCCCGGGGGGGCGCCAGGCTCTGGCCAAAAGAAGCATTAAACAGATAACAGGGCTTTATTTCAAGCAGAAGCATGTTATTGCATGTTTTTTAAAAGGAAACAGTACTAATAGCAATGTTTAAATAGTTCTAGACATATTTAAACATTGCTATCTTTATAAAATAATTGTGAAAAATGCTGAGGGGGGCCAAATGATTTTTATTTTTCAACTGGGGGGCTCGGCATTAAAAGGTTTGGAGACCACTGTTATAGACTGTACCATTCTGTTCTCCATATAGTGTTGTATTTCATGAATTTGTAGTTTCCTAGGATTTATAGGAAGGTGTTGCTGTATTTTATGTCCTGACAATATTGTACTGGATCCCATGGTTCAGAAAATTGCACAATATTCCCTTGGTGTGGTATTTTATTTCTCAGTGTTGCACTATAATTAAGGCTGTGATAGACTGCTGTGATTTGTTTTTTTGGCATACAGCTTTTGCAAGGCATGATCGAATTATGTGGCTTAACTATGAGCTAAGCAGCTTACTTATTTGTGGGGCTCTATATTCTAATATGGTAGTTTTCTGTAGTTGTGCCTTGGTGTGTTACTGTTATTCATGATGTGTTACTTTTGTTTTCCCTTGGCGTGGGACTCTATGTAATAATTATATAATTTGCTGTGCTTTGCTTGGTCTGATTTACTTTTTCTGTCATAGGTGCCTTGCTGTTAGCGAGTGGCTGTCAATACTTCTGTTGCTGACTAAACAACATATGAGTACAGATAGAATGCTGTTGTAATTTATGCTGCAGTAGAAGTGGCAGTATGGAGTTTTGCTCCATGACTTGTACTTTGATGTTTTTCATGTGTATGGTGTATATTTCATGGTGCTCTGATTTGTGGTGGGCTGCTTTGTTTTACTGTGTTGATCACCATCATATGATGGTGATTTTCCTGATGTGCAGTTTTCGGCTTTTTCCCTATGGATCGTAACAAATGTAATGGTGTGGCAGATGGCGGTATAGCTCAATGATGTGATGTATTTCATGGAGAATAAACCTTTTAGCCTTGGTATGAGTGTATGTTTGGCTGTTCTACTTTGTTGCATTTATGTTATATTTCATGATATTGTAGTAACATATGTTTTTTGCCTTTGTGTGGTGCTGTATTTCTTGGTGTGATCATTTACTATTTATGTCTGGGTAGTGCTAAATGTAATGCATGTGGTAAGTTTCTGTTTTTTACGTCAAGAAGTATATTGCTTTGTATGTTGATTAATGTAATTTTCCTACAGATGTTGCTGTGTTTCATGGAATCGAAGTGTGCTGTGTGTTGTTTTGGCATGTTGTACTTAACGTTGTGGTTTTGTTTGTTCTTTACTTCTATGTGATGAGCTTTTCACTCTGTGGTTTTATTGTGTATTTCTTTGGTGCTGTTCCATTTTATGATGAGGTAAGTGTATTGTTTTTCTGAGTGAAGAGCTATATTTTAGGATCTGTTTTGATATATGTTCTTGCGGCGTGGTTCTGTGTAGCAAAGTGTAATTTGTGCTCTGATTTTTTTCGTAGGTTTGGTGCTTTTTTCAGGTAGCATTTTGTTTTCTTTAATATGGTTCTATGCTATAGAGGAGTAAGCCTTGAGCCAACCATCTTATCAGTCCCACTTGGGGGATGGGTTCTCACATGATTTATTGGCAAGGTATGGACGCCTAGAGATGGAAAATATGTGATAGCAAGTCATAACTCTTTGCCTTTTATAAGTTACAACTCTACTACCAAGATACTTTAATGTAAAAAAAAAATCATATTTTTTTATTATTGTGAATTGTATTAATAAAATTTACAATTACAGTAAATGTGATTATATAAATTGATAATTATAATAGTAATTACGATTTATATTAAGTATACCAAGTAAAATGTATACATTTTTTAAATTAATTTATTTTTCCAGAGCTGGTGGTGAATGACTGTGCAGCATCTTGAAGAAGACTGAAACAACCACATCCTGCCCCTCTGATCCCTAGTGTATAATTCACTTATGGTCAAATGTCCAATATGGAGTTACACTGACAAGCCCACAGTACGACTCATCATGGAAAACTTTGTTAGAGGCAGCTTAAGTAAGGAATCACATTCCACTATTAGACATTGTGAGAAATGTGGAAAGTAACATGGTTCCCCAAATATTTTACCACAGGAAGCGCAGGAGCCTGTTTACTATGAAGAGGGACTTATAGACTATTAAGCAAAAAGCTGAAACAAGTGTCAGTGATGATGCTGGAACGAGTGAGTGCATATATAAACGCTTAAATAGAAGAACATCATTAAAGTCCAACGTGTATGCTGAAGAATGCATAGTTTGTGGAACGATAATGCTCCAAGGGAACATCAACACATGGGAAATTAATCAAGGCCACAGAGCTTAGAGTTGATAAACGACTTCGAGAATGTGTAACCATTAATTGTGATTAAAAGATTTTAGCAGTTTATAGTAAGGACATAGTGGCTGCAGAAGTCCATTATCATATATCTTGTATAGGAACTATACAAGGGTTAAAGCAGAGGAGGAAGATCATGCATCTAGCATTAAAACCGATGATTATTTAAAAAATATGAGAGATGAAGCATATGATGAACTATTTCAATACATAAGAACTGTGATTATTCCTGACAAAGAGGTAATACGTGTGACGACTCTCACTGAAAGGCTTGAAACCCTCATGACACACAGAGGAATACAAAGAATAGATGAATCGACCAAGAAGCATATTAGAAGAAAATTGGACTCCGAGTTTGGTGACCGCAGCCAACTATTCTCAGACAACCAAGAAAAATTATTGGCCCAACCTGATAGTATCATGTTACAAGACGTTGTAAGAGAAAACCAGAGTATGAAAAGAACATTATCAGTTTTAAAGGTTAAAGTAACAGACATGAACAAGATCATCGATCAAACATCATTGCACATAACAATGTGTAAAACAAACTTGACATCAACACCATGGCCATATCATCCATCACACGTTGATAAAGATTCATTTACAGTGCCTGATTACCTCAAACAGATCCTATTAGGACGTCTGACTGGAGAGCCAGGAAACACAAAGCCATCCAAAAGGGTTGCCTTACTTATGCAATCATTCCCCCCAAGCAATTGTTGTTCCCATACGCCATGAAAACGCTGACCGGCAATGTTGAAATAATTTGCAATCTAAACAGACCTACTTGGTCATAGGATTTCATACTCACAACTGGAAGAAAATGATACCTCCTTGTGTCTTCAGAGACTTGCTACTAACTTAAATGAGCAAATTGTTCTTCCAGCCAACATTCAGCCTCATGTCTTCTCTAACTTAGCATAGGATAACATTGTAGGCAGGAAGAGACTCTTATTGGTAAGGGGACAACCCATTGAGTCAACAGTATAGCTGTGCAGCCCACGTTGTTTGGACCACAATCTTTTCAAGCTCCTCTCCCAAGCATTGAGAAACAAAAGCAAAGAATGTTGACCACCTCAAACACTGACAAATTGTTCATGTAGGTTTCTGATGAATGAGTTGGGCCTCAGCCATTGATGACAAGTACCAAAGTCATGCCGGAATGTGTTGCCCGATTGCAGCTTCCACAAAATAAGAACATAATCTGGGTTGTCACAAGACAAGAAGCAAGCCTTGCACAGATAATACAAAGTTGGACAGGATTTAACATCAGTACTAGAGACCTAATTAGTGTATACCAGGAGTCCATTGGCTACTTGCCCACCATTAATGCCCCTGCAACTGAGTTGACAACTGTTTCTGAAATTGTGAAACAGTCAGAGCTGATAAGGGAACCACTGCATTTTGCAAAAGTTGTAGTGGTCATATATCAAGCTCTCTACGCAAAAGCAACTGAGATTGTGTGGAAGCATAAAGCAACATACAACAGAATCATTCTTCGGATAGGCACCTTTTGCACCATTTGCAATGTCATGTCCGTTCTTTCAAATGCTTTCAAGACGCTGGCCGTCAAAACCTTTGCATTGAAGCAGACATGATAGCAGAAGGATCAATATCATCAGTACTAGAAGGTTGTGTGTACAATTGTGCAGATGTTGAGGCTGGCTTGGATGGAATTTATCCCCTAAGTGGAGAAAAATTACAAAGAGAACATTTAGGTATCTACTCCTTCATTGAGGATGTTAATGACTTTGCAAAAGACATATGCCAACAGAGATTAAACAGCTTCTTGCAGAATGCAACCTTTGCTAAAGTAAAAGAGCTTTGGGATGTATTCCTGGAACATCTTTGTCATGACAATGGAAATCTCTCTGCATTTTGGATGTCGTTTGTGGATATTGTTGAAAATGTGTTGCTAGCTTTGCTGCCTGCTGCTTGAGAAGTAAATTAGCATTTATATCTTACCACCATACGCACTATGATCCCATAGTGTTTAGCATATGACAGGATGAACTACACTAGATATCTTCCTTCATACTATGCCAAAATGACATTACCTGCAGTGAAACATCCAGAGATACACCACTACTTAATCAACTGATGCTTTTCAGTTCAAATATCAGATGTTAATCTGTTTTGATGAATTCCGGTCGATCAAGCAATAGAGGTAACAGTCAACAAAGACACACAGACTCTGGGTGTTACGGCAAGGTTCAACCTCAAGGTGGGGGCTGTTAAAAGATATATGACGGCTAAACACAGACGCACCTTTTTGGGTCAGATAAGGGAAATGGTTCATAACAACAGATCAGCTCTTACTCATGCAGACCTCATAAGTCACAAATTGACAAAGATGAAGATACTATTACGAGAGCTATTAGTCTGGTTCAAAGCTGGATAAACTCATTTCTTGTGCCACATGATCTTATTAGTCTCTCCAGGGCAAAAAAGGCATCTCAGGACATAGTATCCGACATAATAAAGGTGCATGAAATAGGTAAACAGTGCTATACAGACTTCAAACTTTGAGCGAGTTGAAGATGAACAAACTAAAAATCCACACTAACATGTCCAAGAAGAAGGCAGTGAAAAGCAATGGCAGGACAAACCTCATCAAAGCAGACAAAGCACCATTTCGTTGCATCCTTGTGACAGCACAGAATCACCCTTTAGGACCTTTACCCTGGGCTTTAGCAACTGTTGCGAAAGACAAACAAAGCTGTTATAGCAGCATACTTGTAGAAAGACGTTGCCACTGCTGAGGAAATACCTGGAAATTCAGCCACACTGATTCATGATATGGTTCTTGTTCAAAGAGTAAAAGGAGAGGAATCAAACTTTGGTGAGGTGGCTATGTCTGTCTTGTCCATGGCTTTGCAGGAAGGAAATAGGAGTCAAAGAATCAATGTTGTGTTTGATACGTACAATGAGACATCTATTAAGAACACCGAAAGGACAATCGGAGAGGAAGAACTCAGGCACCAGTTACAGAGCATCTCACCTTCCCAGATTGTCAGACAGTGGAGGAAATTCCCAAGCCACATAAGGAATAAAACAACTGTGATCGCATATCTTCTTAACAAATGGAGGAAACCAGAGTATTTTATAAAACTTGAGAATAAAACAATGTTCGCGAACTGTGAAGATAAATGCTACAAAATCACATCTGAAGGCAGCCACGAAGTGCCCAATCTCAACAGTACACACGAAGAAGCAGATGGTTGTTTGTTGCTGCATGCTGCACACACTGCTAATGAGGGTTCTGAGGCAGTAATGATAAGCTCAGATGACATGGATGTGTTTTATTATGTTTTTGGGATTCCATGACGGAATCATGGCTAAATTGTTTCTGAAAAGTGGTACTAAAATACAGATGTGAATACTTGACATTGATAAAATAGCTTTACCTCTTTGTGAAAATGTTTGGCGAGCTATGATAGGTCTCCATACTTTTACTGGATGTGACACAGTAAGCGCATTTACAGGAAGAGTAAGTGCATTAAAAATCCTGTCTGCCAACAGACATACACAGGAAACATTTTCGCAGCTTGGAGACAAATGGGATCTGCCTGAAGAACTAATGGACAAATTGGAACAGTTCTCATGTTTGCTGTATGCACCAAAATCTTCGGTTCATCACGTGAATGACTTGAGTTATCACCTATTCTTCGCAAAGAAGGATGCAATAGACAGTCATCAACTTCCACCTTGCACGAGCTGTCTGAAGAAAATGCCGAACGTGTGAATCATCAAGCTGCAAGAGATCTCTTCTCAATGATCCACAGACACCTAGTCCAATTGGGAAAGGGTGGAAGTTGGCAAAGCATGAGGGAGCAGAACAATTGGTAGTGGACTGGATGGAGGGGCAGCCAGCACCTTAGGCTGTGTGTCAACACCAGGGCAGTGCGTGCTCTATTGGCGACTAGAATGCAAAAACCCAGCACTCTCAAAACAACGTAGTTTATGCATTGTGCTGATATGTTGTTGTTTAACCTTTTGCATTGCAGAGTTCTATCCAGAAGACTTATTTTTAATGTGCTTACAAATACTGTTCATTTGCAGTGTATTGCTGCAGGCTTTCAGAGTGTGTTAGGGTGTGGTCCCTTTCCAGGGCCTTCTAGAGACTTTCCCTGCAACATGCCTGGGTGTGGTTGTGGGCTGGGCCAAGACTCTATAAAAAGGAGCCAGCCCAGCTCCAAGTGCTCACTATTCAGAGGTCCCGGTGCAGAGCAGCAGCTACTTCCTGAGCTCCTGTCCTGGTGGCCTATTTGATCTTCCAGACATCTGACTTTCATTCTTCATTTGGAGATCCTTGTTCTGGGCGGTAAGACGGTGGTTGGGCTGGCCTCCCGACGCCGTTATCGAGAACTCTCATGTTCTTGGGCCTAATCCTTTTATGATTTGACAGAGTACTTTGCGCGGGTGAAATATGCGCTTGAGTGTTTGTGACATTTGCAGGGTGACTTGCGAATCGGCAAGACGCGCGATTCATTTCATGATAATTTAATCTTGTTAATTATTGCGCGCTACCATTTCTTGACATTTACATGGTGGCTTAAGAATCGGCAAGACGTGCGATTCGTTTTATGGTGTTTTAACTTTGTTGTTCATTGCGCGCTACCATTTCTTGACATTTACATGGTGGCTTAAGAATCGGCAAGACACGCGATTCGCTTTATGGTGTTTTAACTTTGTTGTTCATTGCGCACTACCATTTCTTGACATTTACATGGTCGTTTCATTGTACTTTGATCTTGTTATTCATTGTGAGCTGTTATTTCTTGGCATTTACATCGTGGTTTGCGAATCGGCAAGACGCACGATTCTCTCCTCAAGTTTAATTCATGTTGTTTAATGTATGCCACTATTCTAAGATATTTATCATGTAATATTCGAGTTGACAAGTTATGTGATTTGTTTTTCCTGAATCCATATTGTGTTATTCATGGTGCACAATCCTGTTATGGTGTTTACTATATATATATATATATATATATATATATATATATATATATATATATATAAATCTACAATATGCGAAATTTGTGTTGAAACATTTTAAGAGTACACAGAAGATCAGAGTGTCTAGATGCAATATTGTATGGTCCTAGTATGCATTCTCAAAAAACGGATTTATATGACTGGTTTAAAATTTAGTCAGAACATTTTTCTGATTTTCATGTAAAGGAAAGTACTTGAATAAGAAAGTTTTCATTTAATCCATCTTGGTTCCCATACAGGTATCCGGCCATCTTGAAACTTAGTCATTTTAAACGTAATTCTTCGATTGTTCATGTTTTCAGAATGACTATGCTTTGAATCATAGTCTGGTATAGATTTCAGGAGATATAATTTTCATATTGTGTGTTCTAACCTTTTTCTTACTACAGGTCTCCTTCCCAGCTGTTTCCCTTCCTAATCCTCTGTTCCCCTCTTGAACTCTCTTAGCCTCTGTGATTTATGTATCAGAGTCTTGGAGCTGTTCAGTGGTGGACGTGTTGGGAACGTGCGCAGACCCTGAGGATCTGGTGACTCTGACACTGTGTTAGATATGCTAACTTGCAAATGCATTAGGAACTGCAAACTGCCAACATGTGTCTGCTGTCTAAATTACCTCAAGTGCATTGACATGTGCAGACTTCCCGCCTGTGAAAATCAAACAGATGCAGAGAATTATGACACCTATTGAGAAGAAGATGATGACAATGAATGACAAAATTGTGTTTATGTTCACTCATGACATACATTGCCTACGTAAGATGTGACAACTATTATTATTTGAAATTGTAAGTGAAAATTATGCACATAAACTATATCAATATATGAGGAATACAATAATGTTTTATTGCTATTATTTTAAGGACTGTATTGTTATTTTTACAATTAATAATCATAATTATTTTAAAATTATATTGAATTTAACCAATCTGGTGGAATTAGATTTATTTCTCCACATATTATGGTGAATTTGTATGTTATTCATCGAAAATATGAAAACCATTATTTTGTTAGGCTATGGTTGCTAATGTCACACAAAAGTAAAAGAGTGACAACTTGCTATCACATATTTTGCATCTCTAAGCATCCATACCTTGCAAAGAAATCATGTTATAATCCATCCACCAAGTGGTAAAAATGGCCTAAATTGGGGGCTCCTGGCCTATGTTCCCTCTAAGCTGCGTGCCTGTGGGCCCACAAAGAAGGAGATTTATCAGCGCGCAGGAGGTCATGAAGAGCGCGCATTCCACAAGATTTTTCTGCCATAAATCACTAAACAAGTGAAGAGATGAAGAGATCTTTCCACACTGTGTGAAAAGTAGAATGAAACAGAGACTGGAAAGGCAGTCTGATTTGTCAGAAATATGAAAATAAAGCATTCCATGTATTGCTTTTCTCACAGGTCACGCTTTGTCTTGTTCTGGCTGCCAGTGCTTTTCGCATCTCTTTTGAATCGTCTGCAGACGGTTTCATCCAGCACCCATTCCACCCCTCGTTCTTTTAAATACATGTTATTTCTTCACAGCATGGAACACCGTAGGACACTTCAAGGTGAACACAAATGTGATTATTGTTGGGGAAAATTACACCAGCTTTTTTTCGCTTTCAATATGTATGAGTTCTGCAGAGGTTTTTAGCACTTTCATATGTGCATTGGTGATTCATTTGGACGTGCAAGCATGTCTAAACTGCCTTTTAATAGTACCAGTTTACACTGCTGTATGAACACAATATTGCAAATTTGGTAAGGAACATATGTTTGGGAAACAGTTTCTGAAAGGTGGTATTAAAGCAGTGGAAACCGTAAAATGCACTCCTTGTATATCATGTAAACTTATAATTACGGTAATATCACATTTACATGCGCTTTGACAGTGCCATTTCCTTCTTCACCTGTATGAACTTTTCTGGTATCTGCATGGTGACAGTAAGATAGAGAGTAAGAAGAATGAGAGTGATTGAGTGACCTGGTGAATGTGAGTATGAATAAGTGCACGAGACAGAGAAAAAGGAAGTGAAAGTGATTAAGCGAGATAGTGGACACATGGAAAGTTAGTGATCTACAAATAAATACTGAAGGAGTTAAGAGAGTGTCTGAGCATGTGTCAAGGTGACTGAGAAAGTGGGTGTTAAGGAGACCGTGTTATCTTGTAACAAATGAATGAGTGGGAGAGAGCGAGTGGGTGACAGAATGAGAGCAAGTATTGACAATTCATGAAAGATTGAGAGTAAGTCTGAGGAGGGACATATATTTTTGGACCATGGTGGGATGGAAAGAAAGAAGAGAGAATGAGAAAGACGACAAGAATTGTATGGCACAGTAAGTAATAGATATTCTGTTGGCTAGTAACCAATGAGTCACACATATTCAAGCTACACCTACAATTAATAGCACATTTTACATCTTTTCAGTCTGTAGCTGAAGTAAATTAAGGCCATGCATTTTGTGGTACATAAACTGTTTGACAGGCCTTCTGTGCGACATGACAGGAAGGGCAAGCAAAATAACTATGTGCAGCTCCATAGAAACATTAACTGATAAGCACAGTAAACACAGAAATTCCCACTGTATTAGCGCTTGTCATATTTTCCTGCTACATGTTTTCTGATGGATGTTTCTCTATTGTTATTGTCATGACTATTTTATCTCCTTTCACAAAATGTATCATGGGTGATATTTCTTCTGCATGATGCTGCAATCTTGATTTTTTCAGATAGCCGTAATTTCTAATTGACCATTCACATGTTCTACAGAGCTTCTGATAAATATTCGGCTCATTATAAGTAAATCTTTTTCTGCTGCAGAGGAATGTGCTTCTGGGAATATTGAAGTTGGAAAGATTTTATGAGCTCCCATTGATAACACGCCTGAATGTAGTTTGCTTTTTAGCTGTGATAGTTAGAAAATATGCTTTAAAGTGTATAATGGTGTACCATTTTATGTAAAATGGGGGCCTTTTCTGCCCCTCGCAATCATCACATAGAGTAGTGAATTGCATGCTCACATAATGTCTCACCTGAAAGTGCTGTGGCACACACAGCAAAAATAAGTGTGCCCATAAACAGTCTATTATCGCACACAGGTGAAAATAATTAGAGGGAACATTGGTCCTGGCTAAAGGCTTAGAGGTCATTTTCTGTGTTCTTCCTTGGTATGGTACACCGTTTCATCGGGTGGTAGCTTGGTGTATTTCTAGACTCCGCACTGTTTCATTATCTGGTAGGTTGCTGTTCTATTTCCTTGGTATGGTGGTATATGTTTTTTGAGATAGTATTTATGTTTTATTTTGTTTGGTGTTTGCTGCTATCTCTTCAGACCAATCACATGGAGCTGATAAAATTAAACCAAAACATTTATATTTCAAAAGCTAAAAGCAGCAAACCTTTCTACTTGCCTTTGAAATGGATTCTAATAAATGTATTGTAACATTTTGCACGCAACAGCTAATCTTCTTGCTAGAGTTTTCCTAAATGTTGGCATTCGTTATCTATTTTTTTTAACAAGGCCGCTGTGCCTTTTTTTAAATTAGTTTTACGATTGTCACTAAGATTCAACCTTGGAACTGAAACTACTATCAGGTAGCTTCTCATATTCCTCTTTAAAGGTGAGGAGCCGGGAGGCATGTCATCACTGACGGCCACTTGCCAACAGGGGCGGCGGGCGATGGGGGGGTATTAAAAAAAAAAAACTGTAACAAAAATGTACCTCTATGTTGAGAGAGACTGCTCCATCTCTCCCTCCGTCCTCCGCCCTCCTGGAAACACAAGGCTTCCAGACAGTATGACAGCAGCATTGTGATTGGTCTGAGCACCCTGATTCAGCGCTCAGACAGGAAGTAGGGCTCTGTCTCCTTTGGGCTGTTCCATACATCCTTGTGGAGAAATGCAAAGCGTGCATGACTGTTTGGCCGGCTGAACACGGCCGGCCAAAGCGCCATGTGCACTTATGTGCACTCACCACTCTGCCTCCAGCCCTCCTCCTCCTCCAGCCCCGCCCTAACCTAGCTCCCAGAGGAAAAATGACGTTACATTATCATTTTTCCCTTTTGTCCACTGCATAAAGCAGTGAGGCAACACTCCACCACTACCACTGCTGCTTGTCATCTGTAGTCATTCGGAAACCTATGCCTAGACACTTTAATATAAGCCCAAGTTTTGTGTTCCTCTGAACAGACATGTTTATTGGAAATACTTAGTAAAGGGAAGTGGAGCCTGGGGATACAGAAGAATCACATCAGTGCTTCACGGCATTCCACAGTCATAAAAAAGTCTGGCAGGAGTCTGGTTACTGTTACACAGATGATTCATTGCTAGAACTTGTTTTAACGTGCTGTAAAGATTGAGGCAACTGTAGCATGGCCCAGCCTTTAATTTGAAATACTTAATGTGAGAATGGGGGGATGCTAGCATGTCCTACGTCAGGACTCCACTTGTGATCGTGCTTATAACTATTAATTAAAACTTTCCCTCTTTAATAAGATGTCTCATATGGGATGTTGTATCAACGGTGCTTCCAACGAATAGATATCTGCCATCTCTCAACCTTCAATAGTGCTGCAATGCTGTACTAATGGCAATGTGCGCTATACAAATGACAAATTGGGATCTATTTACTAAATTCTCGCGCAGCAGACAAAAATGCTGTGCTCCATTACGTGAGAGGGAATGGGCAGGGCAGCGCCACATCTGCAGAGGTATGGCAATCTTCTCCCCTCTCCCTAGCATTGGCGCAAAATCAGGCTGCCTGACGTCATGCATTCACCTTTGCACTACAATGTCAAGCTGCCTGTGTGAGTGTAGGATAGGTTTTGTACTGAAAGGATACTATTCCAATTCAAAATACCATGCTTAGACTAACTTTAAATCTTTTCTTACCTTGTATGTGTGCTGTACAGTGCACCACACACATGTGAAGTAGGAAAAGACAGGAGAAATAAAAGTATTTATCTTTGATATCTCCTTTTTTCAAAAGGGTGTTATTTTTTAGGAGAAAAACCCTGTTTACTTTATTTTAGTAAATAGGGTTTTGTGTCAATATTCTAAAGTTGAAACATTGCATGGAAGTGAACTCTGGTGGGTTTTTGTTTAAATGTCTCTCACTGCATTATGTATTGAAAGTTGCATATTATTTGATGCTGTGTTAGTTGTACCTGGATTGATCTAACACCCATAGTTGTGCATGTGCTTCTCTATTTCTTTAGCAGTTGTTAATGATCCAGTCGAATTGCCACCATCCTGTGCAATTGTGTCCCTAAGAAAGAAGCCTTTTCAATTCGAGTGATAGGAAAGCACCCTTTTAAAGGCTCCAGTGCACTGTATTCTAGAGCAAATTTTTCATATAAATTGGAAGTGCTGCTTCAAAGTTACCACAGCATGCCCACATGTCTCTAGGAAGCAGATATGAATGGCACCCTTCCCACTGTGAACCTAAATGTTTCCCTTTAATGAAAGTAGAACTACTAGGCCCCTCAATGACTCAAAACTGGAATAACTGCTGGAGGCCTCTAATCATCCAAAAAAGCCTGTGTTTCTTCATACCACAAACTCTACCTTGCACAACCAATTCCAGTTGCAGAGCAAAATAAAAATGACTGGAGTTTCAATATTTGTGCTATGCACACCACAGAAAACAAAATCAATACAGCGGTATGTCATGACTACCTGGCAGAGACCAGGGGCCTAGCACATTTTGGAGGGAGCCCATCTCGACCTAATCACTGATTCATTGTCTGGGTTCAAACTAAATTATAGCAGCGTCCTGCATACCAACATCCATCAAAGACTGCGGAATCGGCCACCAGAGATTCTGAATACAGCAGCCAATATGGTTACATATGGAATTATAGGTGAATTACAGGGAGGTTTTTCACCAAGGGGTTCTGAGTCACTCGGAACCCTGAGGTGAAAATTATCCCGTATTCACTTATTACCCATAATTCACCTATTACTCATCTATGATTTTACCCATCTATGAATCATCTGTGCTTGCTTTCAGTTACTATGCAGTGGCAAACTAGTAACAGGGAGCCATAGAGCCATACATAAAAGAGACTCTCCTTCCTGTTGTAAATTAAATAAGTAAATTAATGACCTCCTGCCACTCATCCCCACCACTCCGTGCCTTCCCTATGCTGCAGAAACTATGTTCACTAATTTACACTGCTGCTCTGACAAGCTCTTAGAGGGCTGAGCCAGAACAGCTTGGAATTCCTCTAAGACGTAGCAACAGTGGGTAATTGTAGGAAGTTGGCTTTGTATATACTATCTCAAAGTGAGAGATAGTGTGCACAGAGTCCAAGGGTTCCCCTTAGAGGTTGATAGTGGCAAAATTTGATAATACTAATGCTCTATTTTGTGGTAGTGTGGTCGAGCAGTAGGCTTATCAGAGGGTAGTGTTAAGCATTTGTTGTACACACACAGGCAATAAATGAGGAACACACACTCAAAGACTTAACTCCAGGCCAATAGTTTTTATATACAAAAATAACTTTTCTTAATTTATTTTAGAACCACAAGATTCAAGATTTGAAGTAAATACATAAAATGCAAGGCACTCCACACAGGTAAGTAAGGAACTTTGAATTAAAACAGTAGTACACATAGTATAGGTTAAAATGTCAATAAGCTATTTTAAAAGTAGGCAGTGCAAAAATCAACAGTTCCTGGGGGAGGTAAGTATGGTTAGGTTTTGCAGGTAAGTAAAGCACTTACACAGTCAGTCTCCTGGGTATAGGCAGCCCACCGTTGGGGATTCAAGGCAACCCCCCGTTGGGGGTTCAAGGAAACCCCAAAGTCACTTCACCAGCAACACAGGGCTGGACAGGTGCAGAGGTCAAAAGAGGGCCCAAAACACATAGGTGCCTATGGAGAACAGGGGTGCTCCGGTACCGGTCTGCTGGCAGGTAAGTACCTGCGTCCTCGGAGAGCAGACCAGGGGGGTTTTGTAGAGCACTGGGGGGGGAGAACACAAACAGGCACACAAAATACACCCTCAGCGGCACAGGGGCGGCGGGGTGAAGTGTGCTAAATAGGCATCGGGTTTGCTCTAGGAAGCAATGGAGGGACCCGGGGGTCACTTAGGTGATGCAGGCAGGGCAAGGGGCTGAACTAGGAAGAGGGCCGTCTGCTGGTCACTCCTGCACTGGAGGTTGGTTCCTCTTGGTCCTGGGGGCTGCGGGTGCAGTGCTTGGTCCAGGCATCGGGTTCCTTGTTACCAGCAGTTGCGGTCAGGGAGGGCCTCTGGATCCTCTCTGTAGGCGTTGCTGTGGAGGTGCAGGGGGGGTCGACTCGAGTTACTCACATTGTCGCAGTCGCCTGGGAGTCCTCTCTGCAGTGTTTGTTCTCTGGAGCTCGAGCCGGGGGCGTCGGGTGCAGAGTGAGAAGTCTCACGCTTCCGGCGGGAAGGGAGAGTTTTTTAAAAGTTGTTTCTTTGTTGCAAAGATGCTGCTGTTGGTGAACAGTGCCGCTGTTCTCGGGAGTTTCGTGGTCCTTTGGTTTCAGGGCAGTCCTCTGAGTCCTCAGAGTTCACTGGTCCCTGTGGGAAGCGTCGCTGTGCAGGTTCTTTGAGTCTGGAGACAGGCTGGTAGTGCTGGGGCCAAGTCAGTTGTTGTCTCCGTCATCTCTGCAGGGCTTTCAGGTCAACAGTCCTTCTTCTTTGTGTAAGTTGCAGGAATCTGATTTCCTGGGTTCTGGGTCACCCCTAAAGACTACATTTACGGGCGTGTTTAGGTCTGGGGGACAGTAGCCAATGGCTACTGTCCTGGAGGGTGGCTACACCCTCTTTGTGCCTCCTCCCTGAGGGGAGGGGGGCACATCCCTAATCCTGTTCCATGTTGAATAGCGCCCCCAAGAAAAAAAACAGTACTCGTCCTTTGCGACATGCAAAATTATTTTAATTATCGTAACGTATTTGGTAGCCTTTGTCCGGAGCCTGCATTCTAATTTGTTGATCTCCCGCCACTATGCCCCTTTTGCCGTCTCTGTAATTAGTCATTCCCTTTGCCAAGACTGAGTGGCTGTGACACTACTTGTTTCTCTCTTGTCATTAGCTCAGTCAGTAAGTTCTAATAGCCTTCTATAAGTCCAATGCTTGCAGTTGTTTACAGCCAGAAAATGATAAAAATGACACACAATATTTACACAGTAATTCACTTGGAAGAATCTATCACTATATATAACCAACAGTTTCTAAAAACAGCATAAACCAGTAATTCAGTGCATTATATTCTTTCATCATTGGGTTGCAGTATTTATAACCGGTAATACATCTGCTACAGTGTGTTTGTGCATGGCCCAGTGTTAGATTTAACAAACGTAGTAGGTTGTGGTACTTTTAAAATTTGTTAGTTTGCCGTGCTGCAGATTATATTGTTTAGTAATGTGCTGTGATTTTTCGTGCCATAGTGGTGTGTTTTGTTGTCTGGTAGGTTGTTCTTTTCTTGATGTTGCGCTGTTTTTTATGATGTGGTTATGGATTGTTTAATTTAGTGTGGTGTTATAATATGTGATAGGCGGTTTAGTGTATTATTTTGGCATAGCACTTTCTTTTATGATGTTGTAATTTGCAGTGGTCTAGCTTGTTGTCGTAGTTCTGTGTTTTCCCTTTGGTATGGTGGTATTTTTCATGGTGTGGCATTTTAGTTCAAGTTTATTTATTCATGATTTGGAACTCGTAGAAGGTCCACATAAACAATACAGTATATTTAAAATTACAAAACGCATAATCAATGGATTCAAATCTACATTATAATCCATATTATTTACAAATAAAGTGTATCCATATATCAGCCCACTTAGCTGTATTACAGTACATTTCCTATACAGTGCATTAACATATAAACTTCATGAATACAGGAATAAAAACATTCTCTGTATAAAACGCCTGTACTATAAAACAATCAATGTAAATTTAAAAAAGCCTTAAAAAATCTAAAAATCCTAAAACAGAATATTTCATTTGGAGGGTTAAACAATAATTTGAGAGCTTCACCTTCTGAGCGTATATTGAAACTCAAAAAGGGGGTGTTTCAGCCATTTTTTCCTCAGTAAAAGTAAAGATGGACAAACAAATATAACATGCTTAAGATCCTGAACATCCGCATAACACAGAACACACACGTTTGAAGTAACAAATCCTTTATAGGTTGTCTTTAAGTGGCAGTATGTTCTATCTCAGCAGAATACAAAAAAGCTTCACCCCATGCGGAAAATTCCAAAATATATAAGGCTGTGTTTTTTTCAGAATCACTGCTATAATCAAAACATCAAATCTCCTCTTTTGGCTAGAAAGCTCCATATCTAACTGAAAACGTTTATGCATTATAACCACCTTTTAAACTCCATTTGAATTGGAGAGGCGATAGAGCCAAAGTTAAATAAGAGTCAAGCTCTAACACTTATAATGCATATTTATATTTTCTAAAAAATTGAGATTTCTCTCTCAGTATTTCAAAAACTTCTTTATGAACAAGATGTTTTATGGAAAATTGATCACTATGAAATAGGCAAAAAGCCCTCCGGACCATCTCTGCTAAACCCTGCATAAAAGAACTATTAATGCTAAATTCCAGCCTTACGGTTGCAGTAGATGCCAAGGTTTTGAAGGGAACTAAGGGCCAGATGTAGGAAACACTTTGCGAGTCGCAAACGGCAAAATCTGCCATTTGCGACTCGCAAATGCGTGTTTCCTATGCAGAAATGCATTTTGCGAGTCGTTACCGACTCGCAAAATGCATTTCCGAATCGCAAATAGGAAGGGGTGTTCCCTTCCTATTTGCGAGTCGCAGTGGTATGCAACTCCATTTGGGACCGCGGTCGCAAATGGAGTCGCAGTTACCATCCCCTTCAAGTGGATGGTAACCCACTCACAAATTGGAAGGGGTCCCCATGGGACCCCTTCCAGTTTGAGACTGGACCCCAAAACATTTTTTCAGGGCAGGGAGTGGTCCAAGGGACCACTCCCTGCCCTGAAAAAACCGAAACAAAAGGTTTCGGATTATTTTGAAATGCAGCTCGTTTTCCCTTAGGGAAAACGGGCTACATTTAAAAAAAAAAAAACTGCTTTATTTAAAAGCAGGTCGCTAACATGGAGGTCTGCTGACGTCAGCAGGCCTCCATGTTAGCGAGTGCCTATACTCGCAATGGGGCCGCAATTTGCGACCCACCTCATGAATATTCATGAGGTGGGTCATTGCGACCCCATTGCGAGTTGCAGTCGGTGTCTGAGACACCGTACTGCATAGCAATTTGCGACTTGCAAATTGCGAGTCGCAGGGACTCGCAATTTGCAAGTCGCAAATTGCTTTTTTGCTACATCTGGCCCTAAGCGTCTTAAAATGTGCCCTTCCGTTCTGTCTAAGAACTCCCAGTCTGCTATCTTTGTACCTCTAATGCATACAATAAAGTAGCAGGAAACTTTACTTGATAAACTGACAATAGATAAGCAAAATGTTGCAGACCAACTGCCTTATAAAATGCACTTAATCCTTGTGCTTGCGAAAAGGTCTTCCCCACATTATTGCATATACGTTCATGGTCACTGAGTGAACTAGACATAATTTGACCCAGAAAACAATAGGCCATCAAAAGCTAGAGCGGGTGAAGACCTATGTACCAAGAAATATTTATTTTCTCACGTGATTTTTTTCCCTAGAAAACATACTACTTGTGATTTCAAGAAATTAATTTTTAAATAATGTTGATCAGTATAGCATTTAAGAGCTGGCAGGCGATTATTTAATCCTTTCGGAGTGAGGTCAATCACCACAATATCATCAGCATACAATAGATAAGATATATGGCGCCCTCCAATTTTGGGCGCCAAGCCCTTGCTTTTCCCTAAGACGATAGGCAAGTCATTAATATACAATAAAAATAGCAGCGGGCCAGAAGACACCCCTGCTTTAATCTATTTTTAGTTGGAATTTCAGCTGACAAACCCGGATCCCCACTTAACAGTGCTTTGCACCATGAGGAAGAATGCAAGGCTATGATCAAATTAACAAATTTGCAGGGATGCCTAAGTTAAATCGCTTCCTCCACAGGATCTTGCGATTAACCCTATTGAAGGCTGTTGAAATGTCTATAAATGCAGCATATACAACACCACTCCTAATCTGTACATATTTTTCATTTAAAAGCTGCATTACTGAAATATCATCTAGAGTATTATGCCCCTTCCTAAATCCAGCCTGTTCCAAAGGAAGGGCAGAATTTTCCTCGACCCAAGACTTTAAATGCTCTAATAGACTTTTGGCAAATACCTTACCGACTGCATCCAATAAAACTATTTGATGGTAACTTAATGGGGAAGTTCTATAATCTTTCTTATATAGGGGGACTATAACACTCCCAACCCAAGATGCCGAAACTGCACCTTTTAGATAACAGACCTGAAATACAGGATGGAGGATCTTTGCCCAAAGCAAGGGTTCCTGTTTAATTACTGAAATTGGGACCCCATCAGGGCCCATTGCTCCAGAAGCCCGTAGGGTCCGTATAAACCCTCAATCTTCATCACTGTAGGAGGACCATATCAATATCAGTATTACAATCTAGCAGAATGTCCATTTCACTTAGCTCAGTATCCAAGTTTTCTGCACAAAGGGAAAGTATGTAGTCTCTCCATCCTGCCTCAGCTATAGGCGGGGTGAGAGAAAATTTGCGAGACCCACATCATTCTGAGATAATTTCCCAATATTTACAAGCCTTTTTTGACCCAGCAGCTTCTCTTAGGGCAGCCCACCTCTGCTCGGCCTTCTCGTTTCTTATACCTGCCTTCAACTACCCCCTTCTCCTCTTTAATAAGGAGATTGTTCTGCCCCTTTCCTTTGTATACAGCACAAACTGGAGTCTTACCACCTTATTAATTTCCCTATTCAGCAGCAACACAGATGACCTTATCTTCTTTCGGGGTGGCTTACACCTTAACTGATTACACTGGACTATTGCACCCATAAATTCAGAAAAACAATGAAGGAGGTCCCTACTACAGTCATCAATTTGCAATATAGCACTTTCAAGACTTTTGTTTTTTAGAAAACTTATTTTTAAAGGGAACAATGATTTCTACCTGTTTTCCTATTGAAAGTAGTGTGTAGGCCATTACAATTCCATGCTTCTGCAGCCGAAAAACATAGCTTCAATGAAAGGCTAAGGATCTTATGATCACTAAACAAAGTATCTAAAATTATCAGATCCTTCACAGATTGAGCTATAACATAGATGCAACAAAATAATTGATGATAGAGCCTCCCCTTCATGATTTATGTGTTAGCTCTGCTGGTGAATCCAAATTAAATCTTCCATTTAAAATCACATAGCTAGATTCTCTCATGCATTTTTAAAGGGTGTATCCCCTTTTATCAGTCCTAATTCTTGAAGGGAATAATAAAAGTGGAATATTAAAAGCGGATTCCCTCTCTGCATCACAAAATCGAGAAATAGATAAATTAGTAACTTTGCACTTGAGATCACCCATTAACAACAGCTCACATTCTACCTCATTTAACCCAATGGATGATATAAAATTAAACGTGTAATAGTGATTTCTCATCACCCTTATCTGGGAGAATATATGCAATCACTACTAACATTGAAACTCTCCTACGACCTTCCATAATAGGATTAACTCTCAATATCTGATAAAAATTTGCAGGGGCTTTCATAGTCCAATTTTAATTTATTACTCAGAAGCATAGCAATTCCCCCCTTTGCGCAATCTTTTTTCGCTGGCTTTGCCTTTTGGCACAACACTGTATAGCCTGAATAAGAAAAATCAGCTGTACACCAGGTCTCTTGGATGCAGATTAAATTAGCCTGTAAGGAATAAAGATGATCAAGTTTTTCAGTTTGATTCTCAATTCCAGCTGCATTTCATGAAAACACACACAAATTATTGTTAATGACCTGTTTGTGATGCATGCCCCATCGTCCGGGTACTCTTTAGAGCTCCAACCAGCCAGCTCCATTTCTCCTGGTCATTGTCTACCCAGATGGAGAGGGGATCGCCCACATATTTTACAACTCTTTCTCCATTAAAAATGGAGACAGTAAGATTTTCCAGAGAAGATCTTAAAGGACAGACACCTCGCAAAGAACATAGCCACCTCCATACTGTTGTGGAACTGGGAAAGCAAGATATTTATTAAGTGGATGCTCTTCTTTCCATATAGGGATCACATCTATACCTCTACATTGAAGCTGTTCTCAATTGTCTAGAATTTTGAAAAACTTTTAAAATGAAACCAGACCCTTGTCTTTGCTACTCCTGGAGCATATGTTAAATACACACGAGAAATATCTTTACTTTCAATCAGTTTTAGCTCATCAATATCTGGAAAGCAAGATATTAAAAATGTCTGGTTCAAAATGGGATCTGAGTCAAATAATACTATAAATTCCAAACACACAGTATTTCCAATGGCCCAAGTAGAGCCAACTTCCTTGGTTAGAATGTCCCCACCTCCCTGATGACCAGACAACTAGTTAGGTAACTCAACATTTGGCTTCACAGCATTAGAGACCAAATAGAAGAATCAGCACATGGATTTAGAGAAGAGAAACCCTTCTCTACAACAGAAGGCTTTTCCTGGGAGGGTCCTAACGAAGAGGTCCGCTTAAGTTCATCCTTAAAAGGAGAAGCTCCTGATGTTCCCAGTTCCAAAAACCTAACTTTCCTTGGTTTCTTTTTCGAAATGTTCTGCTTGCCCTTTTTTCCAGACAGTGTTTTCCCAATTTTCTTCCTTTTATTTGCGTTCTGTTAACAATTTCCATTATTTGCCAGTGCCACAGGTTCAGTGTGTACTCTAGCCGTTGATTGACAAAATAGGAAAAGAGGCCACCTCGGAGATCAGCTCTTTTGATGGAATATCAGAGTCAGCTGTACAGGGGTCAGGGGTGGGGGGTTTGAGAAAAATTATTTAGTGAATAGCCAACACTATCTTGATGAGAAACCGTCTTAGCATAAGTGGACTTACGAGGTACTTGAGGCTTACCTGCTTGGGTTCCCTGATGAAAAAATAAAAACTGCTTAAGAGTATATACTGCAGGGCGGATGTCCTGGTCTAATGAAGAGGGGCTGATAATTGGACACCCCAATATTTTTACAAGCCTCATTGGTGACCGATAGAAACTTCTCATCCGGAGCTATCCCCATCTCCTTTTGACCCATCAGTACTTTCAATATGACCAATAATATAACTTGTGTGTGGTCAGAGTTATTCACCAAATTTTCTAGTAACACCAAGATAGAAGATAAAATTCTTACTAGACATTTGAGAGACTCAGATAGTAAAGTGTATTGATCTGGAGACTTACTGGACAATTCCCAGGAAATACAAGATCTGGGGCTGGAGATGACTGTAGTGCTGAAGGCGCTCAATCAGATGGTGTACTGCTGAAAGGCCTCAACCCAGAGGATTGTTTTGTGCCAACCAGAGACTTAGTTACACCACAGGAAGGGGAACTCCTGGCAGGCAGCGCTACATTCGCATCAATGTCTGGAAGAGTAAAGTCCCCTACATCAGGATCACCCGGGACATTACAAGCACACTGAAGTTAAAGGTCTTCCATCTGGTAAGATTGGAGAGACATGTTTTTTGATGAAATCAGAGTTCCTAACAACAGTGTCTGCTGCCAGTCCATCTTCCTTGATTACTAGATTATCTGACGACTCCTTCTGAAGAAAGGAAAGAATAGAATTAGAGCTTTTTTGCCTGCAGCTAGGATATACCCCTATTTCTAAGTGGGTTGGCATTATCTGGTAAGAAGAACTCTACCCATACAAAAGACTTCTAGCTGTCATTCTGGAGCTAATAGATCTTTGGAGTCTGAGCCCAAAATAAAAGGGGCGCTGCAGGAAACTGGCAGACAATATATATATATGTATATATATATATTAGGCTACTAGATTATCAGACGACTCCTTCTGAAGAAAGGAAAGAATAGAATTAGAGCTTTTTTGCCTGCAGCTAAAATATACCCCTATTTCTTAGTGGGTTGGACTTGGTCTTTTTACATGCTCTGGTAAGAAGAACTCTACCCTTACAGAGACTTCTTGCTGTCATTCTGGAGATAATAGGTCTTTGGAGTCTGAGCCCAGAATAAAAGAGGCGGTGCAGGAAACTGGCAGACAATATATATATATATATATATATATGTATATATATATATATATATATATATACATATTAGGCGAAAGAAGTAACTCAGAATGCCTATCTTTGAAGAGACCTTGTGCTAAAGACCAGTGTGGGCGGGCCTCCCTGGGGTGCAAGCCGCACTAGCCTACTACCAGCCGCTTCCACCCCACCAGAGGAAACCCACGGCTCTAAGCCTCGCCTCTCTTGGCCCTGTCCTGCATCTCCCGGGTCTCCTAGTTCCCTTGTGGTTCCAATGCCACCAGTTCCTCCTGGAACCAAATCCCAGGCTTTGTAGTCAACTTCTCCACACTGCTGAATCTCAACAGCAGTGAGCCAACACTGGTGCCAAAAACCAGGCTGCTATACACAGGCTACTGTGTCTGCCGAGTCTCCAAGATGAATTACTGGTAAGCGGGGAGCAGAAGGCACCAAACACAGTCCTGTCCAAATGGCCTCCAGATGGGCCAACTGTACCAAAGTTAGAAAACAGGGAGCAGGATTATATGAGCGGTAGCTTGTAGCAGGCTTACTCTTCTAAACGGGGGGCGAGGGTCAACACACAACCTCCACATGCCTCCTATCACCTTTTCTAACTTCCCGACCTCTCCAGTACCACTGCTGGACACCGTTCTGCTTACAGCAGGCTTTCTTGGCAAAATGGGGGGTGGGGGAGTCCCTCACCGCCTCCACACTCCTTGCACCTTTTACCTTTCACCTTTCCTGACTCCACAGCTTCACTGATGGACTTTGCCAGCACCGACGCTTTACTCCTCTTCGGGGGTTTGATGCTGGCCGCGCTGTGTCACAGTTCCACCCTGCACCACACGCCTGCTGGAAGCCACTCCGCTTCTGGAAGCTGCGGGAAGCCGCTGCTGCTGGACTGCTGAAAGACCTGTAGTGCCAACACTACAGGTGCTAGTTTTTCATTGGCCGGTGTTGAATTTCATTATGTGCAGGCTTATGTGCTATAGCCTAGTGCATTGTTACATGGTTTATTCGGTTGCCAGGGTATTGTAGTTCATGATATGTTCTTTTACACTTTGTTTTCCCTGTTGTGGTAGTGGGTTTCATGAAATGTTCTTTTGTAGTTTGTTTTTCTTGGTGTGGTAATTCATGATCCAAGTTGTTATTTACAATCTTATTGTGTGATGTGTTTTCCATGGTATCATGGTGCAGTGGTTTGATTCACCTTGACTGTGTAAGTGATGGATCCAAGTGTTTAAATCAATCTGAACCACTGAAAATTTAACTCGCACACATTTTTTTCCCTTTTGTGGCTATATTTCAAGTTTATTGTGTGTTGCTTTCGGTGTGGTTATGTATTCCGTAAAATGTAACAATTTGCTTTGTGTTTCTTGCTTGAGTTCTGTCTTGCATGTTGCAGTAGTTTATTCTGTTTCATTGGTGCAGTATTTTATTTTAAAACTTGCCAGTTTGCTGTGTTCCCTAACATCATTTTATTCCCTCTGATCCCCATGCATTGAGTGCACTTTTCTCTTTAATTCTTCCTAAATGGTTACAAAACCCTTCAATCAGAAAACTATTAATTTGCACATGATAATCACTTCATTTCAAGCAAAATACCCTCCATCAGGAATCACAACAAAGCAAATTCCAAACCGATTTTTTTTTTAATCCTTGGCATCTGAAAAAGTTGTAGATTTTCGAAAGATTAATAAAATGAAGATTGGAGTGGATAATGATATTGCTCTTGAAATTGAGAGAGGCCGTTCAATTAGAGTTATTACCCCAAAGCACTGGGAAAAGTATTAAATTAACATGCGATTTATCAATTTTGGAGTATCAGTTAAGGATAACTTGGACAGTAATTGGTTAGCTGTGTTTTCCTTACCTGTGTGTTGTATCACCATGGTAGTTTGGTGTGTTTTTCCTTGCCATGGTGACTGTTCAGTAGCTATGTAGTTTTCTTTGTCATAGTACTGCATTTTATGTTGTGGTATTGTGTTCTATTTGTCTTCAAGGTGTTGGGAGCTAAACTCTGTCTTGTGGTTTGCGTTGCAGTATTGAAATGTACCCTTGTTTTGTATTTTTAGGCAGGAGCACAAAGTGACTGCTGTTTCTATGAAATGTTTAGAAATTGTTTTCTTGGGGTGTATCATTTAAGTCCAGTTGGTAAATTTCAATATTCAAATTTGATGAGAAAATCTGATGGTTTTATTAAAACTCATTTAAAATGCACAGGTGAATCCACAAAAACACCTTTCAATTTTGCCTGAACTAAACAATCTCACTGCAGTGATTTGCATTTATGACGTTTGAACTGGTCTTCACAGGTCCAAGATTCATTCTGAAACTAATGGTAGTCTTGAAACTTGTAGTAGAGTGAAAGGATTTAGACAGGTGGATGCTACATTTGATTGTTAGCAGTTGGACAACCCAAGGGGGAGTTGCCTAAATGGCAATACAAAGCTGAGAGCTAAGATCATATCACTTCAGAATCACCAGAGGGTGGTGGCGGAGCCACGCAGGCGACCAACATGGCCGCAAGGCACTGAAGCTTCGACGGGCGATCTACTCCCGCCAGCAGATATGAGGCCAGCGGAGCAGAATTAAACTGAGGCCGGACATGCCCGATGTGCGAGAGGGTCCCCGAGCTTGTAGCGGAAGAGCAGGTCCAGCTGGAGGTGAGCGGCCGGGGGGCCGCCTGGAGGCCTCTCCGGCCCACCACAAGCCCTGGAGGCCCCGCGATGACAGTGGCCACGGGTGAGCATGGGGCGGTTTGGCCCAGGGTACTGGGCGGTTCCCCGTGACTGACTGACAACAACAGGTTCTGCCGCCGTGCTGTCTGTGGGCTCAATTCTAAGTGCCGGCCCTGCGCTCCAGAGGTCCCTCGGTGACAAGGGCCGAGGGGTGGGCAGGCTGGGCGGTGCAGCCTAAAAGCACAAGTTGCTGCCCAAGCACTGGGGATTAGGATCCTGCTGGCATCCAGCCCGATAAAGAGGGAGAGGGCCGGCGGAGCTGGGCATCCTGTGGTGCGGCCTAGCTGGAATGAAAAAGGCCCGACACACCCCTATCCGAGGTCAAGGGTTGAAAGGCCGGTGGCACGCAGACCAGGATGTGTGAGAAACAAACAAGCAGCTACAAACACTGATGTAATGCTCAGGGGGTCACGGGCTGTGGTGTGAGAGCCACTACGAACTAGAGATTGGCTACTTTGGAATGCCTGTCTGGTGCGGTGCTAAGCTAGGCCGCAGGCGACAGTTTGTAGTGCGATGAACATGGCAAGGGGGGACTCTAAGCAAAAGAAGCTTACATTTGAGAGGTCACGCCGTGCCATGGTGACAGACAGAAGCATGGCAGAGGGGGGTGATGCGGCTGGGGTCCCAGAGGTGGCGCAGCCTACGGACCTGGGTGCAGTCATGGCTGAGCTGAGATCCGGATTCTGGGCGCTAGATGCCAGATTTGACACAATGTTGTCCCGCCTGGATAAGATGAGGGACGTAATGAACAAACCGGATACTAGAAGCCAGGGAGTCGAAGATTGTATCTCCTACCTTGACAGTGGAGCAAACAAAGTAGAGAAACGTCTTTAATAGATGGAAAACAGGCTCCGCATGGTGGCAATTAAAAACTAGGATCTGAAAGCCTGAGGACGACGGAAAAATATTTGCAAACTGGGAATTGCGGAATCCATAAACACTGGTCGCTTAGGCACTTTCGTAGAGACCCTGCTAACTGGAATGCTAGGCTGAGACAACTTAACTACTACGTTTGTGGTGGAACATGCCCACAGGGCCTTGGGGCCGCATTCAGGCCTGGAGCACCGCTGAGACCTATCTTGGCCCGCCTACCAAATTTTCAGTGACCGCAATACTGCCCTATGCCTGGCAAAAGAGAAAGAAAGTCCCCCTGCAGTATCAGGGCATGTCAGTGTCAATATTTCCTGATTTCATGATTGCGGTGCAGGAGGCATGGCGCAAGTCCCCACAAGCGAAACTACAGCTGCGCAAGCTTGGTATCCAATATGGAGTGTTGTATACAGCACAGCTACGGGTTGACATTAACAGTAAAACACGCATTTTAGAGATCCAGCCGACGCCTTGGACTTTTGTAAACAAACAACATGTCGGAGACTTGGGGGAAGGGCCAATGGGCTCCCCACCCAATACACAGAATTCAGTCAGTATGGACATGTTCCCAGAAGAGTAGGCCTGGTCTGGGATGCGGCCATCAGTGGATCGGTGCGGCCATCAGTGGATCTTGCCTCCGCGCTTTCAGAAAATGCGAGTGAGTCACTGAAGGGCGCATAGGGCTGATGCACTGTACTTCTAGAAACTCATCACAGGTGGATCCTAAATTAGTGAGGAGATGCCCGTCGTGGTGTTGCTTCTTCCCCCCCACCCCCCCCCCCCCCCCCATGGTGGATACCCTATGCATCTTTCAGGGATTGTTGTTTCTTTATTTTCAATAAATATGTTCTATTTGGTTTATTGTTGGGGATTCACTGGCCAGTTTTTTGCTGGATTTTTATGGGGGGGATGGAACTGTCTTTCGTATAACTGTTGCAGTTATATGTTACCGTTTTTGTGCACAGATTGCCAACACTTGTATTGTATTATACCCACACATATGCCCAAATACATGACAGGCTGCAGCACCGACGGGCATGCAGCTCTAGAGACCGGAATATTCGGGTGTGTATAATCACAGCAAGGACAAAGAAGTACTGCAGTACCTGAATAGGCACGGGGCACAGATAGCATTCCTACAGGAGACCCAACTCCCACCACAAGATACACACAAATTTGCAGCCTGCTTGGGCCCTCAAAGGTATTTCTCCTGTTATAGCTCATACTCCTGTGGGGTCAGTACCTTGGTGCATAGGAACCTACTGTTCCATCCCATTTCAACCTCGACGGACGACCAGGGCAGATATATACTGGTGGTTGGAGTGTTGGCAGGACACCTGGTCCTGTTAGTAAATGTTTATGCCCCGAATACAGACGACCCTGATTTTTTTCCACACCCTGCTGTCCTGAATAGACCAATTGGCAGTAGACCACATTATTATGGGTGGAGTTTTTAATATGATTATGGACACACTCCTTGATACCCCAGCAGTAAACCTGACTGTCAAACCTCGATTCTTGCGGATTCTGTGGGATATCCATGGGCTACGGGACCCTGGCACCTACAAAACATGCATGCCTCATATTACACATTCTATTCAGCTCCACTTAACACATAGACGTGGATAGACTACTGACTAGTCTTGTGCGCCACCACACTCTTAGTGGACCATATCACACATCTACGCATGTTGTCAGACCACTCCCCAGTCAGGCTCCTCTGTAAGATTCCACAGACAGTACCGTGAGAGCATAGATGGAGATTCCCCACCCTGGCTTCACAAGACGTGCTCTTTTGCACCGAGCTACAAAAATCGATTACAGAGTACTTCAACCTCAATAAAGCCACAGTCACCTCTTATGCCACCTTATGGGAAGTTTTTTTAAAATTATTTATTTATTTATTTATTTATTCAATTTAACAGTAAACATCAATAATAGCCCGGGAGCCGAAGACACAATAGGCAAATCCCCTCAGTGTGCACATGATATCGCAAGAGGAGCTAAGACCAACCCCTGTAAATCGAAGAGCCACCTCATTTCCAAGTCCGCCAATCCGAGTGGCCTCCCTTATAGAAAGCAGAGTTACAACATGAAGCACACCCCTAAAAATAAGCTGAATACAAGAGCTCTCCGGGCACAACTCCATAATACACACAACAACGTACAAAAGAAGGCGGCAGGGCAGACTGAAATAGCAGGATCATCCATCATACATCACATATTTCACATCAAGGAACAGCATTCAAGGCAAACATCCAAGGGTGCATCCATGCGCACTCTCCAAGTCTTCCCAAGTCAATCCTGGGACTCCAAAAAGGCACAAAAAGGTGCCCAAATGTCTCTGGGGCGGGAGCACGCAGGAGTCAGTTCCCAAAACATTGACAGCTGCTCCTGGCAAAATGCAGCATCACGTAGCCAATCAGATCTCTGCGGAACCCGGCCCCTCCCCCAGCACATCGCCACTCTTCGCCAGCAAAAGCAACATGCCCACCAGACGTCTCCACTCCGAAGGGACCCCATCCAGCAACCCAAGCAGAGCCAGCACTGGAGAAAAGGGCAGATCCAATCCAGTCACACTAGCTATCACATGCATCACCTCTCCCCAAAAGGAGCGCACCGCTCCACAGTTCCATGCCAGATGTAAAAAGTCCACATCCGGGGCAGAACATTGCTCACAATGTGCATCCTCCCTGAGCCCCATATCACACAGGCCGCGAGGGGTATAATATAAACGGTGCAGAAATTTAAAATGTATGAGCCGCCGCCTATAATTGGGTGACAAGGCTCTCATATGTGCGCAACAGCTTCTCCACATAGCCTCAGTGATAGCCTCCCCAACGTCCTTCTCCCATTTAATCTTAGCAGCCTCCACCACCGCCTTCCGCTGCTCCTGCAAGCAGCCATACAATTTTGTAATAAGCCTACGTGGCGACTGTACGCGCCACAACAATTCAAGCGCCGGAAAGGTCTCAGGCAGCGATGGAAGACCAGTAATTCGCGCACGGAGCACCGCATATATACGAAGTAAATACAACCTATGTAGCCCAGTATCAGCTCTGGGCCGCAATGCCTCCTCCAGCTAAATCAACTGCTTGTTCACAAACCAGTCTCCCAACAAGGACAGCTCTGAGTCAACGAGAAACTCCCTCAATCGTGCGTCGCGGGACACTCTCTCATCAGCGACGTCCAACACTGGCATCGCAGGAGCAAAGGGTTCACGCACCCCGAACGGCGTGCCAAAGCAGCCCACGCCCCAGAAGTACACGCAACTGTGTTCACCGCCCTGGAACCGTGTTCACCGCCCTGGAACGAGTCCGGGACACACATCCCGGAAGCCTTGGCAGCCGATCCGGCCAAATCGCATCGTCTTCGGCCGCAAAATGAGGCGAATATCTGATAGGTCGGATCCAGTAATACGCAAAATGAGCCTGCGCACAACAATAATAAAGCTCCAGATCAGGGGCGGCGAGACCCTCCATCTCGAACGGCAGCGTCAGCTTCTCCCAGGAAATCCGGGGCTGCCCGCCCGCCCACACCAGCCAGACCAAAGCTGATCTAAGCCTCCGCAAAAAACTTGCAGTGAGCGCCAAAGGGAGATTAACAAACAGATACAAGAACTTAGGCAGCACAACCATCTTTAGCAGGCCAATACGTCCAAGAAGCGAGAGCGGCAACGAACGCCACACCTCCAGTCCATCTTCCAACCAAGCCACTAATTGGCCATCCAAAGGGTCTCCGCATCACAACTCAACCAAACTCCCAGATAACGAACCGTTCGCCCAGTCGATAGGATAACGCGTCCGAACACACGTCGTGCCACACATGAGGGGAAGCACAACCGACTTCGACTAGTTCATCGTTAGGCCTGAGAAAACACCAAAACGGACAACCTCAGCAAGTAAGACCTTCAGATTCGCACCAGGCTTCCGCACGTACAGTGCAATATCATCTGTGTACATAGAAATTAAGATCGGACATTGCCTGAACTTCACCCCCTATCATTATGATGCTGCCGCAAGTAGGCCGGCAGTGGCTCCATCGCTATAGCAAAAAGTAGGGGGGGACAAGGGGCACCCCTACCGAATCCCCCAAGCCACAGGGAAGGGGGCCGAGATACAGCCGTTCAACCGTAACCTCGCAACTGGATCCGTGTACAACAAACGAATCAACTTTATGAAACGGCCACTCATACACACCCTACCCAACAACTCAAATAAGTAGGGCCATGCCAAAGAATCAAACGCCTTTGTTGCATCAAGGAACACCGCCACCGCAAAAAACGTACGCAAATTATGAGCCGTCGACCGCTCCGGTACGAATCCAGACTGATCGGGAAGCACCAAGCGCGGCATCAGCGGCCTCAATCGCAGCACCAACAACTTAGCCAGAATTTTGTTATCCACATTAATCATGGAGAGCGGGCGATACGACTCACGACGACAGGGATCCTTACCCGGCTTAAGTATCGTAATGATCAATGCCTCACACAGGGAGACCCAGACTCCAGTGCCTCAGCATAAACCTCCTGCAGATGAGGGGCCAAAATCTCAGAATATTCCTTAGCAGCGGTTAAGCCATCCAAGCCAGGGGACTTATCACCAGGCAATCCACTGATTACGGCTTTGATCTCCTCCACCGAAAAAGGTTCATCAAAGTAAGCTCTAAGTGCCTCTTCGAACCAAAGCAAGCTAATCTCTGAAAAATAAACGTGAACCGTGTCAAGATGCAACTCAGCGGGGGCCGAGTACAAATCCTCAAAATAACTTGTAAAAACCTTCAGGACTCCCTCCGTGCCCACCACCCGCTCAACCCCCTGTCCGTCAATTTCAGTAACGTAGTCACTCGCCCAAGGTTTCCGCAACATGTTCGCCAGTGTACGACCCGCCCTGCCTCCCTCCCCATAACGCCAAGCTCTAGCGTATCGGCCCAAAAAACAAACTTCCCGCTGGGAGGCTTCCTCATATCGTGAGACCGCCTCGGGTAAAGCTGCCTGTGTCTCACCATCCCAATCTTCCACTAATTTTGTCTCCAGTTCCGCTATCTGCAACTCCAGTCCTGCCAACTCATGGCACAGAGAGCAAAGCACACCATGCTGCTTGGAAAGGCACTCTCCCCGAATAACCACTTTAAAGGCCTCTAACAGCATGCCAGATGAACTAACCGATCCAGAGTTCTCAGCGAAATAATGTAAGATGGCCTCACAAATTTCCTCGCGAAATACCACATCCCGCAGGGCCCCCCGTGGCAAGCACCAAGCAAACGCAGTGGTAGGGATCCCAGGGATCGACAACTGCAGCTTAACCGGGGAATGATCCGAAAGGGTCCGGGCCAGATGCTCCACTGACCGCATCCACATCTCGACATCTCTAGTTCCCAACCACTGGTCCAAACGGGACCAGCTATTATGCACATAGTTGACACATGTGCCCTCCCGTCGATCACCATGCTTAGCCCTCCATAAATCAATTAAACCACCATCACTCATCAAAGTCATCAAGGTAGCAGCAGAAGCGGAGTGTCGGGGCCTAGCCCCACTCTCTCGGTCTCTCTCTGGATCCCAAACCACATTGAACCTCCCCCCCAAATCACAGCCCCACCCCCCAGTGATTCAACCATACGCCACACCTCACTGAAAAAAACAGGGTCATCCACATTAGGGCCGTAAATTGACACCAGCCGGCAAGGTCTATCTAACAGCGTCCCGCTCAACAACACATAACGTCCATTCGGGTCCACGATAGCCCGGCGTATACCCCCCTGCAACTCCTTACGCAACAATATCGCTACCCCTCTGGCATAACGCGAGTACACCACTCCATGGCATTCACCAATCCACCCAGCCTTCAGCCGGATCAACGTGGAAGCCACCAAATGAGTCTCTTGAAGCATACATACATCAATCTGATGACGCTGAATGTAAGAGGACATAAGACGCACCTTACGCTGATCATTTAAACCACGCACATTCCAAGTTAAGCAATTAACCACCATCATTATCTCCCATCACGTGACAGCAACATTTCCATGTGTCCCGCCACAGAGTCACCCGCCGCCATCCAACAGACTCAGTCAACACAAATAGACAAAGATAACAGATCCAAACATCAGAGATACAACGAGCCAAAAGCACAAACCCACCCCCACCGATGCAGACCCCCCAAACGGGCCAAAGCAGACACCCCCCCCCCCTATCTCCTAACCAAAGGGATCGGGAACCCACAACATAGCTGAACAAAAGGACTCATCCATGGGGCGGAAGTCGAGCCGTCCAGCCCATCCGTAACGCAGATGAGAAGGAATGGACAAAGGGCTAAAGTAACGGATAAACTAACACAGCAGCACTTGAGTAAATATACAAGGCAATGCAGCAAGGCACTTTACAGAGACAAGGGTCCAGTAGTATCACAAAGCCAAAAACAGTCAATCAGTATCACTAAGGTTTGCCCGCTCCGAGCCAGGATCTCCAGACTCCCCAGCCGCAGCTCTCCTTGGAAGCGTCTTGACAAATTTGTCCGCCAGCTTCGGATCCGTAAAGAAATGTAAGGTGCCCCCATGCTGTATCTGAAGCTTCACCGGATAAATGAGAGAAAAACGAGCTGCGGTCAGACTTAAAGAGCGCTTAATTGGCAGGAACGCCTTACGCGCCGCCTACACGCTTGGGGTGTAGTCTGGAAAAAAATGCAGCTCCATTTTTATAAATCACCGGGCGCCATTCTCTGGCCAACCGCAACACAGTGTCTCGGTCGCGATATTTCATAAGACGGAAAATAACAGGACGCAGCGGAGTCCCAAGAGGAGGCCGAGGGCCCAACGACTGATGAGCCTGCTCGACCACCAACATGCGAGACAACTCACCAGGAAACAAGTCGGAAAGCATTTTCTCCATAAAGTCCTCCATCCTACCCATGTCTGTGGACTCAGGAAGACCAATCAGCCTGATGTTATTACGCCGCGACCTCGTCTCCAAGTCTTCATTTTTGTTCCTGATAACCTCCAGGACCCTCTCGATCTGCAGCAAGCGTTCTATCTCACCCTGCCGCTGATCCTCCATTTCCGAGGTACCCGCCTCCAGGCGGTCAAATCGGGCATCATGGTCGTCTACCCGGGCCCTGATGTGATCCATCTGCTCCGTCAGATTATCAAGCTTAGCATCAATGCCCGCCAAGCTGCACTTATGGTCCAGAAACATGGATTTCCGAGGGCACATCATCCGTCTGCGCCTCTCCAGACAGCAGAGCAGGGGGGCCTCCCTTCCGCTTGCCGCCATCAAAGGACAACTTGGCCTGCCGCTGATCCGCCTTGCCCATAACTGCACCACTGCAAGTGCAACTGAAATCACGCCGTCAAACACCACGGAGCAGACAGGGCACACAAAAAATGTAAAAATAAAAAAATATGGGGCCAAGGCGTCTTTCTGCCGAGGAGCCCCGAGGCCAGACAGGTCCCCTCAGCCAATAAGCACACACGCCACAAGTAGCACCAGGGATCCTCCACGTAAGTCCCTCTCCTGAAATGGCGCAAGATGCCACCCAGAGGCACCCCCAGGCCGCCGCCACCACCAGGGCGCCCCGTCACCACCTCCAGGCCCACCAGTGGCAGTAGTGGGCCAAATGGGGCCTCAGTTCACTACAGAGGACCAAAAATGCGGCAAAAAATACCTCTGGCGCACCCCCCGGCCCGATCCGACCGGCGATCACCACTACCAGGCGCTCACGGCAAGGGCTGATTACAGGAGGCCCAAGGCAGGCCCACACATCCCCGGAGCCCAAACCCCCGGCACTCCCCTGCACAGGAGGCACCACTGCCATCGACTCTGGGGGGCCTCCTCACTCCAAAAGCCGCGCTGCCCAGGAGGCCGCCACTGGCCGACCCGGGCTCGCGCAATTTGGCCGCCTCTCCGGAGGCGGGACAGGCCCTGCCGTCCTCGGCGCCCCGCCCGCAGCAAGGCCGCACCAGGCAACAGGCCGCCGGAGGCGCAGCTCTCCCGGGGGGCCGCGGCCCGACAAGACCGCCGAGGGCCCCCCCCCCAGTGACACTCACCACGTGCCCCTCTCCAGCGGGGGTCAAGAAACACCCGGGCCGTGCGCGCCTCTCCTCGCGGGCCCGACACCAGCTGGGCCCCCCTTTGTAATCTGCCCAAAAGGCCCGTCCATAGCCGGGGCCCCTACGCCTACGGGGGCACCAGTCCCAGCCGAAAGTCTCCCAGCCGGGGGGAGCACTATTCAGGCCACTCCATCAGGAGAAATGTCAAAAGGAGCCCCAGGTCCGGCGGAGCCTCACTCAGTGACGGCTATCTTGCCGGCCGGCTGGCTCTGCCCCCCCCACCTTATGGGAAGCTTTTAAGGCATACGTAAGGGGGGTCTGCATAGCAAAACAAGCAGGAATCCTGCGCCATATCCGTAGCACTCTTTCCAGGGTGGAAGGGGCACTGGTGGAGCTGGATCGCACTGATGCATTGCATCGTTTGCAAACTAATAAGAGCCAGCGAGCCTCTCTCATAGAGGAGTTTCAGGACCTTGCCAAGGCCAAAGCCCATTACTTGGGCAACTATGCAAGCACCCGGTGGTACGGAGAGGGGGAGCAACCGGGCCGCCCCCTGGCAAACCTACCGAGATCCTCCAGGGCCGCCTCACACATACATACATAGTTTCTCACCTACTACACGCAGCTATATTCTTCTACCCAGAACGGTGATAACCCATCCCAGGCACAATATCTTGACGAAATAGCAATGGTGTGGCTTACAAATGCACAACAACAGTTTCTGGCTGAACCATTCAAATGTGAGGAGATAGTTCAGGCTCTGGATGGCTCAAGGGCCCCAGGGCTTGACTGGTTCACCATTGCCTTCTACAAGGCATATTGGAACATACTAGCGCCACATCTATTGGAAGTGTACACCAAGGCACAGGAAACTGGCATCCTACTGGCAACACTTAGAGAGGCAGTTATTGCACTGCTGCCCAAGCCAGGTAAAGACCTAACAAAATGCAGCTCCTATAGGCCCATTTCCCTATTAAATTTCGATAATACTAGCAACTCGACTGTCCTTACTGTTGGATAGCGTAATATAATCTGCACAATTGGGATTGATCCCACAGCGGTCAACAACCATTAACCTCCGTACATTGTTTGCCACGCCTAATAGAGTCTCCCCTACGATTCCCGCAGCAGTGCACTCATGGACGCGGAGAAGGCGTTCGACTCGTTGGAGTGGCCATTTTTAATGGCAGCTCTTCATAAGCTTGGCATTCCCTGTACCTTCCTTTTCCTGATTAAGCTCCTATATACTGAACCAACTGCCAGACTTAGAATTAATGACACCCTGTCACAGTGTCGCGTAGGCTCTCATTATCCTAATGAGACTACTGGATTTTTGGACGGCAAGAACGTTCGCAGTGTGGGGGACTAAGTCTAACCCAAGGCGGAGGATCCTTGTCACCCCAAATCGGGGTTGAGCTCCGGCTAACTAGCAGTGCCTCATCTCTCCCAAAGGGAAGAGACAATTGGGCAGCCGAGCGCATGACATCTTAGTGCTTCCCAGGGAAGTTTTTGTCACTCAGATCCCAACCAGTTCTCTCATACACAGTATGGTCTCATATATAAATGACAAAGGCAGTTTGAGTTTTAAAGATTGGTTTAATAAAACAACTGCATTTTAGATAACAATGCGTGAGCCGCAATAACCAGAACCATACAACACAGTAGGATTGAAATAGTAACGAGGAGAGTGAAACATAAGAATAACGCTATCATAATTCAACTAGATTACGTTCTCTCTCCTAAGTTCTATTTTGAGCACAGCATGTTAAGCTCTAAGCCTGCCTTTCAGGTTCCCCTGGGAGGACATCGACCCTCATACCTGAGCAAAGGCCTGTGATCGGGATCAGCATCTGCAACAGGGCAGTCAGCGTCTAGTTGTGGGTTCCTGGTCGGAATCTCCCTCTTACGTGTATCAGGACTAGGAAGTGTTTTTATAACTAACACGCCAATGTTCTAAGAAACGTCCCTACGTAAGAATGTGTACTTTGTACGAACCCTAAAGACTAAACTTCTATCACGTCTATCGGCAATGTACCAGACTGTATCCTTGACTGAAGCACAGAGCGAGCAGGAATGTATTGTTTGAGAACTTCAGTGCTGAAGTAAGCTAAACAGTGTGATAGAAGAAAATAAAACAAGACTGTGAAACTGGTTATTGTAAAATAACAGTGCGAGGCTAAATAAAATGCATCTAGGACAAAGTGCACAAAGGCCTAATACTTTAAGCAAACGCGCAAAAGCTACATTAAAATATTGCTACACTACACCCTCCCCTTGTCGGTAGAAAGTGGTTGAAGCCAAAGCTAAAAATGCCCTAAGCTAAAAAATAATTAAAACCCTATAGAATTTCAACAAGTCATGAGGACACCAAGGCACATCAATCCTCAATTTAAAAATAAGCATGCGGCCAGAGCCAAATTCATGTAACAGTGTCAATTTAGATGAGATCCAAGTCAATTAGTGGTAATGGAAAGCAGGAGGTTCTCCACTTCGGCAGATGACAAAACCGGAAAATCCACACCAAAGACTATCAAGGAGCAGGTGTGTTCCAAAGCCCCAGAATCAACCAAGGCGGCATCCCGGACACAGTCCGTGAACGAGTTAATATCAACTTCCTCCAGGAATGGTAACTCGTAATCAGCCTCACAAAGCAAACGCAGCCGCAGAGCGCATGTCTGGGAATGAGTCCTCATCGGGAACATCAACAGATCAGCATCAACCACTGGGGGGCGTTGCTGTGAGAGACAGACGACTAGTGCACGTTCAAAAGAGCACCAACGGCACCGAAACACGGGCTGCACACAATCCAAAACTGGTCTGAATGACAGAGACCTGTCACACCACAAATGTTCCAGGAGTGTTGCTCCAAAGTGCTGCATCATGCGTTCACGACACAGCTGCGCTGATGGGAGCGCCCACATTCGTCCGTGTTGCGGCGGGACAGCCATTGCGGAAAAACAACAGCAACAGCAAAATGCCAGCTAATAAAGCCAAAGTTATCGGAAATCCCCCAAAAATGCTTCCGAAAATCGAATGAATAGCCGAAGGTATCAAACCAAATATGGAAGAGAAGGTATGAACGAAACCAACACCAACGGCTTTGAAAAAATGTGCTAATCCAGCTGTGCTGGACGCATTAAATATACGTCCCACGAGGACTGTATTTCTGCTGACGACCTTGCCACCTGAAGTGCGTAGGTCTCGCGTGCAGATGTAAGGGCCACATGCTTCTGAAAAAATAAAGCCTTTAGTCTCTTCACCTTGGAAGTAGCAATGTGAGGCCAAATATCCGCTACCTCCCTTAATTTAGTGGGGTGAAACAACACATTCCCGCAGCAAGTAACGACCTTAGTGACCGAAACAACATAAACTATTCCGGCCCGCGTACCACAACAGTCTTCATTATTGAGGAGGACGTAGCTGCCGTTTGAAAGCACCTGGAACGTGTGTTTAATCAAGGGGACTGGAACTCCCTTCAGATAGCAAGCCAAATTCGCAACCGAGGCATTACATGCCCCATGCAAGGACAGCTGCTTGCAAATCATCGAATGGCTGACTGAAGTCTCACATTCACTACCGCTAAGAAAGACTTCTTTCATGCCATTGAGGCATTTGTACAAGAAGGGAAGCTCCCACACCTCATGGATGTAACTATCTCCCAGCTTTTCATATCTGCCTACCGGAACATGTTTCAAACAAGATGTGAATTGTAATGTAGAAATAGGCAGATTAATAACCCTGTGTATCAACCACTCTGCAGACGGTATTTCGGCCACGGTAAAAGGCAATCTTTCTAATTTTTCAATGTCGCCTCCTTCTTAGCCATTAGTTGTTGTTGTCGCGTTAAATTAAAGGAAAAAAATATCTCCCTGGCACTGATGTGCTGCCACGGAACGCGACCCGCCTTCAATGTCTGAAGCGTCCAACCCAACTGCATAATGGACCTGGTCTGACTTTGTCCATGATATAAAGAAGACATATCAGATCGTATAATGTCTATAGCAGAAGAAACAATGTTGTTAATCGTATATATTCGGTCGGACAAGGTGTGAATTCCATTATCCACAACAGCTTATGCCTTTTTCAAATTTTCCTGATCTACCTGCCTTAACCGGGCTGCAGCCTCCTGCTGGGAAAGTTTCCATATTTCATTGTACACTTCGTACAAGAAACGCTTCCTACGTGGTGTCTTCGGGCCTGACAAAAAGTCTTGCAAGTCAGTGTTATTAGACAGGAGTGTGAGATGTGTCTTAACTACATCTAGTGAGGATGATGTTAACCACTTTTGGCACAATTTTCCCACACTATATGTAGTAATAATTTCAGCATGTTCTGGTGATATATAGCGAGTGTCTGCCCGATTCGCCCTGAAACCCCCCCCGAGGAGGTGACAAAACGTTGATGACATCCATTGGTGTCTATAGGCCACAATAACCACCCGCCCGGACGTGTCAATGAAGTGTTAAATGTACCTTTCTGGACCCAGTCTGTAAGCTCACCAAAAGTGGCATTTATGTATTTCTGCCAGTTATTAATTTTTGCCGGGACTGGTATACTAGGCACGTTCAATTCTCTAATCGTTGCTAAGCCCAAACAGCTAGTCTGTTGTACTGTTTCATTTAAGAAAATCATTTGGACGGGAATGAGACATGCTCTAAACAATGTTTCTCTACCCTTTGTTTGCCAATGTTTTGTTCCCCAAACACTTTTCAAATCAACATTATTTGACCAATATTCATAACCTTCAATCTACAGTCGGGAAACAAAAGAATCTGAATATATGAATTTCGTATTAGTCAACAACATTTGCTTATCTTTAGACGGAGTTAACTTAAAAAAATGTGACTTAGCATTCATTTGATTATGCCCAGAAAAATACGGAAATTTGTCATAATAAGTTTTGGAACTCCCTTGCGGGGGAGTTGGGCAATGCTCCCATTGCGTATAGTCAAATATCGTTTTTGGACTACTTGCTTTATGTATAAAATGGTGCCCATAATAATTATAACAAAACATGTCACCATAATTCTCTTTAAACTGGTAAACATCTTCATTTTCATAGACAATATAGTATTGTAATTCAGTCATCATAGAATCAACTGTCTTCACATCCCAATCATCAGATACAATGCCTGGTATGACGATATCATTCATAGATAACTTTAGGACATACAGTATTTGAATTATCTCAGTGGGACCGTATATATCAAACATTACTTTATCCCACACAATCCCATCAGGAATTGGCACCGCAGAAATGTTCACAAAGGACAACTCCCTTCGAACCTTATGTGATGAAAAATGTGGCTTCAACACCTCCTCCACCTGTTCAACCACTGATCTCTCAGGAAGAAAATGACCATGTATCAACAGAAAAAAGGTAATAACAAACCCTATCCAAAGAAAGAATGCTGACAGTCAATAAGAGCCACAGATAGTTCCAAGGGAAAACAAAATACGTATCTTTAAGCCAAGACTTCAGCTTACGTGGACCTGGGTCAGTAGTAGAAGAGGCAAACGAGTCAGATAGACCATCGTTGTTGTTGGCAAAGTACCCAGAGGCAGTTCGTGCAAAAGATGCCGCCGTATTCAATGGAGGAGTTGGTGTTTCTCGCAGTGGTACACTGTAGATAGCACCATCCGCCACAACAGTAGTCATGGTGACTCGATCAAATGTTTCTAAGTTATTGGTTGTCAGTGGAACTAAAGCGAGATCATCGTCCACCCTCCCCAAGCTCGGAGAGGCAACAGTGTTGGTATAGATAACTTGAAGCGGAACATCTTCCCCAGTAGTGAGAGGGATTCGGGAACTACTGGACGTTCCTCTTGGTCTGCTGTGCAGAATCGGCCACATGTTGTAACTTGACATTATCAATAGAAACAAAGCGATTTTCTTTGGCCCCCGGCAACGGTGGTAAAACAAAAGCTCTTGTTCCGTGTATTCCCAACACAGGGACAGGTGCTCGATAAGAAGGGCCAAATTCTTTTTTCACTCCGACCTTTTCACGCACAAGATCCCCGACTCTGGGAATCCAACCAGTAGGTGTTACTGGCACATCCTTAATTCCTGTGGAGGCAGCACTTTTAGAAGAGTTATCTTCATGGAACTGTTGTAATTCCTGCAAAACAGTGACACGATCATTTATGTCAAAGGGCGTTTCCGCCGCCTCCACACCAGGACCATCAAGATCCGGAACAAACATTCATGTTCCGAACAGGCACTCATATGAAGTACGACCCCCCAGGGACCTTCTAGGCAGGTTATTCAGTGCTCTCTGGACTCCATACAGGTGGGTTAGCCAACTACGACCCGTACCTAATACTCTGGCTGTTAAGGATTGCTTTAAATCTCGATTTAATCGCTCCACGACAGAATTTCCCTCGGGATGAAATGGAGACGAGAACTGGAGCTGGACCCCCAACTAAGCAATGGTGTCCCTGAATGCCCTTGAGGCAAAAGCAGGGCCCTGGTCCGAATGGAATGCCCAACTGCATATGTACCGACAAAGATACGCAAATCTTTAATAACAGTTCGAGCGTCAGCTGAGCGCTGTGGCCACACCCACACAAATCTGGAGCAAGAATCATCAGCGACTAGTATATATTTGTATGCACTATCTGGTGTGAGTGGACTGCAATGATCCAAATACACACATTGTAATGGTCTGTTAGATATTAAGAGGGGTGTCTGCGGCGGGCACTTAGCTGTTGAAACTTTAATTTGTTAACAGATGTCACAACAAAGGACATACTGCTTAGTCTCTTTATAAAGACCAGGCCACCAGTAACGGGCCTGTAATAGCGAAATTGTGGCGGCCACGCAAGCATGTGCAGATGCCACTCCCTCATGCGCTGCATTAATAATTTGTGGTCTTACAACTTTATTGGGGATCTTGCGTATGCCTACACTAGGTATTTTAACCTCAGCGTTGAGCATACTTCCCATGAAGTATTGATATTTATTAGGAAATCCTTTAGGAAAAGGCGTGCCATCAACCGTAGCTTTTATGGCAGCCAGAATCTCTGTGTCTGGTTTGGAACTCGAACGAGTCACTGCGGCCTGCCGACTTGGCGGCTTCATCAGCCAAAGTATTCCCAGCAACGTGTATTCCAACGTGCTGGTGTCCAAGAGTATGTACAACATGGACTTTGGGTAGCGTCTCCTTCAGGTCCGCTACCTTCCCCCACAGCAGCCTGTGTTTTATGGTGTTACCCTTTGAATCTCTGAAACCATTCAAGCGCCAGTAATGTAGGTATTCATTAAAAGACTGGACACAATAATACGAATCACAATCAGCGTGAACTGTGTCGGATTTGTATGTTCTAATGCCATCAGTAGAGCTTTCAGCTCAGCCAATTGTGCTGTACAATCCCCTAATGTTTGTGTATAAGTATGTTGGGGGCTGAATTCTTCCCCCTCCATATGGCCGCTCACTACAGCACATGCAGCAGAATATTGGTGTTTTGTCCCAACCGCCGGTTGCGCAGAGCCATCGGTGTACATGACTACTTGATATTGATCAATAGGCAACGTGTCAGCGGGAACTGATTATTCGACTTCATATTGCAGAAATTCCTGAGTTTGTAATTTTGGGTCAAAAATGTAATCTACATCAGTGGCTGTTAAAGACGTAGCCCATTGTATCCATCGCAGGTGTAGTGCTTTTGCTTTAGGAACGCTCGCTTTTGTAACAGCCTCCAGGGCCGGAATAGGGGAAACAACTATAATGCGTTTACCCTGGGCAAGAGGTCGTTTCTTAATAACAGCCATTTGTACAGCAGTGAGAATTTTCTCTGTTGGTGCGAATTGTTGTTCAGCAGCCGAATACAAGTGGGACTTGTATCCAGTCGGGACTGTCTCACCTTCATTAAATGTGACATACGTAAACCCAATGGCCCCAGCTATCACCCTGATGACCAAATGCGTCTTATTGTCCCATGTATGTAAATGTTTTGCAGCAAGGAGGTCTGCTTGTAACTTCCGAAGAGTATGTGTATGTTCAATTGTCCAAACTTTGCTTGAAAAATCTGGATGGATTAATTCGTATAAAGGTTTTGATGCGTGTAGCATAATCAGGAATATATGTTCTGCCAAAATTTAGAAAGCCCAACAATGATTGGAGTTTCTTAATCGTATTAGGTGGTTGCAATTGTGCACTTTTTTCTAAAAACCGTGGCGCTAGGCTCTTACCTTCATTCGACAGCTCATATCCCAGGAATATGACGCTGAGGAAGGCAATTTTAGATTTTTTAAAGTTAAATTTGTAGCCAATTTTGGCAAACCCTACAACAATGCGGGTTACCCGTCTTAAATGGTGTAGTAACTCGTCATCTGTGAGATATATATCGTCTACATAAGACAATGCTTCAGGGTCCAACTCATGTAAAATTGCAGTTACACGAGCCGCAGACAGTCCCGGGCTATTCTTATACCCCTGAGATAAACAACAGAATTTTTTTCTGGGAACCTAACGCGCTAAAGCTTGTCAGATCCCTGCTTTCTGGTGCTATATTCTGGCAGGAGAAACCATTTGAGATGTCTGAAGTCGTTTTGTGTTTTTTCTGCACAATGTTGTTCATCAGTGTGGCGCTATGTGAATTTTGTATAGCATATGTACGTGTATGTCTGTAGTCTAAGACTATTCTATATGAATGGTCCGGTTTAGCTACAGGGAATAAGGGATTATTCATCGCTGAGACACAGGGTTCAATTACTCCCTGGTATTCTAGTTATGTAAGTATTTCCCTCACTGGTGCCCTTGCTTCATGTTTTATAGGATACTGCGGTTGTGGCTGAGGTTCACCTTTAATCGGAATTACATGATATGGAGAATCCCTATCCCACCCTACGTGATTTCTATATAAGGCAGGTGCTTGTGCTAGAGCCCATTTGATGCAATAGGACTCGGCGAGTTCCCCTGGAACAAGTGGTGAGAACGAAGGTTTAATAACCACCTCCCCAACTGGGCAAGTGCGAACAAAGTCAGGCGGCCAAGCCTGCTCAGCCAGCAAAATGTCACATATCTTGACTACACGATCCCAAAAGATCGCGTTTATAGTGCGTTCAATGTCTCTTTCCAATTGTAAAGTCACTGTATGCACCCTATCGGGGTCAGAGACATGCATATCTGCTGTTTCAACTTGTATGAAGTCATCAGTTGCTTCCACCTCCAGATGCTCTAGAAGATTCCGGCAAACTATTGTGACCTCTGCCGCGCTGTCTAGCAGTGCTAGTGCCCAAGTCTTGTTCTTCAAGAGAACTCTCTTCCTGTGTGGCATATCTAACTGAGACTGCCGCCACTTTTTTCTTTTTAAACTGTTGTTTTTGTTGTATCGGTTTCTCTTCCTTCTTGACAGAAACCTCTGAAGAGCGTTGTGATTCCTGTCTTGGTTTCACGTACTCTGTTCTCCGCTCTGACCGCCCACCTCTCTCATTTCGCTTTTCTGATGAGTCCTGAAAGGAACGAGATTGGGGTGTATCAGTGTATTGATATCTATCAGGCGTTTTCAAATTATCCCTATTTCTGAGATTATACCTAGTCTGCGGGTTCTCCGTACACGGAGATTCTCCCCTTTCTTTTTTAGGTGTCTGTTGTTTTTTCTCCCAGCGCTTCTTATTACCCTCAGGTTGTTGTTTAGCAGTGTCTTTACTAACTTTTCCCTGAAACTGTGGTTTTTGCGGTCTAGCCCCTAGGCTATCTCGACCAATACTGGAATATGTTTCCGCTATTATTTTAGGCAGTTCCCGCTCCTGATCTAATTGTGGGACGTCACGAAGACGCATACTCACCGCAAGTGCAACTGCCTCCCCTTTAAGATTACTTAGTATTATTGAAGAAACCATGGCAAAGTTGCCCATCAGTTGCATTCCTAAATCTAAGGCTGGGGCAGCCCCGTATTCATCCTGAATCTATTTAAGCACTTCCGGTAGGTTCGCTAATGTCGGTGTACCGTGTGCCGTTGTGTAGAGCGCGGCAAACACCGTGCCCCATGTATTACAATGTTCCATGGTGGGAACCATGCCAAATGGTAAACACATAGTTAATATTCTATGTTTGTCCTGAGGGCCCGTATGGGGAAATACCGCCTCCAGCGTATTAATTTTCTGTGCCAGCCAAAATGGAGTCTCCTCCCGGTTTGCTGGAACTTTACCCATGATAGAGTGTACAGTCGCCGGGTTTATACCTGGAGCTACTGCATGTTGTTGTGCTGGAGCAGCACGCACTGGGTTTGTATTTAGTGTCTGCATCACAAATTGTACTAAGCGTCTATATGTAGCCATTAAGTCTGTATATAAACGACGAACTTCAGCCATCGGCATATTTGCAACCGCAGGATGTGGTTTATATGTGGCCAATAAAGGCCAGGTCGGACCATCAATACTCAGCGGACCTAACCTTACTGGCAATATAGTATGGGGTAGGGTGCCATCAAGCCAATTATTATGTTCTTGATAAGATAGAGGTATCTCTAGGTATGCGTACACCCTGTACTGGCCAGGCGCGTTCGCAACCGTATATGTGTGAAATGCATTTGTATTCCTATCAACTGCTGGGAATGTGACCCAGGAGTAGAAAAGTTCTGTTCTATAGGCTGCATGGGTGGCCACCACAAACGTGACTGGACCACCCTGGATCGTAAGACCATGTGCAAGCAAATGTGCTGTGAGTGGCTGTCTCATATTAAGAGCTATTTGTATTACCTGGGGATTCGCCATTAGAAAAACAGCACTGGTTCAGAGAGGGCACACCAAAATGGGGTCTTTCCTTTTAAGGTTCAAGCTTGAACAACCATCTGCTATATTTAGGGTTACCTATATCGCGGTGGTGGAAGTCCTCAGTGCCACGGACGTCTCCGTTAAAGGAACTGAGGGATCATTATCATATATGAGACCGAGAGAGACTGGTGGACCTGAAAATTAGAGCCAGACCAAACGATGGCGGCGCCATGTCGCGTAGGATCTCATTATCCTAAAGAGACTACTGGATTTTTGGGCGGCAAGATCGTTCGCAGTGTGGGGGACTAAGTCTAACCCACGGTGGAGGACCCTTGTCACCCCAAATCCGGGTTGAGCTCCGGCTAACTAGCAGTGCCTCATCTCTCCCAAAGGGAAGAGACAATTGGGCAGCCGAGCGCATGACATCTTAGGCCTTCCCAGGGAAGTCGTGGTCACTCAGATCCCAACCAGTTCTCTCATACACAGTATGGTCTCATATATAAATAGATGACAAAGGCAGTTTGAGTTTTAAAGATTGGTTTAATAAAACAATTGCATTTTAGATAACAAGGCGGGGGCCGCAATAACCAGAACCATACAACACAGTAGGATTGAAATAGTAACGAGGAGAGTGAAACATAAGAATAACGCTATCATAATGCAACTAGATTACGTTCTCTCTCCTAAGTTCTATTTTGAGCACAGCATGTTAAGCTCTAAGCCTGCCTTTCAGGTTCCCCCTGGGAGGACATCGACCCTCATACTTGAGCAAAGGCCTGTGATCGGGATCAGCATCTGCAACAGGGCAGTCAGCGTCTAGTTGTGGGTTCCCGGTCGGAATCTCCCTCTTACGTGTATCAGGACTAGGAAGTGTTTTTATAACTAACACGCCAATGTTCTAAGAAACATCCCTACATAAGAATGTATACTTTCTAACCCGATCACAGATAAAATATAGGCAGCATGCTGCTTACAAACTTGATAAATCTCTATGAACTACAGCCACAGACTCATACGTTATAAAGTTCTATGATGGGTATATGTAACACCGGTGGCTATAGCCAGGATGGACCCCACACGCTCATCAAACTGTTCTAAATGTCCGGCCCCTCAGACAGATTTTGCACATATGGCATGGTCGTGCCCCTTATTTCCGCAATACTGGCAGGATATTTTTGGCAAACTTTCTTTAATGATATAAGTTACACTAGAGTCCTGCCCCATGCTTGCACTTATGGGTTAAGTAGCTGCTATTCCACAATCTGTAAGACGATATACGGCACTAGCCCTGCTATTAGCAAAATGCAAACTCGACATACACTGGTGCAATTAAAAATGCCCAAAATAGGAGCATGGCTACACAGTCTTATCTATAGCAATACCACCAGCAAAGTATATGCAGAGCTTCAACCACTCGCATCACGCCCCAAAAACATATGTCAACCCCTATCTGTCTGCTGCCAACATATCACTTTTATGGGAAGGCCGCCTTCAAGGACTGTAGTGAATAGAGGATAAGGAGGTATATATGGTACCGAACTCAGGTGAAGCCCGCCTGATTGCCACATGCACACTCTCAAATGGTTGGAATATTGTAATGCCTGTACACACTGGGAACATGTAATGTTTGGCATACTGGGCTGTATCTTAACTTGAAGTAATGGCAGCAATCTGTGTTTTCCTTTGTTCTTCATTGTCTTGTTTGTTTATATCTTATTGACAAATTATAAATATTTTTTTTTTTTAAAGAATCATCAGAGGGTTTCTTTTTTTAGTATCCATGTATTTAGAGGCTGATCAATTTCACGCAGAACATTTCATTATTGTACTGTATTCTATGTATCTTTTTGTAAAAGTGAAACAAGTGGGAACAAGTGTGTTTTACCACCAGATCTGTCCTTGTTAAAGGCAAATTGAAATTTGACCCTTAACTTTCCTGACAACAGCGATGGTGGCGACAAAAACTTAAAACCATCAGCTACAAGATCCCTCTTAATTTGGGTGTCACGGGTGGGAGGCTGCACACCACGCATGGCAGAGCACAAAGAACCAAATAATTGGCAAGTAGTACTTTATGCAAACATTGTGATGATGGTACAAGTGCCTGGCACGAGCAGATCTCATGAGGGGACATGGAGTGGAGAATCATCTTCCATCTACATAAAAGACCAAAACATATGGATAGCATTGGGAAGAACAGAACTCCAAGAGGTGTAGAGCTATGACAGTGCATGGTTATCTGCTGGTGAAATCTCTTTTCTAAATATTAAAAAATACTTAGGCACCATTTCACTGGTTTTGAAAGCAATAGGAACAATGACACAGATGGACAAAAGGCTAGTCAGGGAAACAATAACAAACATTGTTTGTGGCACAATAGTGAGTTCCTTTCCAGAACATATACAGGCTGCAGTTACATTGTTGCAAAGGTGATTGCTTCGGAAGCCACACCAGCTTTGTAACTTGCGATCCATTGTTCAGTCTTGTTTCTGCAGTTAGTTCCGTTAATCAACAGGGATGAGAGAGTCCTACAGTCAATATTCATTGTTGTGTGATTTTCACCTAGACAAACAATCTAGTTTATTGCTCGCACAAAATATAGCACTTTTTGGAATGGCAATTACAACATTTTAATTACATTGCAGAGTAACATGGGGCCAGATGTACTAAGCTTTTTTCTGTGCGCAAACAGCCTGATTAGCACTGTGGGATGTACAAATGCTATTTTGCAATTCAGCAATCTATCACAAAATCGCAAAATAGGTTTTCGAGTCACTTTTAGGAAGGGGCGTGTCAAGGACATCCCTTCCTAATAGCCAGTCGCAGGGGGATGTAGGAATGTATTGCAACTGAGAATGCAGTCGCAAAACATTTGCGGTTACCACCAACTTCAAGATGATGGTAACCCATTCGCAAACAGGAAGGGGTTCCCACAGACCACTGCCTACTCTTAAAAAATGAAAAGAAAACTTTTCAGTTTTATTTTTGTAATGTATTCCATTTTCCTTTAAGGAAAAGGGGCTACGTTAAAAATAAAATGCTTTATTTAAAAAGCAATCACAGACATGGTGGTTTGCTGACCCTTGCAGGCCGCCATCCCTGTAATTGTAGCCATTCACAGTGGGTCACAAATTGTGACCTGCCTCATGCATATTAATGAGGAAGGTACATTTGCGACCCACTGTGAATCACTAACAATGTTAAACCCACTGTTGTACATCGCATTTTGCGATTTCCTAATAGTGAATCGCTCAAATTTTCTATTAGGAAATTGCAAACCTGTGATTTTGTACATCTGGCCCTTAATTCCTACATACATCTTCATCCTTTCTCCTCCTCTATAACAGCTATTCTTAATACATAGTGCATATTTGATATGTAGTGTTCATTTTGGAATTTCGATTTGGGTTCTATATGTTTGACCTTGCTTAACTCCTAAACTCTGTTTAAATATGGGCTTACATTGCTTGGCACAGTATGTGATGTAGTATATAACTTATTTATTTTTTTGGCATTGAATCTAATGCTGTATTAGTCAAACGTGACTATTAAAGAATCCAATAGCTGTTTTGAAACTAGTCAGTGCAAACATTGCAGCGCATGCAAACCTTATGATGGTATGTTTGTGCAATTCCTACCCATCACCGCTTGAGTCAAAGGAGGGATACATGAGGGAAGAATTTAGAACAGGTTATTTGGGAGATAATAGTAGTAAAAAGAGGTTTGGGTGCATCAAGGAGGGAAGAGTCTAGAAAGTGGTATTTTGGAGGCCAAAGTAGTAGAATGAGGTTTAGGATGAGTCAGAGAGTGGAGGTAGTTGGGAGGACGTGGTCTGGCACTGCACTAAGATGGCAGCATTCTAAGTTGCTCTGCTGGACAGAGCAACTATCCTGAGTGTCATCCCGGTCTGGCATGCAACATCGGCCAGCCTCAGGACTAAAAGTGATCACCAGCAGCACACCCTGAAGTGGACGCAGGCAGGATCTGCCATGGTGCCTAGCGCGTGAGACCTGGAGGAGGACAGGCCGTGCCAGGCCTGCACCGATGGGCTGCCTGGGGCTCTAGGGCTCTGGGGAAGCACGAGCTTCCATCCCCACATGAGGGGCCGGCGGGCCGTGCTGCGCTGAACTGGGACTGGCGGAATGCTGTCGGGAGCCATTGAAGATGTTGGACGGCCCGGGTCAGCTAGGGGAGTGCACCGGCACCCATGTTCACTTGCGACCTGACAGCGGCTTACAGCTGCACGTCTCCACCCGCAGAGAACATCCTGTACAACTCAGGGGTGACAACCATTGACGCTTGTGGGTTGCTGTTGGGAGAGATACGCTGGCTGTACTTTCTGCACCATGTTCCCCGGTAAGTGCAACGATTTTTTACTCTCGCCTGCATGAAAGGACTGGCATAACTCGTCTCTAATAATGTAATCTGGACACGCATACTGCACTACGCAATCTTCATTTATCTCTCCACAAACCTGCCAAAATTGCATTACAGCGTAATGTGAGGCATCATTTGCACCATAAGCGGTACCTTTACGGCTGGATATTTCCTAGGCCTGTACTGCTGTGCCACTACCCTTGCTTAGCCCAGCCTGCTTACTATTGAACACCTGATATCCTCACACTGAAAAATGGGCAAAACAGGTGCTAAGCAACAGCGCCTTACATTTGAATCTAAGAGACAATCGCACCTGGCAGCACCGCCGGCTGATCAGTTGCCAGAGGGAGAAGGTGATGGAGGAGAGGCCTCTCCTCCTGGTGAAGACATTATATCAATCCTGCCTGAAATGCGAACCAGTCTCGCCGCCATTGATTATAAGCTGAAGTCCTTCACCCGACGCATGGTCGACATGAAAGACTGCATAGATAAACAATACAGGCGCCTAATTGATGCTCAACAGCATGTTGGGTCTGGTGGCTTAGTGGACTAATGCGTCCACTGTAGGGGGCTGTGTTTGACCTTATGGTCACAGGTTCCAAATCCTGGAGGGTCCACTCAGACTTTCATTCAAAATTCTGAGGTCGATAAAATTTGTACCATTGAGTTGGGTAACAATAAACATCTGTTATTCAGCGCCAAGAGGCCTACGGGTGAACATGCGCTTTACAAATACACATGTTATATTATGTCTCTGATGTAGATGTGGACATGCAACAAGCCAAACCTTTGGAGGAGGTTAAAGCGGAGCTGTGCAAAGTTCAATTAAAAAACGATTTGGAAGCCCGGTCTAGGAGAAATAAGGGCGCACTGAAGTCTACATTGAAAAATTACTCCTCACGTTATTTGGAGCTGAGATGTTCTCCCAGTCATTTGTAACCAAGAGGATACATAGATCTCTGGCCTCTCGGCCGATTCCTGGTGCTCCTCCCAGGCCCATTATTGTTAGGTTTCTCAACTACAGGGACAGAGTCCGGGTGCTTCGACTGGCCCGGGAGGCAAAGGAGGTTTTTCATGAAGGGATGCACCTAACTTTCTTTCCTGACTTCACACAGTCCGTGCAAGACACACGTAGGAAGTTTCTCCCGTCAAAAAGAAACTACAAGAGCGGGACTTAACGTATGTCATGCTGTCCCCAGCAAGACTGTGTTTCTCCTGGAAAGGCAAGCCGAGGATCTTCACGGACTCTATTGCAGCACTCTCCTTCCTGCAGAAACAAACTCCTTCACAGGGTGCCTCCGTGCCTCATGGACACGCAGACAATGCATCGTCCCTAGACAAGGTAGAATGACTGACCATCAGGTTTGTGTATGCTACCCAGGTTATTTCAGGTCAGACCTATTGGTTGCTCAAATATCAATACTTACACTGTTGACATAACATATGCCACATATCTCATTTGGGTCATGTGGTTACTATTGCAGGCTATACTGCATTGGCTCGATCTCAATGTTATATATAGTTTACCGCTGAGAGTCTTTTTTCAATACCTATGTTTTCATGACTCTTTTGCTGGTTGTCGCTACCTTACCAGTGTTCTGGCCTCCCTCGGCTTTTGGCTATGTTATCTAAAGTATTATATGATGCTCTAAATCAGTAGTTCCCAACCTTTTGACTTCTGTGGGCCCCCACTGTATCATTACTGGAACCCGGGGACCCCCACTGAATCATTAGTGGAATCCAGGGACCCCCCACTGAGTCATTACGGAAAGCTGGGGAGCTAATGTTTTAATATTATTTAATTTTCTAAGCAGTCGCGGACCCCCTGAAGGGGCTTCGTGGACCCCCAGGGGTGCCCGGACATCAGGTTGGGAACCACTGCTCTAAATAGTTTGTCCCTATCTCACCAATCAGTCTGTTTATGCTGTTTTCGGGTCTCACTGGGAGATTGGGTCCTAGTGTGGGAGGGAGGGTTGGGGGTGGAAGGGATGTTTGTACTTTTCATCATTTTGTGAAATGCTGTGGCATGCAGCTGGAAATTTCTATACATGATCACATTACATTAATACTGTCGGTTTTATATGGTACACACACCTGACTGAGGAGGCCAAGCATTAACATTTATCACTTGGAATACAGGAGGTCTATATAACTCTAAAAAATGTCACCAGGTCCTCACCTATCTCAAGCGCCACAAAGTGGACATTATTTGTTTGCAAGAAACACCCATCATGCCAGGGAGAAGGACAAGCTTGCCCACCTCACCTCATTAGGCCCCTATCAATACTTTGCTTCTTATTCCTCTGGCTCCAGGGTGGTAGCTATCATTATCCAAAAGCATGTGCTGTTCCGACATCTCCAGGCTGTAGCAGACCCTGAAGGACGGTATCTAATATTACAAGGCCTCATCGGGTATACACAGGTTTAACTACTTAATACATATGGCCTTAACGTAGACTGCCCAGACTTTTTCCAAACTGTACTGAAACAATGCCTTACAGTTGACCCAGGTACCATCATCTGGGGGCTGGAGACCACAATCTTTTACTGGATATTAACTTGGACTGTTCTGACTGCCACAAGTGTCGCTTGACCATGGCTCATGTTGCATTCTTGGGCATAATGGCACAGTTTGATCTGTTTGACATTTGGCATGCATTGCATGGGGTGGCCCCCGAGCACACTTTTCACTCCTCGGTGCATGATACCTCCTCACGACTTGACTTCTGGGTGGGTTCATGGGATGTGGAGAGCTGGACGAAAGATGTAAGATGCTTACCCAGAACTCTGTTTGACCACTCCCCAGTGGTCTTACTGATCACCTTGCCTACTACCTTAGTACAGCTACCGTTATGGCGACTTCAAACTAGGACATTGTTCAATGCGGTATTTAAAGGTTAAATCCGCTCTGCGATTACAGATTATGTATCCTTAAATAAGGGCTCTGTCACCACAGTTGCCACTTTCTGGGAGGCCTTGAAGGCTGTTATCCGGGGTGAGTGCATTGTTAAGGGGCATGGAATCCTCAAATCAATTAGAGGGAGACTTGCACAGCTGGGAACCAAGCTTCTTAATCTGGAGCTCCACGATGAAGACTCCAAAGACTAGAGCCTATTAGACCCCATGTTGGCGCTACTTTTGGATTTCAGGACAAGGCTTGTAGAGAGGTGAAATGAATAAGTAAACACTCACAAGCCAGGAAATACGGGAGGGAGACAGGTCAGGACATACACTGGCCATGCTGTCTAACCCCCTTGACCTTCCAATGACTGATGTCTTAAATTAAACTTGATTTGTTTACCTACCTCCTCATTTGCATCCTAGTCTTTAGGCCTCCGAGTCACATGCCGCATTTTTCTCAGGCTCTTATGGAACAGCTTTCTCCATTTGTAATTGAGTTAGCAAGGATATTAATCTTAGGTGACTTTAATTATTGGGCAAATGAGGCAACTGTCTCTTGATTTCACAGATCTGCTCTGCAGTTTAAATCTTACCCAACATGATTTCTCACCTACTCATTACAAAGGTCACACTCTTGACCAAGTTTGGATTACCAGTCATTCAGTGTCTTCTATAGATGTTTTACCATGCATATGGTCAGACCATTAATTAAATTCCTTCTCATGGATGTGATTTTGTCTATGCTCAACCTGTAGCTGCTAAATGCTCTAGAAACTGGGCCTGCGTTAACATTAAGTCCTTTTGCACCTCCGTGGCTAATTCTATGCCTGATACCAAGGTCAACCTTGACATACTGGAGGATGGTATTCTGAATTGGCTGACTAATGTGTGTGATTCCCATGCTCCTCTTAGAAGTGCTAGTCCACTAAGGTGTCATGATGCCTCAAAATGGTTCTCAGAGGACCTGAAATCAGCCAAACTGAAATTATGTTGTGCTGAACGTAAGTAGCGAAGGAACTACTCCAATGAGGGAAAAGCGGTTTATTTGTCACTTCTTAAACAATATAAAAACTTAGCATACTACCTAAATCCATTTATTTTTCAAATAAAATTACCATTTCAGTCAACAAGTCAAAGGAAATTTTTAAAATCGTGGATGAACTGTCCAATCCTGATAGAGTGACGTTTACAATCACTCTCACCCAAAATGTATGCGAGGCCCTTGTTCAGATTGTTCTTCTGCTATGACTATCCCTATGTCACATTGTAATTCAGCCACAATGTCTGCTCCGCCTACCATTAGTAAAGAGCATCTTTTGGATCTCTTGTCTGAAGTAATATTGGGCTCCCCTAACAACCCCTGCCCTCCTGAGGTTCTAAAAATAGTTTTTTCGCATTTCCCTGATCTTGCCCTTGCCTTCCTCAACACCTCTTTAAATTGTGGCCTGGTGCCCAGCTTCTTTAAGGTAGAGATTGTGATCCCTTTACTAAAGAAAGACGGTGATGACCCCTCTATCTAGAAAATTATCACCCAATATCTTTCCTTCCTTATCTGGCTAAGGTTCTCAAGGCCCATATAGCCAAAAGCCTCTGCTTCTTTGTGGAGTCAACTAACTTTCTTGATCTGCCCATTCCACCGAAACAGTCATTCTAGCTGTGGTGGACGATCTTCGTGAGGCGGCTGACAGGGATAACACCCAGGTTTTGGTGCTTTTTGATCTCTCGGCGGCCTTCAACACATTTGACCATTATATTCTGGTCAACCGGGTCATAGCCACAAGTCTTTGTGGTGCGGAACGAGACTGGGTTGAGTCCTTCTTAAGGGATTGGTCACAGGCAGTCAGGATTTCCTCCTTTTTTCATCTAAGGTTAGGTTGTCCTGTGGTGTCCCTCAGGGTTCCTCCCTGTCCCCCTATCTTTTTAATTTACATATACACCCACTGGTGAATCTCCTGAATCAAAGGAGGGCCAAGGTTTACAACTTCACTGATTATTTTCAATTGATCTTCACCATTGACAGCTCCTTTGAATGTGCAACTTCTTTCCAAAACTCGTTACTATTTATCCAGGATCGGATGAATGACAATCAGCTAAAACTTAACTTTGAAGTGTACCCATGGGCTCTCCCCCTGTTCCCAATAATTCAGCTAAGAGCCCTGGAGTCTTGATTGATTCCAATTTGACCTTGAAACCCTAAGTAGGGGCCTGTAATGTCCTCATGTTTTTTACAGTTTAGGAAAATCAGAAAGCTCTGCAAATGTGTGTCTTAGGAGGCTTTCAAGCGGGTTTTAATTGCAATGGTTCTCTCTAGATTAGACAATGCTAACTCCTTGTACTTGGGTCTTACTAAGTTCCTAATTTGCAGATTCCAACTAGTCCAAAATCAAGGAGCTAGGCCATTGTTTCAGCAACCTCATAATTGTCACATTAACCCCTTATTAATTAACCTGTAGAACAGCTCTCCATTTTCAAGGCAGGGTGTCTTATTTTTAAGTCACTCCAGTCTGGCAGTCCTACTTTTGTATCTGCTCGTATACAAAAACATATTCCTATTCACAATTTGAGGTCCTCAAAGGCTAATGTTATTTCTGTGTCCACCTTTAAAAAAGAGACACTCTGTGGCTCCAGGTTTGCGGTACTGGTGCCCCACATCTGGAACGCATTTCCTCTAGAAATCAGATTCTCTTCCTGCTACATGGCATTCAGGAAACTCTTAAAGACATGGCTCTTCAGGCTGGCATATGAGTAAGGAGCTGTTGTATGCTTGTTCTTGTTACGTCAGCACCAAGAAACCAATCTGGTGTACGTGCGCTCTAGAAATAGTTGTAACATAACATAACATGCTGGTAAAACCTTGGTGGAATGTCAGTTATGTCCAACTGTAGACATCCCTGATAGGCACCCACTGTATGACCCAGAGAAAATACTACGGGAATTTTGTTGCCTTCTACCGAAGGCTATATACATCTCACACACAGGCTGTCCTCGAAGAGTGTTAACCTATTTACAGCGGGTTGCCTTGGCATGGTTAGACCAGCCGCAACATGAGATCCTTTGCCGACCCCTGACAGTTATGAAGATCAAACAGGTTATTGCACAGCTGAATAATTGAAAGGCACCTGGGAGTGATGGACTCTCAGCAGCGTTTTATAAAACGGATGGTGAGGAGCTGGCACCTTCATTGCTCGAGGTATATGCCAGGGCATTTCAACGGGTCACACAGTCCCTGACAATGAGAGAATCCATCATGATTACACTTCTCAAGCTGGATAAACCTCTGCATAAATGTAAATCATATTGCCCTCTATTTGTTATAAATGTTGACAACAAAATTTTGGCCAAATTATTGGCAAACCAGCTACTTCCATTGATGCCCAACTTGACTCATCCAGACAATTGTGAATAACCTCTACCTACTGTTCACCTTTACACATCAGTTGAACTCTGAGGTACCTGTTGTCGCAACATTTTTATATGCTGCCAAGGTGTTTGATACTATTGAATGGCCTTTTCTGCTCACAGTGCTAACCAGAAGGGGACTGGGTGGGGCGTTTGTGAAATGGGTGCAGTTGTTACATACAGCCCCGTTGGGTAGGCTATGCTTGAATAGCAGCTTATTAGAGCCTTTCGAGATATGTTAGGGTGCACGACAGGGATGCCCTCTGTGGCCTCTTCTTTTTAGCCTTACTGTGTAGCCCATGGGAATCCACCATAGACTATCCTATGTGAATTCCACCATAGACTGGTATGTGAATTCCACCATAGACTGGTATAAACTTGGGGTTCCGGTACACTACTATCCATGTATCCTGATGATGCGATGCTGGTAGTCAGTAACCCAGCTGTCAATTTGAATGCCATTATACAGGAAATAATAGACTTTGGGCATTGGTCCGGACTTGAGATCATTTGGTCTAAATCAATCATGGTCCCCTTGATGATAGCCACCACCAGGCTCAGTACCTTTTATGAAATACAATGGCAGACTGAACCAGTTAGACACTTGGGTATCTTTTATCAGACAGACATTCCCACCATTGTCAGGGCGAATTATGGGAAATATATGGAGACCTTATAGTCTCACATTGATAAATGGATAACCCTCTTGCACTCACTGGTGGGTAAGGTTGCTCTAATGAAAATGATAGCCCTTCCTAAGTTTCCATATTTATTCCGGATTATTCTGGACCCTTTACACAAAGCTTTTTTTCGCCCAACTGTGCTCTCTCATGATAAAATTGCGTGGGCAGGCAGGCACCCCCAGATTGGGTGGCACACCTTACTTCTTCTGTACCACAAAGGTGGATTTGCAGTCCCTCTCATGGAAGTTTACTATTTAGTGGTGCAAGTACAATTCATCCTCCATTGGTTCCACAACAACAGACACACACCCCATGTAATTATTGAGGGAGGCCTGATGTACCCCCGCCCATCTCCGGCCGGTCACTTACACTGAACTTTCCAGACCAACCCAGGAAATAAATAGAGTGCACTACACTGCCTGGGCCTAGAATAGGCTGGCCACTCTGTGCAATATATCCTTGCCATACTCCACGCAAATACCCATCAGGCCTTATCACATGTTACAACTGGACAGCGCCCCTGAAGTTCTGCAGTCTATAAAGAAGAGCCATCTCACAACACCAGGAGATTTATTTCTTGCACACAAATTTTAAACATACCGGGAATATGTGGGAGACTCACAGGCCGCTATGGTAGATGTTCTTACTTATGATAAACATTCACACAAAGCAAAACGCCTTTTTTGTATGTTCCCAGAGGAACCCCTGGAATGGTTGATCTTGACCATCCTACTTACTAACCCACAGCCCTATAAACTTGTATCAAAATTGTATACCGCAGTAATGAACTACTTGATCCCCAGAGCCTCCTAGGGTTCGCCAGGCGTGGGTGGGTGATCTGGGACAGGATATAACAGATGAGCAAATGTAAATTTGCTGTCAACAAACTAAGGAGGTGTCCTCCAAAAGCAGTTATTGATTAATCCATTATAAGTATCTACATACAGTGTATCTTTCCCCAGTAGATCTTGCACACTACTATTGTGATGTTGATATTAAATGCGAACAATGTGGAATTCTGGGTGTAGCGTTTTTTCATTTAGCATGGACCTGCCCGGCAGTGACCACTCTTTTGGTCTCAACTTATGACGCATTACTCGACGTGACAGATTATACCTACCAACTCACCGCCACCATGGTGCTGTTGGGATATGTTAAAGAGATTCCAAAAACATTTCAAAAGTTTACTGCCCTTTCCTTACTTCTGGGAAAGTGCAGAGTAGCAATGAGGTGGGTAAGCTCGCTCCAAAATTTCAGGATCGTCTGAAGGATATGTCACTATGAGAGGAATGGTCAGGGTTATATGCTGAAACTTTGCCACCTGTGGACCATCTGCAGGACCTTTGGAATTCATTGAGGTCCTATCTGTTAAAACTGGATCCGATCTGAATGAACAAGTTGCACCTGCAGTGGTGTCCTATGCTGGTTCCTACCGGAAGTGCTGTACTGTTTGATTATTATATACTAAAGTGGTGACATGTAACTGATTTGCAAGATATTATGATCTCCTAGTACGCTGGTAACTATGGTTGAATCTTTGTCTTCACAATGTTCCACTTGACAGCCTTGTGTACTGTGGGCATAAGTTTCTCAGCTTATTTTGCCCAGTAGTTGTGCCATTCTTTGCCATATTGACATGCTCCTTGTCTTGATTTTGTTATCAAAATATGAAAATAAAATTAGAAAAAGAGTTGAGGTAGGTGATACATTGAGAGATGTATAGGATGAAACATTGAGTATTGCATAGAAGAGAGTCAACTTTTTTTTCTTTTACAGTGGGAGTAAAGTAATAAATATATAGATAGATAACTACATAGAAATGGTATATATGTTTAAGGAAAATAATATTTCGGGATATTAAATTGTATAAACTCAGAATTTCAAGTGTCGATGTACTTGAAGATCAATTATTGGTGTATTTTAATAAATATATATTTTTATTTGTATTCTATATTTTTCTCAATAATTCAATGGTGAAGCATGTGTAGATAAAAGTTATAATAATATTTACATATTGTGATAGATAAATGAAACAGAGACCAATAAGCATCTAATCAAATAACTTACATGAAAACTATGCAGTGACCTATATACATGTTAAGCATAAAATAATATACATGTATGTAACCATAAGTAATATATACATTTGTTAAGGAGACCAAAATAATATCTATATATTTTTAAAAACCCATAGTTAGTATACCTATTTGTGCAAAGAAATACATATATTTAAATACATGGGGCGTACCGCCCCTGCCTCGGGTGTGTCCTGCGCTGCCTTTCACCAGCTTCCGCATGCTGCAGAGTGTCCTCGGCTCGCTGTTCCGCATTCCTCCTAGTCTTCGCGGTGTCCTAAGCTCTGTCATGAAGCCTCTTGTGGTGTTCGTCCTGGGCGGGCCCGGTGCCGGCAAAGGCACCCAGTGCGAGAAGATAGTGGAGAAGTAGGGCTACACCCACCTGTCAGCAGGCGATCTCCTTCGTAACGAACAAAAAAAGCCAGATTCCGAGTTTGGTGAACTCATCAAAACCTACATTAAGGATGGGCAAATTGTCCCAGTTGAAATAACAATCTCTCTGCTCCAGAGGGAAATGGACGAGACGATGGCAGCCAATGCCCAGAAGAATACGTTTCTGATTGACGGCTTTCCTCGAAATGAAGACAATCTGCTGGGCTGGAATAAGCACATGGAAGGCAAGGCAGTTGTGTCTTTTGTGCTCTTTTTTGACTGTGATAATGAGACCTGTACAGAGCGTTGTCTGGAGCGAGGAGAGAGCAGTGGAAGGACTGACGACAACCGAGAAAGCCTAGTAAAGAGAATCCAAACCTATCTACAGTCAACAAAGCCCATAATTGACCAATACGAAAAGAACGGGAAAGTCAAGAAGGTGGATGCTTCCAAATCAGTGGATGCTGTGTTTGCTGCAGTGCAGATTATTTTCGACAAAGAAGGTTAACTCCACGCTGGAAGATTACCTAGGAATTGTGCTGAAATCTCCGAAAGCTGCAACTAGAACTTGTCAACTACTTTTTTGTTTTAACTGTCGAATTATTATTGTTTAAAAACTTTTATTATGTATCAGTGTGACTTATTAGAGACGGCAGGGTATGTTAGCTAATTATCAGGTTTGTTCAACAAATGTTGCTATGAAATTACTGTCTTAATCAACTGTGCAGTTTTAATGAATTTGGTAGCAAACCTTTAATTTGATGAAAACTCTGTGCGTGCATCAAAATATCCACACACTCCCTGTAGTATAAGGCTTGTCTGTTGTTCTTAATTTGTTGTAGTCTTTTCATAGTTGATAAAGATGATCTGTGGTAGAGGTCATAGGTGTGCTCCAGTTTAGACAGTACAAGAGAAATAATAGCCTGTACCTTGTGTGTAAATTGCAGGTGTTTGAAGATGTGTGGCAAAGTTTTCATAGTAATGAAACTTTATTCTGCTAATTTATCCACTTGAGCATTCATTGATAACTTGGGAGTCCATGGTAATTCAAAGCTTTCTTATTTCCTTAGATACTTTAGTAGGTGGTCCCAGATCGTAAGGCCAGCACAGAGTGCGTCATAGTTTTTCCAGTCGCCACATGTGAGTATTTCATCATCATAAAAAGCTTTATTTGGTTGTAAAACAACCATAAAAGAGCATAAAAAGTATAACACATACAATCATAAAAACCAGTACAGATGATAAAACTCTAAACGTTAGTTAAAAGTAAGAAATCCCAATTAGAAGCAGTACAAATAGTCAGACAGGCGTTGAATGCCTCGACCTCCAAGCAGCTTGAGAAAAAAACAGGAAACAGCATATGAAACATGTTCATTAGGGTGCAACTGTAGATGCATCAATGCTGAGCGAACTTGCATAAAATTCAGAGACTTCAGCAACTGGATAATAAACTGCTTTCTAGCCACACTAAAATATTTTCGAAATAGTACAAAGAGTAGAGTGTCCTGCGTAGACCTGTTGACACAGCTGCAGGGCAACAAAGTGCCAGATAGCCACCATCCACTACATGATGTCAAAAGACATTGTAACAGGTTAAACCTTAATCTTTTTAAAACAAATCTGTCCCTCAAATTGGAAACATTGATCAGATATGGTTCCAATCCCTGAACTGTTTTCAGGAGCATATGTCCTCGAACCATAGGTTTCATCATCTCTGCTTGTCAATGCACAAACAAGTCCCTCAGCCTTTTCAGATCTGAAAAGCACAATGAGTGGGGATAGTAAAATAACAGTACCCCGCCTAGGCTGGCAAAAGCTGCCCTCACATAAGCGATCCAGAGGTTTCTTTTTACTTTATTAAGTGACAAGTAGTCAGAAAGAACCTGTCTAGTCAGCTTGAGGCCCTCCCTAGTCTAGATCTTAATCCAACACAACAAGGGTCTGAGGGCAACAGCCTCAGCTAAGTATTTGTTGCCAAGCTCCTCATGGATGGAGAAGACCGGAGTACTTTTGGGAACCTGCACCAGTTGCCTTAAAGCCTGCAGACTGAATTTTATCAATCTTCGCATATCCCCTAACTTTGCTGCCACATAAAACTTTCGAAACACATTTGGCCTGGTAGATCTTGAGTAAGATGCATGGTGACCAGGAATCCAACCTTTTTGCAAAACCAGCCACTCGTCCCTGTGGTCTTTATTAGCTCAACCACCTGCCCTCAATTAAGGGGTTCCAATTTATATTTGCATCAAACATTACCCCTAAATATAGAGAAGCCAAGACTTTTGCAAGGGTGTTATGAGCCACTTTAAAAGTCTTGGAGCTACTAGACCGAGTGCCAACTACCATGACATATGATTTTGTAAAGTTTACTGCCAAATCCAAGCTGTCCACAAAGGCAGTTAACTTGTCTTATAGTAGTTGCAGCCCCACTGCCGTTCTGGCCATGAGAACCGCGTTGTTGACATATAATAAAACTGGAAGCGTCCTGATTACCACCTTTGGGCGACCTGCCTGTACAGAAAGGAGGGCTTGTTCCAATTCATTAATGTAGAGGGAGGACCAGAAGGGGGCTAGGATACATTCCTGATGAACCCCCCTGCTTGTGGGGAAGGGCTAAGTACAATCTACACATTGGGAGTACTACAACAGGCCAAGGTAGCAGCGTGCAAGAATGATAAAAAGGGCCACAGAATTCGCATCCACCCCTTTGCAAGAAGCAGATCCCACAGCTTCTTGTAATTGACTCTACCAAAGGCAGACGTAAGGTCCATAAATGCCAGTTGGAGAGATCCTGTACAGGCAACAGTATACTTATTAATAAATAGGTATAAATTCAAACATTGATCAGATATTGACCTCTCCGACTCGAAGCCATATTGGACCTAGGACAATATGGGGGTCATTCTGACCCTGGCGGTCCGAGACCGCCAGGGCTATAATGACTGAAAGCACCGCCAACAGGCTGGCGGTGCTTTCTTCCCTATTCTGACTGCGGTTGCACCGCCGGGGCTGGCGGTTTTCCGCCGTTTCTGCCCCGGCGGTGATAATCCGCCAGGGCAGCGCTGCCCTGGGGATTATGACCCCCTTACCGCCAGCCTGTTTCTGGTGGTTTTCACCGCCAGGAAGAGGCTGGCGGTAAGGGGTGTCCTGGGGCCCCTGGGGGCACCTGCACTGCCCATGCCATTGGCATGGGCAGTGCAGGGGCCCCCTAACAGGGCCCCGGCCAGCTTTTCACTGTCTGCATAGCAGACAGTGAAAAGCGCGACGGGTGCAACTGCACCCGTCGCACGGCCGCAACACCGCCGGCTCCATTCGGAGCAGGCTCCTGTGTTGCGGCCTCATTCCCGCTGGGCCAGCGGGCGCAAACTTGGTTTGCGCCCGCCGGCCCAGCGGGAATGTCGGAATGGGGGCTGCGTGAGTGCGGCCGCATTGGTGGCCGCATGGCGGTTTCCGCCTGGCGGGCGGCGGTAGCCGGCCGCCAAGGTCGCAATGACCCCCTGAGTCCTTAGCATCAGCCCATGCCATCAAACCTATTTAATTTACCCTCTCCAAAACCTTGACTACTACTTCAATCAAAGAGATAGGATGATAACACTGAGGGTTATCCTTGTCCCCTTTCTTGAAAACCGGTACAATAACAGTGGTAGACCACAAAGGCAACAAACCCACCCGCGTGGCAGCATTCAGAATGAAGGTCAGAGCTGGTCGCCAAATCTTGATGTTATCCGGAAACAAATCACTGGGAATTCCTTCAGGTCCTGGGGCTTTTTACAAGATAGTGCACGGATATCTTGGGAGACTTCATCTAATGTGAAAACAAAGCTAACACTGCCCTTCAGCTTCTGTCCTGCCACCATTGGTTCCGAAGTTATAAACCGCTTCGAATGGTCAATCCATTGTTGCTCTGAGATATGATGGCATGTGGCCGGGCCAGTTCCCTCTGCAAAACAAGGCCTGTTTATCACCCTCCTGAAAAGAGAACTAGCTCTAAACTCACAAGTGTGATCTAGCTCCGCCCATGCATTTTCTCATAAGGCAGATTTGTGGTTAGCTAAGGCCTTTTTATACTCCCCTACGACAGGCAACAGGATCCCTATCTCTGGGGACTTGTTTAATTGCCGCCTTCCGATGGCTAAGGCTCCTTGAACAGTCACGGTCAAACCATTTAGGGACCTGCGGGTCAACAGTTGTCACAGGGGCTAGTAATAATGCTTCAGGGGTTTGAAATTTGATAAAATATCTACTTCAGCATAGGACTGGTTGCTTCTTAAATCGACTTGTCCTGTAAAAAAAATCTACTTGTCCCTTTGGTGCCATGTAGTGTGGCGACAAATTATGGTGGCAATCTCATTATGTAAGAGCTCTGATAATGGCCTCTCTGGTTATGCCAGGGCTACTTCTATACTAGGGCTTGAATACTTAGATTTCAATCCTTACTTTAGCTATTTCCTTATTTTGAGACGTTCCGCAGATCTACATACTGGGGCTGGAGGAAGCAGTAAACAATAGTTCTAGGGCTGGAATGCCTTTGAGTCTGCAAATCTACTAACTTGCATGTTTTTAAAGGATTTTCACCAGCTCTTCTCTAATCCTTTCCCATAATGAGAAAGGTTGGAAATTTACTCCTTACAATGGCAGAAGTAGAAGTTCTTCCAGGGTTGGGAAAAAAGTGGGCGTAGGGAAAGTGAACTTGTAAACGCTAAATAGATTTTCGCAAGAGCAGATCTACACATGCATATTTGCTTGTGCTAAAATACAGTTCTCAAATATTTCTAGGAGTAAAAAATCCTGGTCTACTTCTGTAAGTTCTTGTGAATTCATGAAAGCCACTAATTCAAAGAGGCTGGTGGCCCTTTGTTACGCCACTGGTGGCAATGTGTGCTTTTTGAGACCAAAAACCTTTTTTGTTTTTGCCAGTGATTGTTAGAATGGTGAGGGCCTGGCAGCTCCCACAACAATAAAGTGTTTCAAAAGCCATGTAAAAAAAAGACATGCATTGACAAAACCAAAAGACTCACAGAAAATGTCAGATCAGTTCGCTTTGCCAGTGCTTGTTTATTTTCATGCTTCCCATAATATTTTTGAAAATGGTTGCACTGATTTTCCATTAGGAATATTTTATGGAAATGCTAGCATGCATCAACACATTTTACTAAATGACGCTTCAAAGAAATAGCACCTAACATTTCATAGTAGCAAAACGTTTTTTTTCCTACTTGCATTTTTTTCTGAATATTTTATTTTGAAAGCAAAGCTTCTGCAAATATTTGCATCTAATCACAACATCTGGGAGCATTATACTTAGCCTCAGATTGTTAAACATTTCAAACGTGTTTACACTTTTGTTTTTCCACTGGAACCACTGCCAGTAGTGAAGTCTGACCTTAAAACGTTTATTTACAGCGCTCACCCTAATAATGAAGGCTTTTCATTAATGAACCATAAATACAAGTTCGAACAGCATTAACTTAAACACACACATATTACTTCAATTGCAGACATTTCCCTTCTCTGTAAACTGGCAGTGTTTGTGCTGCAGAGGGTTGGGCCTACTTGTCCCAAGGACAAAATAAACATGAAAAATAGTTGCCATTGACCCCAAACAATATGTCCTGGGCAATAGGAATTCCACAAACCTGATGCTTGTACTTTCTGAGCAATACCTGCAAATGCTGACAAGATAGCTCAGTCTGGGGTGCATGGATCCAAAGAAGTAGTAATAGCCTGCTGACAACTTGAAAAAGTGATGCTTTAAATTGCAATGGCTCCACCTGAGACCATTTAAGTCTCCTACCTTGGTCAAAAATAGAAAATCCACTTTGCCCCTCACCCTAGGGCACACAAGCAATTGCACCATCAATAACTAAGGACAAAGGGCTATGAATTATATCAAACTTAGAAATTAGCAAATGCAAGGGGGATGATACAAAAATAAAATCTATAATGGACATGCATACCTCTGAGTGTTGGGTGAATAAGTGGGTTAGGAAAATTAACTAACCTCTCCATAGTAAAGACAAGATTATAAGTGCATAAAATTATACTAAGCTCCGAGCCCTCCTTAGTGTGAGCCATGTGCAGCGCTCTCGTCCACCATACATTTAGGCTTATTTGAGGCCAGTCCTAGGGAGCAATCAGAGGGGTGACAGTTAAAGTCCCCGCTAATATAAGCATTTCCCTCCCAAAGCCATGCATTGATAAAGAGTCGGTAAGAGAGCATAAACAGGAAAGGCTAGACACCCCACCTGCTCTGTCCTTCACATTATAAAAGTTAAACAAGGGACTGATAGCTTCAACCCCTGCAACAGAGGCGAGTCCCATTCCAAATCCTTTACCTACCCACAGAGCTCCGCTGCAGCAAACACAATCAAATCCCCACTAACCCTCCCCACCACAGAAAGCACTGCGAGAGAGAAATACATTTTTTATAACCCTCTAAAAAGAAGATATTTTTCAATTCCCATGATTCCTGAAGGCAAATAATCTGATAACACCTGACAAACTGTGATCAATTATAGTCATTGCCCTTAGCAGACAAATCTTCATTATTCCAAGATAACAGTTTCAGGTCATTCTCATTGCTAGCGACAATTACCTCAGAGTGAGATGTGGATGTGGAGAATGGGGGTGGGGGTAGATCGAGGGTAGTCAGTCAGTCTCACATCTCAAGGCTGCTTAGGGGCGCAAATCTATTCAACAAGCTTAAAGCTGGGGATACCAACAGGACTGATGGAAAACTACCCCTGGAGACCTACCTTCACCGTCCCTGGTTCTACAGGGGACGACAAACTATTTCAGGCTTATAGAAAAAACCCAGAGGGTGTGCTTGGATAGTAGCAGGTCTGGTAGACTGAGGCGCTCTCAGGTGGCCAGAACGTGTGCAATAATAGTAGGTTTGGTAAAGTTTACCACCACGCAATCCCTCACCCATCTCTTGCTATCTCGACCCAATCAGCTTACCCTCTGGACTACATTGACAGATTCCTAGATCCCTGTGCTTGTGCTAGAATGCATGTTGAGCCAGTGTACCACTTTAATTTTTTAGCCCATCAAAGGATTTGGGTACAGGATTGTTCTAAGGGGGGGCATACTCCCTGGGACTACCACATATGGTATTGCTTGTGGGGGCAGATTAATTACCACCCCTGCTTTGGGAAGTGGCGGACAGGTTGGGACGGGGGATGAGATGGGTCCCTGGGCACTGGGAGGCCTACCGGAGCAGAGGGAACACCTGATGAGTTCCTGGTTTGCTTGGACACTTGGAGAGGCGGAGCTAGTTCATTAGGAAGCATGTTAGGTCTTTGTAAAAGAAATAAACCAGAGGGAGTAGTCAAAACATGCCACGTGAGGTGGAGATACATTTTTCATATGATTAGCAAAACTCTGCATTTAATCGGGGTTAAGCTAGATAGGATAGGGTCTAGTTTAGTTTTTAAAACAGCCTTAAAGTCAGACAAGAGGTCATCATAAGGAGACTACTGGAAACAACGTAACAGCGGTTCCATTTGAGCCCCCGCATTGACTGAGGTACAATTCTGTTTAGCGGCTGCCAACCATCTCCTGTGTTTACACCTGGGGCTTGCAGTAGGGCTTAAAAGTCTACATTCTGAGCAGTCCCTCAGGCCCTTCCACCTCAGAGGACAGGGGAAGGCTGTCCCTGGTAAGGGATGGCCTTCATTCAACCAACTCAACCTCCTTTGAAACCACCCCAACTGCTCGGGTCAGAAGACCCTCAATGGTGGAGACACGAGGGGCAACATACAGAGACAAAGACTTGGCAGCTGGCACTTTCCTTTTTCCCATAATCCCAGCCAGATGCCTCACCAAAGATAGGGAATGGCAGCAAATACAAATTGTTCTATACAAACGCCACCCCAAATGAAACAAAACAATAAATAATTACTAATTCTTCTTGAGTCAAAGCAATGGAACCCAGCAAACAAATTGCCTCCACAAGGTATTATTGTCACTATTTCGCACCAAGCCGCAAAGGGGAACTGTCCACATGCTCCCTGAAGCCCTTACAGGACAAAGACAGAGCCACAATCACAGAAGGTAACTCCAACCAGGTGCCCACAGATGAGTAGCCCAACAAAAAAAATCTAAAAAAATATTTGCACCAAACCATGTAGAAGCTAAAAGATCCAGGTGATAAGCAGCCAAGACGAAACCAAGGGGGGTGGCCCTGTCCCGCCTCTTCCTGGTGCCAACGGGCGCAAGAAGTGCTCACCATGTCCCCAGCTTTGCCTGGCCGTGGCCCGTGCGCGACCTGTGCAGGGGGGCTGACAATAATGCATCAGGCGCAAAGACTGGTGGGATAGGTAGTCCCCCACCAGCACAACAACTGCGTGAGTATTTCAGTTTTGGAATCATTCAATTTGAGATGGTTCCATGTCATCCACTGATCAATGGCTCTGAGGCAATTGAGGATGCTTTAGTTTCCAATATTTTTGGGAATTTCCAGTTTAAGAAATGTGTGTGTGTGTGTGTCATCTGCATAGTGATAGCATGGGAGCTGAAATTAATTGATCATTGCCAGTAATGACTCCACGAAGAGGTTGAAAAGCGTGGGTGAGATGAAGTAGCCTTTAGGGACCCCTGCTTTTGAGAAGTACGGTTTGGATGAGAAAGGTGGAGTTTGGATGACATTTGTTCTGTTTTGAAAGTAGGATGAGATCCAGTAGAGAGCAGTCCCCTCTATGCTGGCTTCATATTAGTCTTTGTTTTTGAGTGTCATGGTCAACAGTGTCGAAGGCAGCTGAGAGGTCCAAGAGAAGTAGTGCAGTGACCCTGTTCTGGTCTGTTGTGTTTTTAAGGTCATCCCATATGGTGATGAGGGATCATTCTGTGCCTCTTGCTGGGCAGAGCCTTGTTTGGTAGTCGGAAAGTATGGAGTTATCTTCACTGAATTGTGACATCTGGGCGAATGCTGCTCTTTCGATCAGGTTGTCCGTGCAAAGTCTTTTTGTAATCAGTCTGTAGTTGCTGGGGTCATGTGGGTCCTGGTTTGTTTTCTTTAATAATGGACATAGGTATGTCTGTTTTAGGTCTTCTGGAATAATTCCCATAGTTAAAGAATTATTGATGATTTTTCTTACTGGTGTGGCAGAAGATGTAGTTAAAAGAATGCTCTTGAAGATTTGTGGTGGATAATGGTCAGAAAGGCAGCCAGCTAGCTTTGACAAGATCCATAAATTCAATTTGTGATAGTTGTTTGAAGGAATGCAGCGGCAAAGTGAGCCTAGTCTTGGAGGGAACTGTTGGAAATGGGTTGGTGCTGGTGGTTTTCCTTTGTTTTAAATAGGAGTCTGACATGCCTGCTTTGATTATGTGATGATTTGCCAATATGTCAGTGAATTCTTAAGTAATGAGAAGAGTTCCTTCTGTGCATTTAGGTTTACGATAATCAATGAGAATTTTATTTGCACATTTATCTTTTTGACGCCCACCATACTATCCCTTACTCTATCGGAGACAACCATTTGGGTCGGTTGGCACCAGGCTTATGTGTCAGTCTGTTTGCCCCTTTTTTAGCTTTTTGATTGTTGACTTGTATATTCTGTTAAGTTTGTATAGGTGAAGTTTGTTTCTATTACAGTTTGTTCTGAGTCAGGTGCATTGCAGCCTTGTAATTTGTTGTTTTATCTTTGTTAGTCCTGTAATTCTCTAAAGTGCTTGTTTTTTTTGTCTTGTTGTGTTATTCTTAGTGGTACTAGGACATCAAAAGCTTCCTGAAGCCATTCATAAAGTTTCTGAACGGAATTTATTATGTCTAGGTCTGTGTTGAATGTTAGTTGTGTTTCAAAGAATTCAAGAATGAATTTGTTCCATGGTCAATAGGTGGATGCATGCAAGGTGGATACTGTAAAAAAGGGGGGGCCCTGCTATGAATAACGAGTCCCAACTCAGGGAGAAAACACAATTCAATTGTAACAAAGACTGGACACTCTGTACTTAATTACATACACAACTTCTGATTAATTTCAAGGCAAGAGCAAACCAATGCACATCAACACTCTGTTTATTATCATTATTTATCTGTCCTACCTTAATTCTACCAATCTATAAAACGTATTAAGTAAAACTAGACCACTTGATATAAACATCTAAATAGCAAATATACATTTTTCTCGTTAGGCTTCCCCCTCAAATTGGAAACAGCACTTTACCATCACATCTTCCTCTGGCTTAATTCGCCCCGATAATCACCCACCTCCTGGGTATGTATCTTTACAAAGGAAGACCCAAGACAAGTACCTCAGTTGGTAGATAAAACAATTCATTATTGATGCAGTGAGTGCAGTGCAGGTTGGCAGACTGCTGGTATTAGTCACAACTGTAATAAAGAGTACAACAAACTGTAACTCCTTGTGCATGACAAAGGGGCTCATTATCACATTGGCGGTAAATACCCCCGCGGTGACGGCCACCAACATACCACCATGGCGGCTACCATCCGTCCGCCATCTTATGAGCACTGCCTGACTTCTGCCACAATAAGGGTGGAAATCCGGCAGTGCTCATGGTGGTGGACAGTGGTAAGCTGCCACTGCTAAAACCAGCACCGCCCTGCCACAAGGACTCCGCCAGCCATATTATGACCAGTAATACGACCTACAGGTGTTCTGCTGGCGGTAGCAGTGCCCCTTCCCGTTCCCTGCCGGATGACCTCCTCGTCGGACAAGGTAAGTCGGGTGTCCTACAGGGGAGGGGATGGGAGGGTAGGGGGTGTTGTCTGTGTGTCTGAGTGTGTGCATGAATGTGTGAAAGCGTGTGTGTGAATGTGTGTGTGTGTGTTGTTTTGTTTGCGTGGTTGTTTGCGTGTGAGTGAATGCATGTAAGAATGGTGAAGTGCGAGTCTGCATGCCAGTGTAATTGTGTGTAAGAATGTATGTGAGTATATCTGGATGAATGCGTGTATGCCAGTGTGTGTATGAATGTGTGTATGCAAGTGTGAGTAAATGGGTGTATGCGTGGTGTGTGTGGGTGTCTGTGTACATGCATGCGGGGAGGGGGGTGTGGAGTGAGGGGCGTTGTGACTGTAGTGGGGGTGGGGGAGGGGTAGGTGATGTGTGCGTGTATGGCTGTGAGGGGTGGGACCAGTTGTGTGGTGTGTCCATGTCTGCAGGTGTGTGCGTGTATGGTGGGTGGGGGAGAGTGTGAATGTATTGGAGGGGGTGAGTGGGTGGATTGTGGGTGTGTGTGAATGTATCTGAGGGGGTGAGTGAGTGAGTGGATCAGAGGGGGTGGGGGTAAGTGAGTGGATGGAGGGGGGATTGGGGGCATCAGGTGAGTGTTTGGGGGGAGGAAGCCTCCTACCGGTGACAAGGAAGGAATTCCCTGTCACCAGTAGGGCCTACCGCCATGGTTTTCATGGCATTGCTAACGCCACGAAAACCATGGTGGTAGGTTGGCTCATAATGCCATGGGCAGTACTATGTCGGCCGCCGGGCTGGAGATAGACATCTCCGGCCAGGTGGCTCATACTGCCATCCCACCAATCTCATAATGTGGCAGTATCTTCCGCCAGCCTGTTGGCGGTAATACCGCCACATTAACCCTGGCGGGTTGAGCCCAAAGTCTCCAGTTAGGCCCAAAGTCTCCAGTTTGTGACAATTGGTGTAGCACGACCAGGCACATTTTATAAGACGTAAAGCATTCTCTCTTGCTCCTTCATGCCCACCAAATGATTCTTTATTCGATCAGAGACAACCATTTTGGATGGTTGGCACTAGGCTTACGCGTCGGTCCATTTTCTTGCTGAGCAAGTTACAGGTAAGTTATGGTCCTTTAAGTGCTGGACGGGAGGCTTCTCATGAGCTTAGTTTGATCATTTTGCATTTTCAGGTCTATGTGCCCTGAGGTCGCAGGTTTTATGTGTATTGGCATATCATACTGGATCTTCAACAGCTCACCAAGTCTCTGCTATAGATTTTTGAGGCATTCCACAAGTTTCTTTGCCGGTGAGCGTTGTGAGTTTTTGGGATACCACTTGTGGTCGTATTTGGTGAATCAATAAAGTTTCCGTTATAGCACCTAGTAAAGGACTTTTAGGTGCAGTACTTTGCCCCTCTATATGAGGTTATTTGATATTTTAGTTATAATTCATTCATTTTTCACCTTCTTCACATCTTTGGACATGAGTTCATTTTACAAGATACTTTATTTTGGATATTTTCAACAGTGAATTTGATATGGCAGCTATTATTAATTTTGTATTGCATGGAGTTAAAAGTATCAAATTTTGAGATAATTAGAGGTCACAATTGGCTGGGGTCTGAGTTCCTTTTTCTGCACATTTCCGTTTTCTGTTCACTTACTCTAGTGGATTCACTCAATCTAGTGGTATAATTTTGGGTTATGATACAATATACTTTTTTTCCAGAACCTGCTCTGGTGGTGGTTTGATGTTCAGTGACTTCAACCATTAAAATGTACAGTGTTATATAATTTGCTAAAAATGTAGGGCAATAACTACTGTGACTTGTGATAATTGATTGCAGGAACGGCTAACTGGTGGATGTCCTGAAGAAGGCACTGTTGCGACTTGCAATTTCACCAAGAAGATTTTAGGATCTAATCAATAATTATGGGATTGTGATTTAGATGATAATTGCGTTATTTGAAACGTTTTGACTTTTGGATAACAGCCATCAAGAGGATCAGTCGAGATGAATTTTAGTAACACCCTATATGAAATTGTTATATCATATGTATTATGGATGATGTAAAGATTATTGCTTTTGAAATTGTTTCTTTGTAATTCTTGTCTACAATTGGTTGGTTAGCTGGGCATCTGGGAGATGTGTGATTGAGGATGCAGAAGATGTATGCATGCCATACAGATGTATATATCAGGTGGTCTATTTTTACATAATATGTTTTATAGATTGGTATGTATGACAAATAAATAATGATAAAAAGCAGAGTGTTGTTGCTCATTGGTTTTGCCCTTGCCTGAAATTAATCAGAAGTTGTGTATGTAATTAAGTACTGAGTGTCCAGTCTTTGTTACAATTGGAGTGAATGTAAGGTGGCCTTGTGTGTTGATTTTGTGTTGGAAAGCTACCAGATGGTGGTCAGACCAAGTGACTGGAGTAGTCCTTTGAAAGATAACCAGTTCTGAATTTGCAAAAATTACATCTAGGTTGTGTTGAGCGATGTCTGTTGGTTTGTGGACAATCTGATTGAAGTTCACTGTGACTAGGCCAGTGATGATAGTTTTTGGATGGGGCATATTGGGTTTTATCAGACCAAATGCTTAAGTCAGGAAGAATGCATAGGTTGGAGCGTAGTGTTAGAAGGTTTGAAACTGTGTCTAGGAATGTTGCATTCCTAAGTGGTGGTCTGTATGTAGGTATGCAACACCTAGAATGAAGCTGCTATTGAGTAACTAAAGATAAGTCCAAGTGGGGGCCCTTTGAGCCTCAGTTGCAGCAAAGGTTCCATGGAAGAAATATTAACAGATAGTTAAAGACAACTATAATTTCTATACTGTGACCCACTCACACCTTTGGCTGTATTATCACTGCATGTACTGCACTAATGATGGCTCTGCCTGCTATAGCAACCAATCCCCATAGAGTGCATGCTTATGACCTAGGTTACATAATGTCACCATTGAGTCCTGATGCTCCTTTTCTCACTTCACTATCTACCCACTTCATTAAACGATGAAGGATTGATGCCTAACACAGCAAGTGATAAACATTAAATATACTGGTGGCAAGTTGACTACATTGAGTAGTGCTTAGACCTCAGCAGCAGACTCTGCATTAGTGAAGGAACCTAAGGACAAGATTTTAAGTGCTCAACATTACAGGCAGTCTTTAGATTATACACAGAAGAAATATGTGGCTGTGATTCCCCTCCCCAATTATCTCATTTAATTTTCTAAAATAAATAAATACAAGTCTCCTTTAGCAAGGAGGCCCTACCCACATATGTGCCAACAACTGCATGCCATTATGTCAAACCATGATGATTGATATCTGGCACTCTTGACATCCTGAGAACACTGAAGGCATATGTATCACCACTTCTTGCAATGCCTGGTCCCGGATTGACTATTGGCTTCTAACCAGGGGCGCTGAGGTATGGACTGGATGAGTGGGATATCTACCCAGGACACTATCTTGATCATGCAACGGAACTACTAACACTGGCTCTGACAAATGCGGGTGAGCTGGCATTTACTTGGAGACTACCCATTAATCCCCTTAGAGATGCCATATTCAAATTGGAAATCGCGGCAGCTATTTCCAAGTTTTTACCTTTAACATGCAATCTGTTGATTCTGCATGCACACTCTAGGAGGCCTTCACTTATGGTAATTGCATCTCCAAGCAATTAACGTACCTTGGTAAACCAGAAGAAGAGATTGGAGAGTTTGAAACCCAATACTTCACAACCGGAGAAAGATGAGTTATGGATGAAACGGTAGGGTGCTGAGAGCTAAATTCACTAGCCACAGCTAAGGCAGTAGGGGAAGGGCGTTCGAGCTGAGAAGACTGTAGGAAGCTGGCTCTGTATATACTATTTCAAAGTAAGAAATAGTGTGCACAGAGTCCAAGGGTTCCCCTTAGAGGTAAGATAGTGGCAAAAGTAGATAATTCTAATGCTCTATTTTGTGGTAGTGTGGTCGAGCAGTAGGCTTATCAGAGGGTTGTGTTAAGCACTTGTACACACACAGGCAATAAATGAGGAACACACACTCAAAGACTTACTCCAGGCCAATAGGTTTTTATACTGAAAAATATATTTTCTTAGTTTATTTTAAGAACCACAGGTCCAAGATTTAGAGTTAATACTTTAAATGTAATGTACTTCACTTAGATACTTTAGGAACTTTGAATGAAAGCAATATCACATACAGTCTTTGTAAAAATGACAATAAGCGATTTTCAAAGTGGAAACAGTGCAAAAGTCAACAGTTCCTGGGGGAGGTAAGTAAAGGTTAGATTAGGAGGTAAGTAAAACACTTACAAGTCTCAGTCCTGGGGCATAGGCAGCCCACCGTTGGGGGTTCAAGGCAACCCCAAAGTTACCACACCAGCAGCTCAGGGCCGGTCAGGTGCAGAGGTCAAAGAGGTGTCCAAAACACATAGGCGCCTACGGAGAACAGGGGTGCTCCGGTTCCAGTCTGCCATCAGGTAAGTACCTGAGTCCTCGGGGGGCAGACCAGTGGGGTTTTGTAGAGCACTGGGGGGGGGACACAAGTAGGCACACAAAACACACCCTCAGCGGCACAGGGGGCGGCGGGTGCAGTGTGCAAAGCAGGCGTCGGGTTTCAGGTAGGAAACAATGGAGGGACCCAAGGGTCACTCTAGCGGTGCAGACAGGCACAGGGGGGGCTTCTCGGGACAGCCACCACCTGAGCTAGGCAGAGGGTTGTCTGGGGGTCACTCTTGCGTTGAAGTTTGGTTCCTTCAGGTCCCGGGGGCTGCGGGTGCAGTGTTGGTTCCAGGCGTCGGGTACCTTGTTACAGGCAGTAGCGGTCAGGGGAAGCCTCTGGATTCTTTCTGCAGGCGTCGCAGTGGGGGCTCCGGGGGGTTGTCTCTGGTTACTCACGGGCTCGCAGTCACCGGGGAGTCCTCCCTGAGGTGTTGGTTTTCTGCAGGTCGAGCTGGGGATGTCAGGTGCAGAGTGTAGAGTCTCACGCTTCCGGCGGGAAACATGAAGTTCTTGGAAGTTGCTTCTTTGTTGCAAAGAAGTAGCTGGTTATGAACAGGCCCGCTGTTCACTGGAGTTTCTTGGTCCTGTAGTCCAGGGCAGTCCTTTGAGGCTTCAGAGGTCACTGGTCCCTGTCGGATGCATCGCTGGAGCAGGTTTTCGAAGTTGGAGACATGCCGGTAGGGCTGGGGCCAAAACAGTTGTCGTCTTCCTCCTTCTCTGCAGGCTTGTAGGTCAGCAGTCCTTCTTCTTTCTTCAGGTTGCAGGAATCTGATTTCCTGGGATCTTGGGAGCCCCTAAATACTGAATTTAGGGGTGTGTTTAGGTCTGGGAGGGCAGTAGCCAATGGCTACTGTCCTTGAGGGTGGCTAAACCCTCTTTGTGCCTCCTCCCTGTGGGGAGGGGGGCACATCCCTAATCCTATTGGGGGAATCCTCCAAAACCAAGATGGAGGATTTCTAAAGGCAGGGGTCACCTCAGCTCAGGGCACCTTAGCGGCTGTCCTGACTGGTGGGTGACTCCTCCTTGTTTTTCTCATTATCTCCCCTGGACTTGCCGCCAAAAGTGGGGGCTGTGTCCAGGGGGCGGGCATCTCCACTAGCTGGAGTGCCCTGAGGCATTGTAACACAAAGCCTGAGCCTTTGAGGCTCACTTCTAGGTGTTACAGTTCCTGAAGGGGGGAGGTGTTAAGCATCTCCACCCAGTGCAGGCTTTTGTTTCTGGCCTCAGAGAGCTCAAAGGTTCTCACCCCAGGGGGTCAGAAACCCGTCTCTCAGCAGCAGGCTGGCATAGACCAGTCAGTCCTGTACTGAAGGGTTGGGTAAAATACAGAGGGCATCTCTGAGATGCCCTCTGTGTGCATTTTTTAATAAATCCAACACTGGCATCAGTGTGGGTTTATTATTCTGAGAAGTTTGATGCCAAACTTCCCAGTAATCAGTGTAGCCATTATGGAGCTGTGGAGTTCGTTTTTTACAAACTCCCAGACCATATACGTAATATGGCCACACTGTATTTACAATGTCTAAGAATAGACTTAGACACTGTAGGGGCATATTGCTCATGCAGCTATGCCCCCACCTGTAGTATAGTGCACCCTTCCTTAGGGCTGTAAGGCCTGCTAGAGGGGTGACTTACCTATGCCACAGGCAGTATTTTATGGGCATGGCATCCTGAGGGGGATGCCATGTCGAACTTTGCCTTTTTCTCCCCACCAACACACACAGGGGGTCATTCCGACCCCGGCGGGCGGCAGAAGCCGCCTGCCTTGCGGGAACCGCCAGAAGACCGTACCGCGGTCAAATGACCGCGGTGGTCATTCTGACTTTCCCGCTGGGCCGGCGGGCGACCGCCAGAAGGCCGCCCACCGGCCCAGCGGGAAAGCCCCTTCAACAATGAAGCCGGCTCCGAATGGAGCCGGCGGAGTTGAAGGGGTGCGACGGGTGCAGTGGCACCCGTCGCGATTTTCAGTGTCTGCCGAGCAGACACTGAAAATCTTTATGGGGCCCAGTTAGGGGGCCCCTGCACTGCCCATGCAACACCCGTTCCCATGGCGGGATGGCGGGAAGGGGGTCGGAATCCCCAGCGCCGCCATGGAGGATTCCTATGGCCAGGGGAAAACCGTCGGGAAACCGCCGATTTCCCTTTTCTGACCGCGTCTTTACCGCCGTGGTCAGAATTGGCCACGAAGCACCGCCAGCCTGTTGGCGGTGCTTCTGCGGTCGTTGGCCCTGGCGGTCGATGACCGTCAGGGTCAGAATGACCCCCACAGTCTACAATGGCAGTGTGCATGTGTTAGGTGAGGGGTCCCTTATGGTGGCACAACATATGCTGAAGCCCTTAGGGACCTTCCCTGGTCACAGGGCCCTTGGTACCACTGGTACCTTTTACAAGGGACTTATCTGTGTGCCAGGGGTCTGCCAATTGTGGAAACAATGGTACATTTTAAGTGAAAGAACACTGGTGCTGGGGCCTGGTTAGCAGGGTCCCAGCACACTTTTCAGTCAAGTCATCATCAGTATCAGGCAAAAAGTGGGGGGTAACTGCAACAGGGAGCCATTTTCCTACAAAGACTCTGGCCCATTTACTCAGAAAAAACGAGCTAAACAAGGACGGAGAGATTTGCTAATCCAGCAGAATAGCAAATCCACTGTCACTGACCGAGAGGGCGTATCTTATTACTTGGAGTCAATCCAACTTTTATGGCTGGATGATGCCCAGAGGCAGTATTCAGACAAGGAGGAATATTGTTTAAGTAATTCAAAGCATGCCAGGCGACAAAGCCCCCAGAACGGACCGTCTCACTGCCCTGTTCTATAGGGAGCATACACACCAGCTGGCTCACCACTAGCTTTCAATATGCAAAGAGGCAAGAACTGCAGCTGCCTCCCTCATTATTTTATAACTGTCACTGTTTTAGGCCTGGCAAACCACATAACCTATGCAAGTCATGTAGGCCACTTTCCATGATTAATATAGACAACAAGATTCTTGTTAAACTAATTACAAACAGGATTTTCCCTCTCCTGCCCTGTACTGTCAGGCCAGATCAGTTGGGATTTATACCAGAACTTTCCACAGCTCACAATCTGTGCACACTGTTTGCTGTAGTTCACTCGCTGAACCCACAGCTGAAAGTGGCCACTGTCTTTCCGGAAGCAACTAAAGCGTTTGACTCACTAGAATTGCCCAATTTATTCCTATTGTTAGGTAGAGCTGGTATTGCAGTTGGTGGCCAAAATGCTGGTGTTACTCAAAATCTTCATAAATAGTCCCATTCTGGTGACATTTGTTTTTTCATTCGCATTAGATCTCTTTTAATTGAGTTCACCTGGGCAGGGAAAAAGGGCAGGGAAAGGGCAGGGAAAAAGCCAAGAATTGCATGGGAAGTACTTGACTCTGTAGTTTAAACAGGGAGTACTATACGCTCCCAATATTGAACTGTATTACTACAGCCTGCTAGTACAGTTTGCACATCCGTAGGTCCACCCGATGCTGTACCAGCCATGTCCCGGTGTAGGCGATAATGGTAGTCCGTGCCCACTTGCCAATGGGATTTGTTCAGCTACTAAACACCCTAGGGGGAGATCAACACTAAAGAGTGTACAGTATGGACATGGTTTTAGGGCTCGCCCTAATTGTCTATACGTGAGCCAACTGCCCCAGGTGCAGAATGCCTCTTACGACCGGCAAGCAGGTGCCCCTCCAGTTGAGATGTAGGACTTTGAATGTGATAGGTGACCTCTACGCTGATGGTAGTTTCATCAAACTGCCGGAAATAGGAGCGGTACCGACTATGACTTGACCGAGTGCGGAGCTTGAATGGCAGGCTGATTTAGGCACTTTGAACAATAGCGCTATTGATCTGCTCAGGCAGGAGAGCTTTCACCAATCTATAGATTACATCTGCTACATGTTACATTTTTGCATAGAACATATCGTATCCCTCATGCTGCACGTGATGCAGTAAGAGTGAAGTTACTTCTCTTCATATAGCTTGGCGACTCCATAAGTGACCAGATTCTGGTCCTTGATGTACGAACGTGGGGTGAGGAGTTCAACAATGCCTGTTGGTCATGCTGCTGGGATACGTTAAGGATGCGCCCTCTAGTGTGTGTAGGCTCACAGCAATGATGCTGCTCTTTGACAAATGGAGGGTGGCAATTCACAGGGTGCAGGGGACAACCCTGCTGGTAAAAATAACTTGTTAAAATATGTAACATACTGTCAGGAAGAGCTTAAGGAGTAGTGGACACTGCTGCCTGCTATGTGCAGACCAAAGGACATCTAGCACCCTTTCAGTGCGTACCTGGCATGGTCAGACTGGCCAATAGGGCAGTCAGACAATGCTCGATGGGCTGGCCTGAAAAGTCAGTGTGTGGGCCTGTTTTTTTTTTGTCTGTTTGTGGGCCTATTTTGTTCTCTTGTTGGACAGACTTTTACTATAGATGTCCTTGGTATTATTACAAACTTTGATTATGGCAAGCACGAATACATTCATTCCTACATACCTTACAGACAACACCTCAATAGTATGTCTTTACAAGTTCACAGGAAACCCAATTTGCATATGTGGGACACTTTTTTTTTAGCTATCTGATTTGCTAATGGGAGCCACATTTATTTGGCTGCCCAGGACTATTTTCCGTCCCAGGCTGACCCTGGTACCTGGTCCTATGGGCTGAAGGGGACTAGGGTCCAAGAACAGATGTTCAAGCTGAAATAATTGATGTGGAAAGTATATAATTTCTGCTGCGATGGGAGTGGAATAGCTTGATTTGGGCACAACATAATTGGAATGCAAGGGCTCCTCTCACTGGCTGTGATCCTGGAGCCTGAATTATGGACCATCAATCCGAAGGGGGGTAAATGAGGTTCAATAGTCACGATCTCAGATGTTGAGACAGAAAAGTCCCCTGCGTGGTGAGAGATGTGTATCCCTGCCCTGAGTGCCCATCTGCGTTGTTCTCTGATTCTCGAATACTGATTTTTTTTTTGCCAAAGGTGAACACGGACATGTGTACATGTGCACTATGACAAAGACCTGTCTCAAGGATTACGATTTTATTGGACCAGGAGGGACACTCAAAGCGCTGCTCTCATAGTGGTGGAAGGCTACTGCCTTTGCCAGGAGCTAAGCAGCACAAGCACAGTGGTGGCAGCATACTGTGTAGTGATCAGTAGTAGTGAACAGGTCCTTTTTACCCTGTGTCACCTTTTTAATAAGTTCAGCTGCTGTGTGATTAACTCAACCCTGGTCTACATCAGGTTGATGTGGAAATGCATGTGTGGTGGCAATGTGCTGAGTTCATGTGTGCTTGTAAGAAATACACTACACAAAAGGGTGAAGTGTGGTACATTGTGGACAGGGTAAATGTGTGTGCTGGCATTGTGTGGTTTTAAAGTAACGCACTCTGGTACAGTACGGAGAACCTACAGTACAGAACAGTGTGCGCAGATTCAGTGTGTGTGCTGCCTGTAGGTTTGCTGGTAATGGCATAATACATGGGAATAACAGTACTGGGCAGTGTGTGTTCTGTGGATGTACACTGAGTGCAGAAGTACCTGCACTGGTACATTACATTGAGGACCTTGGATTCCATTTTGGTAAGCCCAGTCCTGCCTGGTGAAAACATGAGGAGTAGAGGAATCCCCCATACAGATTTGTGTACTGCTGCATTCCTGTATTGGATGGGACATGCACTGGAGGATGGGAGAGCCAAGCTGCATTTCAGAGGGCCCAATGATTCAGTGAGAGATCACAATGAAGCAGGCCTGGACACATCTAAGGAAGAAGGAGATGGGGCTGTTAAGGGAATCATGAAGAGTAGGCTGAGGGCCCAAGATTCTGATGCTCTTATCGCTGTGGCTGGCATCCAGGTGTGAACTATAGTCACTCCCATGACTCTTGTTGGAGTTTAATCAGCTTTGGAGTCCTGCCTGCTGTGACAGACATCCTTCAGGAGGAAGAAGAAAGGAGAAAGATGTTCATTTCAAAATAGCAGAACCTCAACATAAAATGTCAAAGGCCCAGACATGAAATCCCAACTTGTGTCTGGAAAAGGACTATAAGTAGGGGAGTCAGAGACCCCAAAACATTGTCATCTGCTGAGAAGCCAGACCGGCTGTATGAGGAGGAGAAGCTCTGGAAGACTTCTGCCTTTTACCAGGACTAGGGGCCTGGCTTGCTAATTTCCCTGCTGGGTGAGGGGACATAACCCAGGAAAGCCAAGATCACCTGCCCTGGAACCTGGAGCACCAGCGCTTGCCTGCTCGCCAAGACCTGTATGCCCATGGAGAAGAGGAGAGTGTTGGAGGGAGAAAGATCCAGAAGGGATCCCTGATGTGAGTGCTTCCTATTCGAGGTGTGAGGAATCCATCTCATCACCGATCGCGCCACTGCCCAAGTGCAGGACTGATTAGGTGACCCCATTTGCCGGCAGGTGCTGCTGCAAAGTGAACTTAGAAGTGTGGTGGGCGAAACCTGCATCGTGTACCAATCGGCCTATAACCTATGTGCAGGAGTGAATTGGTGACCCCATATGCCAGAAGGGGTCGCCGTTGAATGAATCAAGGAGTTTGATGGGAGAAACCCATCGCTGCTGTTGTGTTGTCGTGTCGCTAAAATTGATACTAAAAAGAGTTTCAGACTTTGAAGATTCCCCATGCATTTTGCAAAAGCAAACGTCAGAACTTATCAAGGAGATAACTACTCTAAAATCTCAATTAGAAAACCAAAACAGAGGTCAAATTAATGTTTCAAAGGTATTCCGGAAAAAAGAGTGAAACTCCTCATTCATAAATCTGGGCAAGGACTTGATTAGAATTTACAATTTAGATGAAGCATAAGAAGATTTGACAATTAGTATAGCTCATATAGTTCCTTCCTCAATCAGTCAAAGAGCTCATATCCCTAAACAAGCTTTGTAAATTTTGGAGATTATAGGATTAAAGTAAGTGAAATTTCGGGCTACAACAATCAGTGCCAAAGAGTTCAAAGTGACAGGGAGTTCCTCTTTCAAACTTACACACGTCTTTTGGAACTTCTAGGTGGAGAAGAGAATTTACACAAACGTTTTCATTCTTTAAATCTGAAGTGGCTCAAGCGATGGTCCTTCAGCCTGTTAAACTAATGGTGTTAGTGCATGGAACATTTAGAATATTACATGCCCATAATGCAGCTCATGAATCTCTTAAAGAGTTACCGAAAAAGTCCAAATGAATAATTGTCTATTGGCGTGCTCGCTTCGGCAGCACATATACTAAAATTGGAACGATACAGAGAAGATTAGCATGGCCCCTGCGCAAGGATGACACGCAAATTCGTGAAGCGTTCCATATTTAAAAAAAATAAATAAATGAATAATTGTCTATTGGCATTAACACTTCAAGATTGATCTTTTTGGTTGGTAAAATATGCTTTATGGGCATTTTGGGGTGCAGGGTGGCGGTGTCTGTTTTTCTCTTTTGAAAGGGTTGTACTACCTTGCACCATGTTTGGGAAAGGGTTATTTAACTGGGACCAGGTGGGGCATTTTCAAGCGCAGTAATGGAGGAAGATACAGGAAAGAAGGGAGTCAAAGGGGTTTCCACACAAAAAAATAAAGGTTTTCTGATTGAAAAGATATAGGGCCTGATAACAACTTTGGCGGAGGGGGTTAATCTGTCCCAAATGTGACGGATATCCTGCCCTCCGTATTATGAGTCCATTATATCCTATGGAACTCGTAATACGGTGAGTGGAACATCCGTAACATTTGGGACGGATTAACTCCCTCCGCCAAGGTTGTAATGAGGCCCATAGTTAAGAAACAAAAGACGAGGAAGCAGACCTTATTGAGGGAGAATAGTTCTAAGCGCCATTAACAACAATGTCACAGGGAGAAGTAGCATGAATTAATCAATTACACATACATATCCACGAAGGAGTAATTTACATAAAGCAATGCCCAGAAATGGAGACCTCTGCCTACTCTGAATGTGTGGTACAGATACAAAAGGGTCGTCTCATATAAAACATCAGGTATTGTTAGAGTCAGACAAACAGTCACCCTCAGAGCCCCGCTGAGAGCACGAGTGGTCTAAGAAGTTGTCAAGCAACCCTCCCCAGGCATCGAGATCATCTTCCAGTTTGTTGACATGTGTACACATGTTCAGCCTAATCTCCTCCGCACTGCCCATTTAGCCACATTCCTCTCCCAGCATTTCAGTCTAGGACACACAGTTCCCATCCATGTGATTGCTACTCGGTGCTTAGCTAGCAGCAGGAGCAAATGTAAGAATTTAAATGCCATTTTCTGACCTTTTCTTTTTTAGACGTGTCCCAAAAGACAAGTGGTGATTTTTGCTGGGAATGGCATTTCTACAGGTACCATTACCTGAGCAACCACATTCATCCAATACGCATGAACAGGCAGACAATTCCATGCCAAAAGTTAAAAGAAAGAAGCAGAAGGGTGTTGGCAGCGTGGACAATGCATTGGTTTGGTGAATCCATCCTATGCAGAGTCAATGGGGATAGCTACTCGCTCCTTGAGAGAAAGGGGCAGAGTGTTCCAGAATTGGCCGGAAGCTTGAAGTCCCTTCATAACCCGGATGATATTGTACTGCAAGCATTTCTGCTCTGTGTGCACCACTATCATGCCCAAATAATGGAATCTATCAGTTTGCCACTGAAAGGGAGATTCCAGTAAGGGCTCAGGAGTCCGGGAAAGGAGAGAACCCAGAGGGAAGATCAAAGATTTGTTATAGCTAATCTGTAGGCCAGAGATTTCCCCGAATGATGTAGGCAAGTAGGTAACAGTGACATCTGAAATAAATCAACAGGCATTCACAAATATTTCCAATAATGGTCCATTGCAGGATCACCTAAAACCCATGTATGATTTAGAGCCTGATTTAGAGCTTGGAGGATGGGTTATTCCATCACAAATGTGACAAACGTTTTGGGGTAACAAAATTATTGGCATATCTTTAACTCTTACAGTGCTAGCCTGTGTGCCATGGGATGGGCATGCCATTCAGTGCTCCTGTGCACATCACACAGACTGGCCATGGGTGAGTCGCTGATGACCAGATCTGAGAGTTCAGATATGTTGTTCGTGGCTTTAAATGCTATGCCGAAGAATGTGGGAGTGCTTTGCCCTACTACTTCACTTTTTTTTTGCAGTTTTACCTGGCACAAACGTGGCCCCAGGGCTTGAGCGCACTTCACATTAGAACCATATTTTTTCATTATGTACCTAATCCTTTCATAAGAAGGAACCATGCCACAATAGCATTCCTAGAATTAAATAAAGGTGTGGTTTTTTACAGTGCTAATGTCAGAACCAAGAAACCATTTGAACTTGTATTTATATTATGCTGGCCTCCCAGCATTGCTACATGTAAGTTAAAAGAGACCTAAACAGCTTGAAATTACAGAAGCAGGGGGCTGATACTGCACTCTGCGGTTATCCACTCAGGAAGCTGTATTGCTATCTGTATTTAATCACCAACCCCATTTGACCACTGACTCCATTACGTGCTTAGCTTGGCTTCAGGTGCCTGCGTCACATTGGTGGTGCAGGCTTTTTCCACACAAGCTTGTTATCTACATAGAACGTGTTTTGCGCTTCCTCCCACCAGCACCAGGTTGCACTGGACAGGAACATAACATGGAGGATGTGGACAGTAGGCGTGATAGGATGGTCTCAGCTTGGGAATGTTTTCATTACGGAAAAAAAAGTACTGTTCCTCTTTATTGGGAATGCGCATCGGGACAGGGCCCATTCCTTTGCGTGTTTTTAACGCAGACAGAGTACAGCTAGCGCTTGAATTTCATAACTTACTTGAAGGGAGTGGGAAGTTGCCAGAACCTTCATCTTGAGTTTGTTTAAGGTATATAAGGTGGGGAAGGTTGGCATTGAGGCAGAAGGAACTCATTTTTGGGGTGGATGCACTGCCCAAATCAAATGCCATTGGAGAAGATTCTCCTGTCTCGCTGTCCAGGGTTCCTCAGGGTGATGTTGGCAAGGATAATGCTTGATTCGATCTTCATGGTGATGCATTTTTTTTCTTAATTATCTAGCTTAGCTGTGTGTGTATATATGTATATATATATATGTATATATGTGTGTATATATAATGTTCATGCCTGTCATTCTTTAGCTGTTGTAACTATTTTAGCATTTACATATGTTTTACTGCATTCGAGTTAAATGCGCATGTTTATATTTTTGTGTGCTTTTATTTGATATCTGGGAAGTGGCTTAAGAAATGTATTACTCCAACTAGGAGTGCTGCATTCCTTGGCATCGGGTTCCTCCTAGATTGAAGCAAACAAAGCAGAACAGTGGCGGAATGATTTCCTTTTCTGTCAGTGCAAATTAATTTAGGGTTGTCATTAAAAAGGAATGCATCACTGTTTAAACATTATCATTAGTTTGTTTCATTTGAAGAAGTGGACTAAATCCAAAGACCATTTTTACATTTTGGACACATATTTTATCACTTTTACTTTGCAAAATGTAAGCATTTTAATATAGAGCTTAAAAAGGATATACCTGAAAATTGTACTGTAATTTATTTTTTAGAAATCCACCTTCTCAAGAATCCATTTAGCATAGGTTGTGGGGTTGTGCATTTATATGCAAACATGGTAGCAAACGTAAATGTAATGCATGCTGTTTCAGAAGCTGCCAAAATCTGAACAAATAGTCTTGCTGATTTAAATGTACTAAGAGCATTACCAATATATCTTTATATTGATTACAATATCTCAACAGCGCCGAGTCCTGACTACAGGCCTGAATCAGACAAAACCAGCAGGCCTTTAGAAATGCGGACTGAGTGTAGTGCCTGAAGTACAGGTGAGAACTAGAAGAACGCTACTGCTATTCTTCACTCCCCCTTGTGCAGAATGCTGTCACTTGTGCTGCGCATGAGGAGTAAAGGATTGCCATCACTTCACCATTAGGGAATCAGGACCGATTTTAATTTATACTTAAAACTGCATGACAGCAAAGTAAGGCTTGTTTCGTGCGGGTGAACGCTGCATTCCAAAGGAGACCGGGGCCTCCTGGCTCCTTAACAGAGCATGGATTCAAGACCTGAAGTGTGCATGTCATATTGGCCACAGTCAGAGACCTTTCCAACCTGACATGCTCACTGGACTTCAGTTGTTGCTGGGATTGCCAGCCACCAGGATTGGACACACCCTGCATTGTTTTGTAACTCTGCCCCTCCATCACTGGCAGCACTGAATAACAAACAGAACAGCAAGCCAGCCAAAGCCCAGTCATTTGACTACGGTGAGGGACTTTACATAATACACTGGTAACCCCCTCCCAGAGGATGACCTATCCCTGAACAGGATCAAAATTCACAGTCTTCTCTTCCCCAGACTGTGTGATCAACTTTCTATGTCCAAGCTATGCATTCTGTTAAAAACAAAACTACCTTTCAGTCACTTACAGCACAAAACATAACGTGCATATTTCTGTGCTCTGTGCTGAGCTCTCCCTGTTCTCTAAATGCCCCTATGTCCTCACAGTTCATGCAGTTCTAAGCCAACACATAGTCCAGGCTTCCTCCAAAGCTCATTGACAATGTCCTGCCCCTGTTCTACAGTTTTTTGAGGGCCAATCTTTCCTCCCAATCCACAGCTTTCATGACGTGTCTAAAGCCCAAGGGCCCACATGTGCACAACAAAGGTGATCCTGTCCCTAGTTTATATAAGGGAAGAAGTAAGATTTAAGGGAAGACCGAGCTAGAGTCGCTCTTCCTTCGTTTGAGACAGAGCCTCAGGATTCCCTGCCACCAAAGAACAGATGGGGGAAGAAGTCAGTCCGCTAGCCTGTCCATGATCTCTAGAGAGAAATGGTTCCACTGAGCCCTGACCTTACCAAGAACATCATTCACAAGTCCCAGGGGGCCTATGGGTGGAAATAAAGCGCCACCATATTTAGTGATCTTGTGATTTCTTGTACTTAAATGCTTTTTCAATGCTTAGAGAGGGCTAGGGTAACATTGCCTAGAAGGGAAAAGGAGCTTTGGAGCCAACGTTGGGCACCTCACCATCAAGTACAGAGAAATGAGATGGGGATAACTCAACTAAATCCAAGGCCCTAACCAGAGGGCCCACTATATCAAAAGAAACTGCCCTCACAGACTTTAAGCTCCTTGTCTTGGCTTTTTCTTTAGATCACAGCCAGATTTCCCCAGAAGTACAATGATTTAAAGGTCAGACTCCCAAGTAGCTAGACTCCCACTGTCTAGCGATTGGTGATGACAATGGAAACACGTACATGTGTACATGTACATCTTTATGGCTAGCCCTGCAAATCAAGTACTTCAAATAGTTTGTTAAATAGGGGAAGATGAACCATTCCAGAGAGAGCGGGTCCTGCAAAACGTGAGTGTCAAGTCTCAAGTTGCCCAGAGATTGATGATGCCCTGGAAGGCATGTTAGCATTCTTAGATAGCTTAGAGTTAGAGGAACCATGTTCACAGTCAACGTCGAAGACCAGGAAAGGGAGATCTCACAAGTGCAAGGAGGCAATTATAGGGCCTGAAGTCAAGCATTAGAGCAATATAAGTTTGGGAATACCCATGTTGTCAAGTGACCAAGAGCTTCCAGGAAGAAGCTTGTAAAGAACGAGGTTTTAGGTCTATAGTTGTGTGTTGATCGTTATATAAAAATCAATTCAGACTTACAGACTGTTGCCTTAAAGGTCATGGATCATTTGTTTGGATTCAAAGTCTTTATGTTCCCAACATATACGTCAACATGTGTTTCGTGACTCAGCAGCATCTGCTGTTGCCTCATCGGGGCTAAAAGTAAGGGGTTTAAATATATTTACAAGTTGGATTGGTTAAGAATGGAAAAGATGAGCATCCACAGGCCATGTGCCACATGATGAAATTACCAATTAAGCGTAAGTATGGAGAGATTAGACAAAGAATAGTACAAAAACCAACAGAAAAAAAAATAATCTTAGTTGTCTACATAAATGTAACATTGGACAGTGTTTAGATATTTGTTGCTCATCCAACCATTTCTAAAAACAAGATATAAAGTCAAGGTGGTGAAAGTTAGTGTGTGAAATAACCCGCAACAGAGTGAACATTATCTAAGAGAAATGCTCTAAATATACTAAATTGTATCTTCTCAAAACAAGAAAGAATTCATCAATAAAAAAAGCCTCCAAGAGAGCACCACATGCTGAGTAAATTAAAGGAAAGAACAAAGACTAGGGTGCTACTCCAAAAATCTGTTTCCCAAAATAAAAGCTAAACCCTTGTGGTTATCCAGTTGCCCAAGAAAGCCACTTTTGCATTACATCATTAGTTAATTTGAAATTATTCCAAATCACAAATTCCTATGTTCTTGTTACAGTTATGTAAAGTTCCAAAACGAAATGCTACACATCAGAATAGCATCTAATATTCATGGCCAGTACAGTTAAAGAAAAAAAGAAAAACTTCTCATGATTCAAATTCTCATACGTTTTCAGTATAATTATAAGTTTAGGTTCGAGTTTAAAGATCTGTTGTTTCAGATGAAGGCCAATAATCAAATTATCCAGAACTAACAACAGAGAAATATAATGAGCCGTGACACATTAAAAAAAAAAAGTTTGGGGAGTTATTATAAAAACTCAGCTGTTGTGTATTTTTTAACATGCACGTTAATCAGTGCATAGGTAAATGTAATCAAATTTAGGATGGGAAGAATAGTATGTTGCATTCAGATTCATATTGGTGCTAACTACTCTGAGAAAGGTATCATATCACATGTTGAATCATAATACATTTTAATTCGAAAACATTAAATAGTCCATTAGAGGAGAAATATTAAATTGCACAGTGGCTATCCTTTGTGCAGTTAAACACTTTATGTGGCAAAGCCAGCAACCAGCAATGTTCTTATTTCATAAGCAGTATGCTGCTGGCAGCATTCTGCTGGATGGTCGGGGACGTAAACAAAAATGCCTACAAGGGAAAGATTCACAAATGTCTAGCATCGGGTTAGGATTACTTTTTTAACACTAAACCTTTTGGGGGATTAACAAACCAATGCAAAATGGTATTTGCATTGGTTTGTATGAAAAAGTAAAGCAAAGCAGTGCGAAATACTGCTGTGCATCACTTTGAGTCAGTGGGGTGGTACATTGGTGGTACATGGGCATACCCGTGCTACAACCCATGCTTTTTGAGACAAAACCCTATCCACTAACATTAGTAGACAGGGTTTAGTGCTAAAAATTTACGCCTTTTCAAAGCAGGCGTTAAACAGAGAAATGTTTTCATATCTCCATGCTTTTCCGACTTTGTATGTGTGTAGCACTATGCAGCACACCTGCAAAGTAGGAACAGCTTTTAAGCTTGTCTGGGTGTCGTATGTTGTACAGGAAGGGTATACTTCCTGTACAAAACATATGCTGGACCCACAAACACACACCCTAGCACTATGGCGCTAAGGTGTGTGTGGGTGGCGCTCAGCAGCTAAACTCATGCCGGCTCTAGGGAGAGGGGAGAGAGAGCCATATCTTTGTGAATATAGCGCTCTCCTGCCCCCTGCCTGTCACGCCAGGCATGCAGCATTTTTGGCTGCTTCGCTGCGTTGCCTGACAGCTTGCAGGCCTTAGTCTCTTCAGTGCAATGCAGTATTCAGCTAAGCATTAGATCAAACAACTTTTAGTGTGTTAAGGTATTGAATTTGAGCACCGTAAAGTATACAGATGTGGTATTTTATGAGCAAAAACAAATTTGTACGTACACATGGATTGTTTGTTCCTAACTATATTATGTCCACATATTTAAATCTAATCAGCATTGTGCAAATAGTTAAGAGCTAACGCTTATACACACTTGCATTGCATCTTCCAGGAAATTTATAGGTAAACATACCTAACAATACTGGTTCAGCTTGATGTGTTGGGTTTGTGGCATTCTTTCAATATGTAGTCCTGTGAGTTGAAGGGCTGTTGTAACATTATTTGCATGATTTCATTCCAAATCACATCATATTCAGTAGAGTAGTATTGTTAGGTATGTTTGTGTGTGTACATAGTCTCCAGGACGCAATGCAAAGTTTTATTGGTCATGAATATTTCATGTTTTGCTTATGTGTAACGTACTTCTTTTAGGAATTTTGTGTAATTGTAACAAGACGATATGAATTTCTGAATTGAAATTTCAGATTAACTAATTATTGAATTTATTGTAAAGTAACATTTGCTTTATTTGGTAACTGTGTAATCACAAGGTGTTAGGTTTTATTTTAAGCGAATCCGTTTTTTTCAATAGCATATTACTCTTGGTTCTTTCCTTTAGCTTGCAACAAATCATGTGGTGCTCTCTTGTTCACTTTCTTATTGATTACTTCTTTTTTTCTTTTGGGAAGATGAAATCGAGCATATCCGTAGCCTCTTTTATTTTTAGATCTTAGATATTTTTCGCTCTATTTTGGGTTATATCACACTGCTAACTTTCACCACCTTGGTTCTAGAAATGGTTGGATGAACAGCAAATATATAAACATTGTCCAATGCTATGCTTATGTAGACGACTAATATTAGGTATTTTATTTTTTTCTTTTGATTTCTATTATTCTTCCCCTAATCTCTATATATTTATGCTTCATTGGCAATTAAATCATGTTATACATGGTGTGTGGATCTTACTGTTAACAGATCCAACTTTTAAGTATGTTTAAATTGCTTAAGTGTAGCCCTGATAAGTAGATGATTACATTAGTGCTATTAGTATGCCCACATTTACTGGGAAAAGAGTGGCCGAGTTGGAAAAGCTTCTCCATAATGAGGAGTTCCTGGTGGCTCTTGAGGATATTCCGTGGGCAAAACTCACAGCATAGATGGCTGTCTTCCCCCCTACCGAGTTTTACTGCCACCTCTGGGCCGACCTTATGGAAAAGCTTCTGGAGGTCTTTCAAGAGTTGTTTCGCCAACACACGCTCTTGGAATCTGTGAGAGAAACTTTGTTTCTGATGATGTTGAAGCTGGACAGGAAACCACGGGTCCTGGGTTTCTATCAACCTCTCTTGATGATCAGTGTTGATGTAAAAATACTGGCTAAGACCTTGGTATTTAGGCTTATCCTGGTGGTAGTCTCCTTAGTCCATCTGGACCAGAGTGGCTTCATCCATAGTTGTAGTACTTGCACAAACTCCACCACGTCATGGATGTGATCTTGAACCAGCTTTAGATTTTGGCACATTGGATTGGGACTAAATTCACGCAGTGTTGGTGACCATGGGATTTGGAACTAAGTTCTGAGTCTGGATCAAATTACTATACACTGATCCAGTGGCCACAGTGAAAAATGGGAGTTGTGTTTCAGAGCAATGGGCTTTAGAGAGGGGCATGAGACAAGGCTGATCCCTCTTACCTTTGTTATTCGCTCTAGCAGTGGAGCCCCTGGTCATTCGACTCCAAGAATATATGAGGGAGTGGGGTATCACAGTGGGGACCAATAGACATGTAGTATTGATGTATGCAGAAGTAATCCCAGCCCTGCTCTGTGAGTTACAATTATTTGGGAGCCTGTCAGGCCTGCAACTTAATAAATGTAAGCCGTACTATTCCCACTGGTGACCTGTGCTAGACTGTTGCCACATGTCTGACTTACCTGGGAAATAGACAAATTATGTTATTTGGGGATCCAGATAGAGGATGCAGATAGCATGCTCGGTGAAGCCCAGTACAGATATAGGGTACTCAAGTGGTTGGAGATAGCAGTCACACTGTGGAATAAACTCACAGTGCCAGTAATGGAAAGGGGAGCACTGGCAAGTGTGGCCTTCCTCCCTCAATACCTTTACATTCTCCAGAATTTTAATATCTATATTATGCAGTGGACACTGGATAAACTATTGATGTCTTTGGTGTGGACTGGCAAGAGGAGCAGGAAATGGCAGTCATACATCAAATGCTGTTAAAAAAAAGGGTGTCCTGGGCCTCTGGGCAATGAAGCTATGTTACAGAGTGGCGCAGCTCCAGCATGCAACGCAGTAGTGCATGAAGGGGGATAATTGGAAAAGGGCACTGCTGAGGTTTACCATAGAGACGGACAAGCTGCCTCAATACCGGGGGTACACCCGGGGGTACACCAAACCACTAAGCTCCCTGTGAATGTCAACAGGGTGGCTGCGACTTGTGGGAAGGCCAGTACGAGGGTGTTATGCAGACCACTGTTTTTGAGATCTCCGCAGAGAGAGTGGTTTACACCCTTCCAGGATATAGCCTGGGCCATGTCTTAAGAGAGATGGCATGCAGGCGGCTGTCTTACCTTAGGTGACTTATACCCCTCAGATTCATTCATAAGTTTCACGGATGCCTGCTAGACTTTTAGGGCCATTTTTACAATAAATTACGTATATAGCTGTGTTGCAGGATCAATGCATTTAAAACAGTTGCGATGCACAGGAATCCGTTACGATGCCATGGATGCGCCATATTTACAAAGTGCGTCAGAAATTCTGACACATCTGTGGAAACTTTGACGTAACGATTCCACCCAAAAAGTGGTGCATTGCTGAAGTTGGCCTCAGAACTGACGCAACAGTGGGCATAGTGTACATATGTGTATGTAGAGACCTGAGTATGTGACATAGTGGATGAAGGTGTAATATAAGTGAATACAAGTATATGTTGGAATGTGAAATGGAAATAAATGTATTACATGCCTTATGTTTGTACTTTCCTGTTGTCCTTTCAGAGTACGCAGATCTGGACTTGAGGACCCCTTCCTCCATGGAAAATGACAATCCTGGCCTGTCCCTTGAAAACAATACACAATGCCACATTGCCTTGCTGCAGAGGATGATGGAATCATATGTGAAATTGGTCCCAGCTTGGTCAAGGGGTCTTACACCATGAGTGGCACGTGTGGACCCACTACTAGTAGCGGGGTAGTGAAATACAGACATATTCCAGTGTGTAAAGTGACTTCAGCTAGTCAGATCACTATTGGAAAGCCAACGCATCATTTTTGCACCTGTGTTAAGCAGGCGTTGGTATTTTGATGCATTTTGGACATTTTCCAGCGATGTGTCACTTTCCTAAAAACTTGTAAATACGGATGCATCAGTTCTGCGTGGGATTTTAAGAGGGAACGCCTACCCTGCATATGATTACCTTAACCTGAAGCAGCCAGTTGTAGCGCAGAAATGATCCACCAGCTTTTTGCCACTACGGAATGAGTGAGCGGCAAGGCAGAGGAGGAATCGGATTGGTCTAGTTCTCATATCGGATGTTCTGTTTGTTGCAGTTGTGCCTGTTTGGGATGTACTGGGAAAGCGGAAATGCAGGAGGGGGCAGGAGAGAACATTTATTGTGATATGGATCTGCTTTTAAGTGCCTCCTACATGCGGGTGTAAATATTGCCACTTTACGGCTTGACAGGCTTCCAGATATTATGGATATGTGCTGTGTGTGCTCTCATTTCGGTGCCACAGATGTGACCTGAAATGCCACAGCACTGTGAGTTACTCTTGTTTGTTTTCATCTTTAAAGATTTTTTTTTTTAAATAACGTTTGGCCCTTATGAAATGACAACAGATGTGGTTAAGTTGTGAAAAACGTGTTGGGCGATTTCTTTGGAAGATAAGACTTTGAATGGAAATAAATGATTCATGTCCTTTAAGACAATAGTCTGTAAAGCTTAAATTGATTTTTATACAACAACGACCATTACACAACCATAGGCGTCAAACCTTGTCTTTTCAAAGTTTATTTCACTTGTGCCAAGGATTTAGACACTATGGGCCTGATTTAGATATTGGCAGATGAGTTACTTCGTCACAATGGTGAAAAATATCCTGTCCGCCAATATCTAAATCCCATAGGATATAATGGGATGTAGAGTTTGTCGGACGGGATATCCATCACCGTCGAAATCTGTCCCTATACATTGTTTGAAGTTTAACAGCCTATCGGAGAGCCCTTTTCTCCCTGGCTTTTACTTTGCATTAATTTCCTCCAGGAGGGAGGACCAGGTTCTGGGTTTAGGTGCTTCCACTTGGAGAAGTCCTTGGAGGACATCCAAACTAGGTTGCAGGTGGATCTACTTGCCATGGAGTCCCATGGGTAAAAGGGAGACAGGCCTGTGTATCTGTACAGACTGGGGCCCGTTAGGACAGTGGGAAGGGAATGGTATCTCCAAGGTTGCAAAGTGACAAAAGCCTTTTGTAAGGCCGTCTAGATAGAAAACACTATTTAAAAAGAGAGGGGTGGTCTGAGCCTTGTAGGGGGCTTAATCCATTGCAGGGTTGAAAAATAAACATGTTCGCTCTCAATGGACAGACAGGGGAGCGCAGTCTCATCGGGTTGCTTCCACAACCTGCGCATGCTTTGAAAGATCTACAAGTGGGTCCCCACCGAAACCAGAAGGACAGTCACCCAGGCCCTTGTCAGCAGCCGCCTCGACTATGGCAATGCTCTCTACGCCGGAACCAACGCCAAGACCCGGAAAAGACTGCAACGCATCCAGAACGCCTCCGCTATGCTCATCAAGAATGCCCCACGACACAACCACACCTCCACCCTCCTAAGAGACCTACACTGGCTGCCTATCAACAAGAGAATCACCTATCACAAGAGAATCACCTTCAAGCTCCTAACCCATGCCTACAAGGCCCTACACGACGCCGGACCAGCCTACCTCAACCACAGACTCTCCTTCTACACTCCCGCCAGACAACTCCGCTCCGCCCACCATGCCCTCCTCAAAGTCACCTGCATCCGAAAAACCACAGCTGGAGGTAGATCCCTCTCCCACATAGCCGCCAAGACCTGGAACACCCTCCCCATCCATCCTAGGCAATCTCCTACCCTGTCTCAGTTCAGGCTGTTTGACTGATCCTCGTCTCCCCCCCCCTTTTTTTTTTTCCTCCCCAGTCCCTTGAGACTCTCACAGGTGAATAGCCACGTTCTACAAATCCCTGATTGATTGATTTCAAGCAGAGGATGCAATATTCTGAGCGGCACCTGACAAGTAGTGCACACAAGGAGGTGGACCTATAGCCCCGACAAACCAGAATTTCCTTCACTGAAAAGGGTAGTCCTTCAGCGAGTCTGTATCAGGCTTAGCCCATGAGGGCTGTAAAATAGGATCTTTTCCGCTGTTGTTTGCTGTCTTTTTTTCACCTGTGTACCACAGGGGGTTTCGAGATATGACTGTTAATATACACTTATCCCAGTCAAACACCTCTTTACATCAACTCCTTTCTTTCATCGCCTTTTTAAAGTAAGTTATAGAAATGCAGGAAATTAAAAGGGTACAGCTATCAAACAAAACCAGGAGCCCCAATACAGTAAACTACCTTTATTCACCACAATTCTGAATGGGCAAATACTGCCATCATGCCTGCCAAGAAAAATAGCTTTAGAAATAATATTGCAGATAGAGATAAGCAAACCATTGAAGTTACGAGCCAGGCTCGAGCCAGAAGCCAAGCTCCGGCTCCGCTCGAGGTCCTGTTGGAATCTTGAGACCCTAAGGAACCGAGCTTTCATGTGGTTTGTGTGTGACATGTTCGGCTTCTCGGGGTGCTGCAGCAAAGTGTATTCACAAGAAGGCTTGGGGGGGGGAGGGGTCACAATATCATAACCCACAGACTCTATGGCGGGGGCTGAACTTGCGCAGGGCAGTGTGTTTTCTCATTCACTGCCATTTTAAATGAGAAACAATGTTTGTCCTTAGCAGGGATGAGAAAGAGGCTTCCCTTTAAAGATCTCTACCCTGTTGACTGATGCCCTGAGCGCTTCCAAACAAAGAAACAGGCATCCCAAGGTGGTTGAATTATAATTGCATTTACGTAATGCTTACTACTCATGCAAGGGGGTAGTACGTGCCATATAAATGCCAAAAAGAAGATAACGTTTTTTTCTGTTTTTTGTTTTTTTTAATGGCTTTGTACTTACATTGATCATGGGGTAGTTCTTACATTTCTACTAACAACATTCTGAATTTGGAGGGGGGCATGATTTTGCTTCTGAAAATCCAAGTATTAACTAAAAAATAAAAACACTTGTCAGCTGTTTTATAACTGTACAATGTATCGAGTCAATTTTGAAATTGCTTTTAACGTGGAATATCAAACGTGAGCCCCTCACTTATTGTGGGAAGTATGCTCTTGTACTAGAATCACATTCACACCAAGTATTAACAATTCATTTGTTTTGACCTTTGTAACCTAACATTGGAACTGCCCTAGTATAAACAATAGGTTATAGGCACAAATATAGGCAGCACTGAAGACCACATCATGCTCAATGTTATTTAACTTATACAACAACAATGAAACATTTATGGCATATTCTCTGGCAGTATTATCCATTTGAGGTAGGAACAATATTTTTAGTGAACTGTACAAATTTTGCAAATTAAGTTGTAAACTCAGTTAATCCATAATTATGTGGTAAACTCGACAGTCGCAGAATTGCATACATACTACGCAGTAGAATTCCCCCACAATTTTTTTCATCGCAGTACATACTCCACTCTGTTAATGGGTTTCATATATGTCGACTTTTCAACATCTGTGGGAGTATGTTCTTCTGCTATTTGGGAGATTCCTCACACCCATCATTTTGTTTCATGAAAGCATTTGTTTATTATGCACCGTGTGTCGCTTTTAGTAAGGAAGACACTGTTAGAAATTGGGTTTCTGGTTGGTGGAGGTATGCACCCTATACAAGCAGGAACCGCCATCCTAGTCAGGGTAAATCAGATACATGCCCTGATATAACCTGTGCTGACCCTCTGAGAACAGAGAGGCTTAACTTAAGAGGCAATGTGTGAAGTAGTTGTGCAAGTAAAAACACCATGAAAAGACTCCGTACCAGGTTGGAAAAATAGATTAGATTTTTATGAACAAAACAAGAGAAATCCAATAAGTAGAAGTCGAGATATGAATTTTAAAATAGGCGCTATCTTGTCGCGCTAGACCATGTCAAAATGTGGCTGTCTGATTGCAGTAGACCAGGTCAAATCAGAAAAGTCAGGGCAACTGCGATGGAGCGCAGGTCGGATACACGGACAAGCCTTGGCCTGCTGAAACAGTACCTTGGGGGGTAGTGGGTGTTGACATCGAGTAGATGATGTGAAGAGCAAAGGAGGGGATGTGTTGGCGTCAATCCCCAAGATGCAAGTGATGCGTCATCTGTCAGGAATGGGGCGATTGGTCGTGTAGTCAGTTATCTGATGCTCCCGATCCTTGCAGCAGCGGTGATGCACCAGCATAGATGGTGATGCAACTCCGTCAATGCTCTGGTTCTGTTTAAGTTGGAACACTTAAAACCCATCTCCAAGGGCCCAGGACTAGAGTGACATGACTGGATAGGGCAAGACTTGCAGCAAGCAAAGTCCAGGTGCTGTCAAAATAAAGCTTTAACATAAAAAAGATAAATAGATACTAATTTACTTGCTGATTTGTACAAGGTGAAATACCGGCCTCCTCACTGAAATTATGTAATTTTAGGGGAAAATGTTACTTCATTCAGACTCCTTTTTTCATGGTTGCTTATGAGAGCACTTTTTGAAAATTTGAATTCAGAATACCAGTTTCACAAAAACCTATTGTGTGTTTCATTTAATAGACTGTAAAGTTGCTCTATAATAATGTGGGCCACATAGCAGTTTACAACTGTCTTGCATCTCAGTTCACTAATGTTTCATATTTACAAACCTGTCCCTTTAATGATGCCTTCTCAGTGCAGTACTATAATGTGATGTATCGATGTCAAAGCATTTCCAGGTTAAAAATAATAGTTTGTTGAATTTTAAGGAGGCTTTATCAAACTTTACATGATATTTGTTGTATAATTTACTTAGCAAACATTTTCAGGGTTCAGCTCGTGCAGGGTTCCATGAGCAGAGCCAGACCTGTCACTCATCTCTCCCAGTTATTTTTTGCCTCGCCCTTCTCTAATTGCAGCTAAAAATATTATTTTGGTGGTGACTCAAACATTTTGAGGGCTCAGCTCGTGCAGGGCTCCATGAGCAGAGCCAGACCTGTGCTCGGCTCTCCGAGTTATTTTTTGCCTCACCCGCCTCTAATTGCAGCTAAAAATATCATTGTGGTGGTGACTCCAGTTTTGCAAGATTCCTTGCCACTGGCAGCATATTGGTGGTGATGATCATGGACAAAAAATGTAGGCCCTGATTTTTGCCAAAGTGGTGCAGTCAGTTGCTGCACCACTTTTGAAATGCAGGGATGCTCCATATTTACAGGAATACGATGCACCCCTGCGTTTACCCCTGCGCCGGCACTGAATTAAGCTGCCAACACAGGCATCCTTGCACCATAGTGCAAGGGGGTCTGTGTTGAGGAAATAGATAGTTTATATGCAAGAAGGTGCACCTTCCTTCACATAAACAATATGTAATGTCAATTTGGCACTTCTATTTCTACTGCAAAATGAAGCACACATAGAAGTACCAAAGCGTCATTTTGGAATGATTGTTTACGTGCAGGAAGGGACACCTTCCTGCACATAAACAATCTGCAGTGATTTGTGCCTCATTGGGTTACTCTGGATTTATCAAGCCACGCAAGGTGTCCTTGCTTGGCTGATAAATCCGACTTAGGTTTTGCATCACCCTTGCGCCCAATTGCTTGTTGCAAGGGCGATGCAAAACCTACATAGATATGCCCCTGAATGTGCAGCTGCTTCAAAGGTATTTGTACAGTGAGCATGCCAGTTCCAAGAGGTGAGCTCTGTGGCTCATAGTGCTCAAATGACCACATACCATACAATTTCAAATCCTTTCCCGAGGGTGCCCCTTGGGATGCAGGGACTCTAGACAATGTTCCACTTTGCTCATGCCTTAAAACGTCTCTGGCTAACTGCTCTTGTGTCACATAGACTGCATGCAGCAGAAAAACATCTTAAACTACTTTTAGAAAATGAGAAGCCGCCTCCCCGTGAGGGGCGCTGGAACTAGGCATGCGGAATGTGCTGCAGCACCGCCAGAATTACCTTGCAGGAGTAAAAAAGTAGAATGATCAATAAAGAGGACTTTCAATTTTGTTTGTATCTTGTAGCTCCACTCAACGACAGGTAAAAGGCAAGGCAATGTTGTCTGAAAAATTGCTTCTCATTCTTTCTTTCTTTTTTAACTTGGAGATTGATCTTTACTTCGCCTTCTCTAACTGCAAGTGGCAACCTCTTGGGGTACAGAGTGTGAAAGGAGAAGGCTGCAGTATGTCAAATGTTTTCTAACACACAACAAAATTCAAATATTGTAAGCAGTTTAGTGAGATAAAACAAGCCAACACACTCTCGGCCTGACTATGACCTTGGCGGATGGGATACTCTGTCACAAATGTGATGGATATGCCTTCCACTGTATTACAAGTTCCATTGTATCCTATGGAACCTGTAAAACGGCAAGTGGGATATCCGCCACATTTGTGACGGAGTATCCCATCCACCAAAGTCATAATCAGGCCCTTTGTGTGATAACTATGCACAGATACCAAATTTCCACAAGTTGTTGTGTGGGGGCCATACATGTTTAACTGTAATTTAATGGCCATTTGAGTGGAAAATGTGCTTCCTAGACATGGCAGTACTCCTTGCTTCACTCATATTTGTGACAATGTGCTTCAAAATAAACCAATAGACACGTTACTACAACCCTGCCATGCCCCTGTTGAATGGGTGTGGCTCATTTGCTACACTTGTTCTTTATATAACACTTTGATTTGTGGCTTTGGTGATGTAACATTAATGGCTTTTTACCAAACACTTAGGAGACAAAAACAGATTTAATAACAAAACCACCCCTTATTTTTTTTCATGCAGCATAGATCCATAATAATTTAGGAAAACATCCTTTATTATATATACAAAATATATTCTCTACTCATACACAAAAGAATGAATAAAAAGACTTCCCTATCGTATCACCACAACAAAAGGACAGAACAAAGTGCGAAAAGATCAAGTGCTCGTGAAATAGGAAAAAAAAAGAAAAAAGAAGAGATAATCAATCTCCCACTAAACCATTCAAAAAAATAAACTTAAAAAATCAGCCTGTTGGTTAACCCTTTTTGTGCATCGAATCAATGTTCGTTTTTGTCAGAATTCAGTTCCCACTTTTGCCCTTCATTAAATATTCGGTAAGAAACCAAATCCAGGCTAAAGCATCATTGTCGATGTTTCGACCCCCTCTAGCTCCTGGGCCAATTGCGGGCTCCACACTGGATCTTCCTCAGGACTAATAAATAGGGGACATCCCCACATTTCATAAAACAGACATCTTCTTCAATAATACTTCAACTTTCCACCAATCCAAAATATATGAAGTTTATTATTCCCAATTTTTCAGTCAAATTCACACCAGAATGATTCCATATATCAGAGGGTCTTTAGCTGGCAAGCAGAGGCTTCGCAAGGTAGACGAGTGAGTGACCGGCGGTGAAAAGGGTACTTGTGTGATTTAGAAATGGAATGGTTAAAAACACAATGGATAGGAAAGTAAGGTAAAGGCACATAGTGTCAGCAACACTTCAAACAAAATGGAAATGTAACAGATCACTAATGTGTAAGCTGGGTTGTAACAGTTATGTATTTAAAAGCATGTCAAGATCAGATGATTCGTCAGTCCAAACAGAACTACTACGATACATGCATGTTACCACTGTTAACTTTCAAACCTTTCATAACACGTTAAGTACAACTTGGAAGGCTACAACAAAGTCAAGATGAACACACGCCATTAAACCACTCTTATAACACATGTACACTTAAGGGCCCTTCTCAAGTCCCTCAGCCATGTTAAGGATAAGGTTGTAGCAAGGAGCAGCAGGATAGAGGAGGATGATGTTGAGGTATTTTTACGCAAAAATTATTTTTTGGAATATCATTACTGAGAAACTATTTTGCCTAAACTATTGAATGGAAATTTGCAGGAAGAACGGCATTTACCATTTGATAGAAACCAATTCATAGAAAGTAGTTTTTTTCGAAATTGGCTTCTGCATGTTTAATTTTTAGTGTGTAAATGCAATGATTGCAGGTCTAATTTTCAGAAACATTTTTGCAGTAGGGATTTATGTCAGTGCTTTACTATAAGGGACATTATTTCAGATTAAAAAAAATTACATTGTCAGACAATTATTTCAGATTATTTTATTTTACTGACACCAGACCATCCTTAAATACCATTCATTCCTGACCTCCTCACAACCTCTAAAAACAATCCATCCATCCCTCTCATAAACTCCTCACCACGCCTAATCTAACCCATAGCTTGACCCTGAACTACACCCATCCCTGATTCCTAAAAGCCTTTTCTAGCTCTAAAATCCACGAATCCCTGAACCCAAAAAACTCCCTTGCCACACCTAAACTGTAAGCATCTCCGACCCCCTAAGCTGTATGAGTCCTGAAAGCTTAAAATTCCTTTCTACCCCTAAATTCCACCTATCCCTGAAATATAAAACCCTTCACTACCTTAAACTCCACCGATTTCTGAACCATAAAAACTCCTTTCTACACCTGTACACCGCCTAGTCCAGAACCCTCCTCATGACCCCTAACCTCCACCCTTTCCTAAACCCTAAAAAAAAAACCTCAACACCCCTACACTCCACCCATCCCTGAACCCTAAAAAACCCTCACCACCCCTAAATTCATCTCATAACCAAATTCTAAAACCCCTTTCTACATGTAAACTAGTTCCATCCTTGAAACCTTAAAGCTCCTATCAACCCCAAATCCATCCGCCCCTGACTCCTGAAACACCTCAACACCCCTAAATTCCATCCATTCCTGATCTCTAAAACCCTTCTCTACTTCTAAACTCAACTCATCACTGAATCTTTACACCTACATCAGCCCTAGTCCCCATCCATCTGTGAAACCTTAAAACCCCTCAACACCCCTATACTCCTACCTACGCTTTCAGATTGCATGAACGCCACCACTAACAGCAGCAGAAAAATCTTCACCATCATCAAAGATCTCACTGCGCATCCTGACGCCTCAGCAACATCACCCCCTAAAATGACCTGTGCATAAGCTCTTGGAGTTCTTCTGTAATAAAATCAGTTCAATATACAGCAATTTCAACCCTCAGCTGGGTGGCGTCACCATGACAATTCAACTTCTACAAATCAGCAAAAAAATCCTCGACTCAGCCACTTTTCCTGACACTTGGAAACATGTCACTGTCATGCCTCTACTCACGAAACCAAACGCTGGCCCAGCCACGCTTTCCAACTTCTGACCCATTTGTCTCCTACCAAAGATCTTAGAGAAACTAATCAACTGATGCCTCATCGACTACCTTAGCAACAATCAGCTCCTTGACACAACAATAGTCAAATTCAAGCCCAAACACAGAATAGGAACAGAACTCATCCTGGCCACAGACGACATCCGCATGATCCTTGACAGCGGCGACAAAGCATCCCTCATTCTCCTAAACCTCTCTGCAGCATTTAACACAGTCTCACACTCCATCTTCTTCAGGCATGTGCATGAGATTGGCATCAAAGGACCCGACTACGCTGGATATGTGCCTTCTTAACAGATAGAACACAAGCTGTCAGCCTGGCACCTTACTCCTTGGAAGCCCTTAAACTCATCTGTGGAGTGCCACAAGGTTCATTGCTCGGCCCCACCCTCTTTAATGCATACATGATCCTTCTGGTCAATGCCATCCATGCACACATCCTGTCCTTTGCTGACAATATGAAACTAATACTATCCTTCTGGGACAAGGCTACAACACAAGAACCAAGTTCATTGCCTGCATAAACAAAGGTACTAATTGGAAGAAAGCCAACTGTCTCAAGCTCAATACCAACCAGACAGAAGCAGTGATCTTTGGCAAGAACACTTCACCATGGGACTCAAACTGGTGCGTGGTCGAACTTGGGCCTACACTCAGAACCCACACCAGGGGCCATATGTACGAACACATTTTCCCATTGACACAGAATGGGAAAATCCTTTGCTACATCTGGCCCCAGGAACCTTGAAATAATCATCAATAGCAAACTGGACAAGACCCCTCAAGCCAGCACTGTCACCTCATCCTGCTTTCACACACTGAAGATGCTGAGGAAGATCTTCAAATGCCTCCTAAGCAACACTAGAAAAACTGTCACTCGCACCCTAGACACAAACAGGTTGGACGACTGGAACACCTTCAAGGCTGGGATTACCAAGCAACTCACTAGAAGACTACAAACCATCCAGAAGTCTGCAGCCAGACTCATCCTCATCCTCTCATACAGAACTCACATCACAATGCAGGGAACTCCACTGGCTCCTGATACACCAATGTGTTCAATATATACAAACACACACACACTCTCTATCTCTCTCTTTTTTTTATATAAGGCACTACACAACGCAGGCCCCAACAACCTGAACAATTGCATCTCCTTCCACTAACCACCCAGACACAGCTGCTCCTCAAGACACCTACTCGCACACAATCCGTGAATACCCAGAAACAGATCAGGAGGACGAGTGTTTCTTACATTGCTCCTAAAGCAGGGAACAGCCTCCTCCTATTTTTTTAATTCTGCAAGAAACTGAAGACCTGTCTTCTCAATTAACCAAAAAATCGAAAAATATCAAGAAGAGTGAAACCTCACCATGCTCAGAACCAGACTCTCTTATGAAATTAATATTAAGACCCTCACCAGCTAATTTCTATCAGCGGTATGTAATTTCCACTGATGTACTATTAGCTGATGGCCTCATCATAGGGTCTTGCCTGCACCAGGAGGAAGAGTCTCTTGGTGTAGAGACATGGTGGGATCTGTCAGACAGTGCAGTGAATTATCTCCCCAAAATACCATTTATTAGGGCTGGGATAGAGGCAGGATTAAAAAGGCTGATAAGTGGTACGGATGGTTATCTATCCTTCACATCTACAAATGTGGTCAGCATGTTTCAGCCTACTTTCGCCTGGATAGGTTTTCGGATTTCTTCAGGACCTCAACATACCAGATCTCAGTGCTGCAATGTAAGATAATTCCACCTGGAGCTTAACAGTGGGTATACTGACCTATTTCGGCTGGATAACGAGTTTCTGTCCCTTTAGTGGGGGAATCACAGGGCCCCCGGGAACCAATTATAGGCAGGCCTAGGCGCACACCCAGGCTCAGCACCAGGATACCCACACGGGTGATAGTGTGCTTCACAAATACACATTAAAACAAATCCACACACCTCGGAACTCCACTCATCCATGAACTTTACAAAAACCCTCACCACTCCTAAACTCCACAAATTCATGAACACAAAAAACGCTCACCAACCCTAAACTCCACCCATGTTTAATGTAATTTTAGATTTTTACCTAATATTATCTTTCCTATGAAATGTTTCCTTTCATTTTTAATTTATTTGTATTTCCTTAAGATTGTCTTTCCTTAAAATTGTTTTTCTATGATTTGGACTTCTCCAGCCTGGTTTCTCAGTTCTCATTTTTCCATTAATGCACATACATCAGTTATGGTGATGAGAGGATGGCTTAGAATTAAAACAAAATGGCTGACTTCCTATTCCTGTATGGTATTTCTTATTTGTTGCGGTAATCAGGGGTTTCCACTCCGACTACGGAGTCTCTGCTTCAGCTGTATGTGGAGGGGGACGCTCGGCATGCGGGAAGTTACCGCCACATGTAGGAGAGGGACCTCTGCACATAGCAATAACACTAGAAAATTTATAGAAAAACAGTGGATTGTTTCTATACCTAATGTACATATGCAGGAAGGATTTTAATATGTTTGCCCTAAAACATGAGTGTACTTTGTGAGATTGTGAGCTTAGATGTTGTCAATGGTAAATGTTTGAAAGTTGTCAGAAATGAAGAGTCAGTTTATCTTTCACTAGAGTATAGAATGTCAGTTGATGACAAGAAAAAAACAGAGTTGTCTCAGGATGGTATATGTGGACAATGTGGTAGTAGTCCACCAGTCATCATTGACGAGAGACTCCATCATTCATCCACCATTCAGGTCACACTTTGGGGGTCATTATGAGTTTGGTGGACGGAAAAGGCGTTCCCCCAAACTCTGGCGGTCAGGTTGCCGCTAGTGCGTCTGCCTTCCAGTGGGCCCCATTCCAGGTTCCCCACTGGGTTAGCAGCTGGACCAGTGGGGACCAGCCTACAACATTGACGCCAGCTCACAATTGGGCCGGTGGCAATGTTACAGGGTGTAGGGTGCACCAGCACCCGTTGCACTGTTCACTGTCTGTATGGCTGGCCATGGAGTCCCCTGCACTGCCCATGCCAAGTGCATGGGCAGTCAAGGGGCTCTCTGCACCCCTTCTCTGCCAGCCTTTACATGGGGCTGCTGGAGGAGAAGGGGGTCATAATCCCTGGGGCGGCGCTGCTTGGAGGATTAGGACCGCCAGCTCCACCAGTCCCTCCTGTGGAGGTAAACTGGCAGAGCTGGCGGTCCGACCGTGGCACAACCGTCACAGTCATAATGTGGCCACCTCGACCCTGGTGGTCTGAAGACCTCCAGGGCCGTAATGAGGCCCTTTGTTTGGTAAACAAGATGAGAGGTGATATTTGTCCCTGCATTCACTGCATGGCCTAAATAACATTCACACTACGGATTGTTACCTTGTACCCTGGATTTCAGAATTTACCGGAGAGTCCACCATTCATCATTACCAGAGTCTCTAACAGCATAAATGCATCCACCAAACTCGCAGCTCAAAAAGCGTTAACAAGCTGATCCCCCTCCTAATGTCTCTAACCTTTTTTCTTTTCTGGGAATAGATCAGGGTCCGGATCTATATGTAAGCCCTACAACATGGTGATGTTGTGCCACACACAAGAAGCTATAATATACTTTCACACAATCTGTAGGGAGTACATGCACATCCCCCTGTGCTGTCAAGACACCTGAATCGCAACTTGAAGATCACAAAGATGTGTTCAATCATGGCTTGTATGTATGTCTTATTGTACCTCTACTGAGGTAGTGTGAATGGATTTCTGTTGGGTATGAGAAGATGGGGAAGGGAGCAAACCCAATATCACCTGCAACAAAGAAAAATGCTTACAGAGGGGCCTCTATTTTAAATGTAATACGCCATGCATACAAAAATGTAATGGAGGTGAGAGTGATGCATGTGTATTACATTGTAGTGATGATACCACCCCCAGATGGAGTGCCACTGGTATCTGTTGTGGAAAGGGTGTGCTGTGTAGTGAAGTGGCTGAAGTGCTACCTGGATACAGTCAGTGACACCTACCACACTTCCAAGAGGAAAAAGAGAAAAATAAAACGCAACATGTCGGGAAGCCCAAAGCCTGACATGCATTTTATGCGAAATAGCAGCACAGGAAAGTAATTAAAAGGCAATTGTCATTTCAACTGATTAGAGCTCTAGCCAGAATAGGGCACGTTGGAGTATAATTCGAAAGAACAGAAACAATTAGAACAGTCTACATAGGTTGTCCTAATACAAGTCTACGGAACCTTGTCACTTTCAGCAAAAACATAACTAATGAGCAAGTGGCAGGATCTTCTCACTGAGGAAATGCAGAATGTCCTTATGGAAGAAATACCACTCAAAGATACAATATTTAGCTTCCTGTTCTCCTAAAATCCAGCTTTCTGTTGCCCGGAATGAAAACACATTTTTGTTTTCCTTAAATGTGCGAATTTACAACCTTGTTATATGTGTGTAAAACAATAATACTGTAATACATAAGAATACATGACCACATAAGAATATATGATTATGTTTTTCAAAGGGGTAGAATTCGCTTGCCACCATTTGCCTTTTTGCCAATGACTGTCGCATGGCAATAAACCTGTGCAGTCTTCTAATGATGTGTGTCCATAACTGATGTAAGCATCACAACTGGCTTGCCTGTGAGATGACAACATTGTCAGAGCTGGCCCTCTGGAAAAATCCACTGGCCAAGAAATGGAGTGCAGGCAGTGTTTCGACATAGGCTCGGATAGCATGGGAGCAGGCTGTAGCTGAATCATGCTCCTGCTTCTAATCCGCAACCATGTCTAGGATCACATCAGGTGAGAAGCAGTATCTGGCAATGACAGCCTTCCTGGACCATCCCTACCCCTCAAAGATGTTGATCTTTTGCCTGTCAACCCTCCCTCTTTCCTCCTCCTCTTCTATTATTTATTCTTCCAATGTAGAAGCAAACCAACAAAGACATTCACCGAAATAGTGAAGGGAGCAAACATTATTTGGTGTGTGAGTTCAGTTTCGTATGTAGTTAGTATAAGAAACTAGATTATTATTTGGGGTGTGAGGCTACCGACCTCAAGGATGTACCCTCAAACACACTAAATTAACCTGAAATCAATCCACTGGTAGCTATAGCTCAGATCAGACAGCCTTAACTTAGGGTAACGTGTAAAGTATTTAAGTATTTCTGTAGTACCAAAACAGTTATAAAGTCAGTCATCCTGGTATAAATGAAGTTCATCCTGTTCAAAGATTTTATCATTGAATTCAATCTTTTGAATCCCAGTCAACCACAGGAGTACTCTTCTGAAGCCCTTCCAGAGCCTCAGGGTAGTCACTTAAAGACTGGCCAGGTACAGACCAGTTGCAGGGTCCAGTCCGGATCCATCTGTTACTGGTCAATTGGGTACTTCCAGGAAAAGCTCTGCTGTGGCTTGCTATCTCCCTTTAGCCACACGGGAGTTCACCCAACTGACCCTTGAAGTCCACGTATTTTTCTTAGATACACGAGGAAGCAAGTCCTGTTCCTCAGGGCTCCTCTCAGGTCACTGACATCAGGCCCAGCCTTCTTCTAATCTTTCACAAGTCCACAGGGTGCTCTGAACTGGATGCTTGCAGATGCCACATTAATGCTTGGCATGGACTACTGAGTTGGGGGTGACTCCTAGCCCTTCTCTAACTAATGGGGTAAAAGATTCCAGGCTCCGATCTATCAATTTGTACAGCAGCTTGTGTTTTCCTTATTTCAAACAGACCCAAAATGCCATGTGTCAGGGCATTTTCAAGATAGCAAAAATCTTTTGCCACATTAAACTTGGGTTCTGGGAGCCAGGAGCATACTATAGTAATCCTAGTGTCCTCCCACATCTAACACTAAAATCCAATTTGAGGCAGGCACTGTACTCAAGCCAAAAGACCGAATTTCGGTAGGACAAAAGCAGGGTCCTCCAGCAACCAGACAGTAGATACACATGAATTCTCTTGGCATCTTGATCTATCCCTTTCAAGTATACCCCAAGTGTAATATGTGGCTCAACAGACCTGCCATTCAGGATTTGGCAATATGCTGTCAAAAGGAGTTCCACAGCAGCCCCCACACTACATATCCTGTAGAGTTCAAAGGAGTCATTTCTGCCTGTTGTTTGATCCTGGAGGCATTTCATACCTTTTTCACACCTATTCAAGGCTAATCACTGGTGGGGCTCAGAACTCAGGCTTACAGATCAGCAAGCAGTTCAAAAGGTTGACTGAATGTCTCTGTACATTTGTGGCTTGCCTAACTCAGACCTCAATTGACTTGGCAATGAGTGCCTCTATAAATTAAGCTTTTCAAATTGTTCACTTTAACATACCTTCTTGAGACACTGCAGCAACTTTTTCTCAGTCGGTGCATTAAAATTAGTACAAGTGCAGAGATTTTGTCATGCAGACCACTGAGTCCTGGCTGCGGTCATGGCGGCGGACGGCGGTAAGGTGGCGCTGCTGCCAGTGGCAGCACCACGCCAGCAGAGCATCACCGACCCTATTATGAGCCTTGATATGGCCTGGAGGTGTTTTGCTGGTGGACGCTGCTGCTGGCAGCAATGCCGCATACTGTCTCCTGCCGGTGGACCCCCTGCAAGCAGGTAAGTCGGATTCTCCAACAGGAGGGGGGAGTGGAGGGGTGTTGTGTGTGTGGGGGGTGACTGTGTTTGAATGCGTGCAAGCGTGTGTGCATGAATAGGTGTGTGTGTATGTGCATGTTGTGTCATGTGTTTGCGTGTGTGCCTGGATGTATGTTAGTGAGTATTGCTATGAGTGTGTATGAATGTATGCATGCGTGGGTGAATGTGGGTATGCATGGGTGTATGGGTGTGTATGTATGTGTGTGTATATGTGGTGGGGGGTTGGGATGGAGAAGGGGAGGGTGGGGAGGACTCGGGGGAGGGGAGAGGAGACCCCTATCAGTGCCAGGGAAGGAATTCCCTGGTGCTGATAGTGCCTACTGCCATGGTTTTCGTGGCGGTACAGAAACCACAAAACCATGGCGGTGGGTGAGGTCAAAGTGACGGCCACCGGGCTGGAGACTGTAGTCTCCAGCCCAGCGGTTGTTACCGCCATGGCGGTCGGTGTGTTAACTTGGCGGTTTGGGTTCGGCCAAGCCGCCAATGCCATAATGGTGGCGGTGTGTACCGCCAGCCTGTTGGCGGTACTACCGCCACTATTACACCGATTGCAGGGGTCGTATTGACCCCCATATTCCCTTACTATGTATTTATATATATATTTATTTATTACTCTAACCCTACTGTACTAGAGAAAAATTCTATAAAAATTAAATAAAATCTATAAATAAAATTCAAATTATAAATAAGTAAATTAAAAAAATGTATTAATAATAATGAATAAATAATTTAAATAGAAATAATAAAATAAAATGTGTGTGTGTGTATGTGTGTTTATATATATATATATATGTATATATATATATATACATACATATATATAAAATTATAAATACAAAATATATTTTTACTCTCTTGTAAGCTTTACTTTGTCTAACCATCAGCATATGCCATGTCTCTATCAATCTATGCTCCATCCCCAATCTGACTCATCCCAAACGCATTCTACTACTTCCATCTCCTAAATAACCCTGCCTAAGCTCTTCCCTCCTTTTCAACATCTAACTCACCCAAACCTCAGTTTCCTACCATGATCTCCCAAACAACCCTACAAAATTTTCCCTCATTTATCTCACCTTTGACTCATCCAAAACCCATCTTGCTACTATGATCTCCCTAAACCTTGCCACAGACTCTTTCCTCCTCCATCCCCCCTTTACTCATCCCAAGCCTCATCCTATTACTATAAACTCCCAATTAACACTTTTGGATTCTTCCCTCCTCTACTCCTCCATTACTCCAGTCAATCCAACTAACAAACTCACATATCCTCAGCTCAAATTAACTCATAATAATACTAAAACTGTACTCATATTACCCTATACTAATCCTCCACTAATTCCTTTTGTGTTACAGAGTAGCGTGCTACTCGCCGAAAAGCGCTTTGACGCCTCATCAGGGATAGTAAGCGCTATTTAAATACTGTTACAATACAAAAGTGTGTATTTAAGGCTCTCAGATCTGCTGCTCGGAGAGACCGAATTTTAAATCATAATCTGACTACACATCTTGGGTACCACTGCCAGATATGATAATTAGAATCACTAATATCAAGTTACATGCCGGACACACTTCAGTTTTCTCTTTTCATAATACTCTTGCAAGTAAAGACCACAACATTAAAGCCGCCATTGGATAAAAAGCAAAGTATGATTCATGGTGTGACACATTACATGATGTCTGTTGGCAACGCTGCAGGCCTCTCCTTCATTGCTGCACATAGTATATTTGTGTTTTGTGATGGAGATTTTTCTCCTGCTATACCTATGTTCTGTGGTTGCTTAGCTGCTGTTCATATTGTACCTGTATTCTGAGGGAGGTCTGCATACTGATTGCCCTTGCTGCATTTCTTTTGTGACTGAGGCTTGCATTAAAGTGAGCTCCGAGTGCTGTACCTATTGTGAAAGGGACCCTCCTACACCTGCTGTTAATGCTTTTCATCGTGTTGCACAGTTCCTGCCAGCCATGTACCAGATTTGTTAATAAAACTTTTACTGCTACATCCTATAACTGTGATAACTGTGTGATAGAGGCTTAAAGTGCAGCTCATTGCAGTGTTGTGTGAGGGATGACTTCACAACTAATTCCTTTGATGTGGCTGCTGTTTGTGAGATTGGTTTTCATAGCTGCTGTCCATACTGTGCCTTTTTAGTCTGTGCACGAGAAACGTTTGTACTGCTGAAGTGCATCTTGTGTGTTTGTGAAGGAATGGGCGCTGCTATTTCAAGTGTTTATATTTATTGTTTGAGTTAGGAAAGCTCACAGTGCTGCTTCCTGTGGTGTAACCTTTATGTGAGAGGAAGTCTTGCCATTCCCATGTTGCATGTTTTGTGTGTGTGTGTGTGTTTTTTTTTTTTTTACTATCCTTGTAGGGATCTGGGTATGATAATACACTCACGCTGTAGGGACCTGAAACCAGGTCCCCGCAAGGCAATATCTTCTAAATGAGATATTTTTTTATTATTTTTTTTTTTAATTGCCTTGTGGGGAGCTGTGTTTCATCAAGTGTGTTAATATTTTTGCTCCGCTCTGCCCCTGTAGACAGGAGGCGGTACTGCAGTCTTTAACACACTGCATTTAAACACACTTTGCTCATCAGAAACACATTCTAGCAGGACGAAGGACAGACATTCCAAAGGAAAAGCAGCATAACCATGTGTTTGACCAAATATTTTCCTTGCAAATTAACTTTTTCTTTAGTTTTTTTTTAAATAAATCTTCATTTACACACTATTAAGTTTAGAATTTTTGTTTGTGGAAATTGTTAGTGATTTTAAAATATTGCTAAAAGCAGCTCAAGTTAGGTTTGAAACACAAAGCACACTTCACTGTCTGTTTTGTGATCTTTAAGTGCAAATAAGGAATACCAGTGCACCACACTGTGGGACACTGATTTGATAATTTCTTGCAAATAACCCAGATGCATCAATGTCTAGAGATACACTTACTGCTTGAACCAAGAATTCAGAGTCTTATCCTGCTTTGCCTTTGTTGACATGTTAGTATCCACTATGTAATATATTCTTTTAGACAGTGGCTAGATAAGTTAGTGACTAGCATTGCATTGTGCTAAGGGCTACATTCTCGTAGAGAGCAAACTGAAAGAATGTTATGCCCATAGCATGAGGAAGTTTATTTTCAATAAAAAAGACAAGTTCTTATCAAATTAGTAAACTTCTAAGAAGATATATTCAGATAACGTCATAATAAGCCATCAAATTTAAATCATTTGAACTGCTTAATGTAAAAACTATTCCTAGAGCTTTACAAACTAAACCAAAACGGAAGTTCACCTGCTCGTTTATTCAACAAGAGTCCACAGTTTTGTAGAAAATGTCTATTCAGCTGGAGAACTTTCTAGTGGTTAGCTAGTAAGTGCTAACTTGTTGGGTGAATGGCTAGTGTGCAGGAGGGTAGGGCCATGCGGCCCCCCTCACTGGGCCGATCACGGCCCCGGGGAGCCCATTCCCTTGGGACCCTCCTCTATTCAATGGGGGAGTGGGTTCTTTCAAGTAACTATAACTTGCACACTAAGGTAACTATAACTCATGCCTTCGCCATGCACAGCTAATTACTCCACATATTATGTCATTCATGAGATGTTGTATGGCATCTTTGATATCATTGCAATGTTTGCAATAACATTATTGATAATAAAACTGTGCATGGCAAGGTGCGAGTTACAGTTACCTTAGGGTGCAAGTTATAGTTACTTGAAAGAACTCCAACTATAACTGCTGGCTTTCTATGGTTTTGTATGAGTACATCCAGAACCTAACTATAACATCCCTGTAACCTTTAGCAAAACTAAAGGTTGCAGAATGCAAAAAATAAAGCCATAATTTGACAAACTACTGAAAGGTTTGCCTTATTAACTATTCTTCTTTAAAAAGCAAGGGGCGACTTGCTAGGGCCTAATGCCGTTCCTGCTTGCAGCTATTCATTGAAAATCTTCACAAACAGTTTAGCTAAGTAAATTAAATTATGGGTAAAGCACAAACAGTCTCGTCCACGTTGTGCGCATTTCAGGGATACCTTTACGCTAATGCATGCACAGAAATACCATTACTTTTACATAAATGTTTGAAGACTCGATAACACAGGTTTTGCCTTTCACCAGGGATGTGGGTATGTAGGGATGTGCATTTTATTTTATTTCCAGAAGAGTGTCACAGTTGCATGCCGATGTTTTACAGTTTTGAGGATATAAACGTGATCAAAGGCCCGTTTTATTACAGGTCTATGAATAGAGGTTTTCCTTTCCAGTCTCTGATAAAAAAAAACAGAACATGCGTTTAAGCTATCGAATTGGATTGAATGACTGCATCTGAGTATTTCTTCTTGCAAACAGAAAACTTTCGGTGTCTCATACTTGGTTTCAACCCTCCCCCAAAATTCCTGCAGCAAGAACTTCTCTGTCAGCCTCTATTGTCATGCCAATGGCCGAAGAACAGGTGTGATTACGCTCTCCACCAGGTTCAGCATAACAAAGGGCTTGACACTCTCACAGCTCAGCAGTGAGCCATCCAAAGTCAACTGCTGCTGCACAGGTCTAGCCGTGGGGGAGAGGTTCAAATAAGCTGAGGTGTTGGCCCCCAAAGAAGTTATTCTGCAGAAGTGTTTATCAGATAAAACGGACATTTTAGTAATCTGCAAAAGTCTTGAAAAACCTCTCATACTAGGTGAAGAAGAGTGTAAGAAATGACTATTTTGTAATTGTGCTAATGTGCCGTAACGATTAACACTCGGAGACCATGCTTGCTTGCTGACACACATGAGACTGCGTCACCGCAGTTCTCTCTTTATTTTATACTTGTGCTCTGTGCCCCTCCCGGACACGCAGAGCACGTTGTACAAACAGGGAGAGCCCGCATGGCTCCCCGCTTACTCTCTACATCCCCCCCATGTTTTACTCCACATGGACAAGGATTAACTGATAAACTTAAGCAAATGATTTAACATTACCCTACAGACCCCCTCCCATAAGGAATAAAATGAAAGAACACAAAAGAAACAACAAATAACAAAACAGTGCAATTCCGTAACAACCTGCGCCCCATCCTCTCAAACACTGTCCTCTTTAGACGTCCGGAGACCTTCTCACACTGTCACCATCTGTCCCCAACAGTGTTCCGTCATAAAAAGACGATAACGACATACAGTTTATGAACAATCGACTTGACAGATAAAGGCGGTCATTCTGACCCTGGCGGTAAAAACCGCCAGGGCCGTGGTCCGCGGGAGCACCGCCAACAGGCTGGCGGTGCTCCTTTGGGCATTCTGACCGCGGCGGTACAGCTGCGGCCAGAAACGGAAAGTCGGCGGTCTCCCGCCGGCTTTCCGCTGCCCGGGGGAATCCTCCATGGCGGCGCAGCTTGCTGCGCCGCCATGGGGATTCCGACCGCCATCCTGTTCCTGGCGGTTTCGGCCGCCAGGAACAGGATGGCGGTATGGGGTGTTGTGGGGCCCCTGGGGGCCCCTGCAGTGCCCATTCCAATGGCATGGGCACTGCAGGGGCCCCCGTAAGAGGGCCCCACTTAGAATTTCAGTGTCTGCTTAGCAGACACTGAAATTCGCGACGGGTGCTACTGCACCCGTGGCACCCCTTCCACTCCGCCGGCTCCATTCGGAGCCGGCTTCCTCGTGGAAGGGTGTTTCCCGCTGGGCTTGCGGGCGGCCTTTTGGCGGTCGCCCGCCAGCCCAGTGGGAAACCCAGAATGACCGGCGCGGTCTTTTGACCGCGGTACGGTCTTCTGGCGGTTCCCGCTTGGCGGGCGGCTCCCGCCACCCGCCAAGCTCAGAATCACCCCCAAAGTCTTTTAGCTGACTACTTGGTGCAGGATTGGGGCGTAAGTCATACCTCGCACTTCTAGTGCGCAAACCTCCATGCTCAGGAGCACAACCAGGCTGGGTTTGCTCAGTCAATGCTGGTCCAACAACACTCTCCGTCTCTTCAGATGTCGTTGATGGACCACCATTTGTGTAATCTATTTCGCCTTCTTCTTCAGCCGACTCCCTCAGGCCAGCCCTACGAAAATGTGACACGTTTCGGGTCACTCTCTGTCTTCCTCTGGACGCAGTTATCATCGACCCCTTTACTCCAATGACCTCCCATACCTCAGGCTCAAATGGTGTCCTGAACTTCCCTCCTCCTCGCCGACATCTCACCACCACTCGATCTCCTTCTTGAAACCCTCGATATTTGGCTCTCCGTTTTACGCTGGCCCTCTGATTAGTAATCGCTCGTCGTCTTTGAGTGGCCTTGACATCTAGCACAGGAGGTTTCCACTTAGGACCTGCTGGAATACAGTCATGTGGAGACACCTTGAACATCAGAGCAGAGGGGACACACCCAGTGGTGCTATGGGGTGTTTGACGATAAGCACTCAAGAACTGGTACAAACACTGTTCACTGTCTTCTTTTTGCTCAACTCCAATTCGGAAGGCCCTATTCAAAGTTCGCATAAACCTTTCAACATCCCCATTTGCCTGAGGCCAGTAGGGCATTATGTTACGATGATGAATCGCCAACCTATCGAGATACGAGCGAAATTCTTGCCCCTGGAATGGGGGACCATTGTCTGTTCTAATTTCGTCGGGCAGACCAAACAATGCAAACGTCTTTTGCAGAACTGGCTTTACATTTTCAAACGCCGTTGACGATACAACCTCGACCACAGGGAATTTTGTATATGAATCACTCAAAACAGCGGTCAACCTTCCATCCGGAAAACTCCCAAAGTCCATGCTCACCTTTGCCCAAGGTTTCAAAGAAGCAGGTTCGGTTACCACTGGGCAACTCGGAGGGTCCATTGATGTGATGATACAGGAGTGACACTTCCCTACCATGTCATCAACTTGCTTATCCATACCAGGGAACCACACTTTGGCACGTAACCTTGCTTTGGTTTTAGCAGCACCTTGATGCCCTTGATGAGCCAACTCAACTACTCGTGACCAGAGACGCTGCGGAAGCACAATTCTTCTTCCTCTCAGAACCAGCCCATCATTATCGGTAGACAGTTCATCACGCACCTTCCATATACTTTGCATAGCCAACTTCTGATCTGGGCATGACACATTGGTCTTCTCTAGAAAATACTTCCATTTCTTGTTGCTCAACGCCTCTTTGACATGACTCAGCACCACATCATCCTGGGTAGCACTTACAATGTCAGTTACGAGAAGAGCATTGGGACATGCCGACTGTACGACCATGCTGACGAAAACCTCAGTACTTTCTTCATCTTGTTATTTGTGAGCATCAAATACCTTCGGAGAAGGGTGACGAGATAGATAGTCTGCGGGATTATTCGCCCCAGGTCGATAAACGACCGTAAACCTATAAGGCTGAAGCAGAACAGTCCATCGTTCAATTCTCGGAGGTGCAAGACGTGGGCTACCCGCAAACAACGAAACCAAAGGCTTGTGGTCAGTGACTACTTGAAACTCATGCCCATACAAATATAGGTGAAAATGGCGGCGCGCCCATCGAATGGCTAGCGCTTCGCGCTCAATCTGCGCATACCTGGTTTCAACCGCCGGCAAAGCCCTACTGGCATATGCAACAGGGATCCACTCTTGATGTCTCTGTTCTTGCAACAGAACGGCTCCAAGCCCGACGGGGCTCGCATCTACGACCACTTCTGTTCTCCTGCTGGGGTTGAAATAAGCCATAGTCGACCTGTCTAGCAATGCAGCCTTAATGTCCACAAACGCCTTGTGTGCATCCGGAGTCCAGTCCCAACGGTGTTGCCCTTTCGTGAGCTGTTGAAGAGGTTCAGACATGGTGGCAAGTTGTGTTATGAACCTTCCACAATACGTGGCCATTCCTAGAAAACTGCGAACTTCCGTGGGATTTTGTGGAACAGGGGCTTGACGGATTGCTTCAGCTTTCCGTGGGTCTACTTGCAGGCCATCTTTCGAAAAGATATAACCGAAAAAATCTACAGACGTTTGATAAAAAGCACACTTCTTTTTGTGCAGTGTCAACCCTGCTTCTGCTAGTCTTTGCAACGTTGCTCTAAGATGGCGATGATGCTCCTCTCTCGTCCGGGAGTGTATCAAGATGTCATCACTCAGATTGATTACTCCCGGTAATCCAGACAATGTCTCTCTGATTGCATTCTGAAATACCTCGGCGGCCGAGGACACCCCAAAACTTAGGCGGTCATTCTGACCGCGGCGGGCGGCGGTTGCCGCCCGCCATGCGGTTACCGCCGAATGGCCGCTCCGCGGTCAGGAGACCGCAGCGGCCATTCTGGCTTTCCCGCTGGGCCGGCGGGCGACCGCCAAAAGGCCGCCCGCCGGCTCAGCGGGAAAGCCCCTGCAACGAGGAAGCCGGCTCCGAATGGAGCCGGCGGAGTTGCAGGGGTGCGACGGGTGCAGTGGCACCCGTCGCGATTTTCACTGTCTGCAAAGCAGACAGTGAAAATCTGTATGGGGCCCTGTTAGGCGGCCCCTGCACTGCCCATGCCAGTGGCATGGGCAGTGCAGGGGCCCCCAGGGGCCCCACTACACCCGTTCACGCCATCCTGGTTCTGGCGGTGAGAACCGCCAGAAACAGGCTGGCGGGAAGGGGGTCGGAATCCCCATGGCGGCGCTGCAAGCTGCACCGCTATGGAGGATTCCCTGGGCCAGGAGAAAACCGGCGGGAAACCGCCGGTTCCCCTTTTCTGACCGCGGCTTTACCGCCGTGGTCAGAATAGCCCAGGAAGCACTGCCAGCCTGTTGGCGGTGCTTCCGCTGCCCTCCGCCCTGGCGGTCAGAGACCGCCAGGGTTGGAATGAGGGCCTTAGTCTCTTATATCTTCTTAGCCCCACATGTGTCGAAAAGGTGGTGATATTCCTACTTCCAGGGTCTAGTTCCAGCTGATGATACCCAGCGTTAAGATCCAGTTTCGAGAACCACTGTGCCCCATTCAGATCTGCAATAATGTCATCCATTGTGGGCGTTATGTGTCTCTCTCTTCGAATAGCCTTGTTCGGCAACCGCATGTCAACACAGAGACGAATCGCTCCAGGTTGTTTAGGTTTTGGCGCGATCACCAACGGTGATACCCAAGGTGTAGGCCCGTCTACCTTTTCAATGACTCCTTGGTCTTCCAGCAGTTGCAATTCTTTCTCAACGACAGGGCGCAAATGGAACGGCACTCGACGATGTCTTAGCGCCACAGGAACCACACTGTGGTCTATGTGCAGTTTGATGAGCTTTCCTTTCAACCGTCCCAGCCCCTCAAAGAGCTGCGGGAACTCATTGAGAAGCCGTTCCACCTGAGTGTCATAGACTTGACGTGCAAAGAACACCAGTTCTAACTCTTCTGCCGTGTGACATCCTAGCAGAGTGCCAAGATCCCCAGCCACCACATAGAACTTTGCCTCTGTTGACTTGTCCCCACTGTTCACAGCCACTTCCACAGTTCCTTTGAGAGGAAGGGGTTCTCGTCCTCCATAGTTATATATCTTGGTAGTCGTCGGAGTAAGTAGCAGGGCAGGTACTAATTTCTGGAAAAGAGTTTCATCCATGACGTTGACAGACGCCCCTGTGTCAATGAGTACGGATACGAGCATGCCATTGACATGAACGTCGCTCATGGGAGGCGGTCTCTTTTTTTGTTGCCTCCCTCCCGTGAAAGAAATTACAAAAATGTCCTCTTCTTCGTCTTCACCGAAAACCGGGCCACTCGCCATCGCGTGGTCCCTTACCTCTTCCGTACTTTTGGATACAGCTCTGACATTAGCATCCTTTCCCTTCTGATCTGCTGGCTTATTCTTCCTGGATCTTCACACTCTAGCAAAATGGTTTGCCCTACCACAGCGGTTGCACGGCTGTCCTTTTGCCGGGCACCCCATGTTCGCTGGGTGTTCATAGCCACAGCTTCCACAAGCCCTATCACTGGGTTTGGCAGGGTTCGGTTTGCGCGGTGCTGCCTGGCGTGTCTGGACAGCATCCACCTGTTCCTCCTTTACCTGGACAGCACGAGTCGATGACGCTGCAGCTAACGACTGACCTCTTACGGCCGCCATCGCGTCTGCTCGTACCGCAGACAGTTCATGCGATCGTGCAAGAATCAGAATATCGTCAAGGGACATACCCTGCTGTCGAAGAATAAGCTTTCTTAAGGCATTGGACCTGCAGCCTTGGATGATCTGCGCTCGGATCTCTACTTGCTGGTTCAGCCCTGTGCACGAGCTCACCAGTTTTCTCAACCTGGCGTAAAACATATCCATCGACTCAACTTCTGTTTGTTGCGCCTGTCTCAATTTAAACGTTCATAATCAGAATTAAGTTGAGGATCAAAGTGCCTATTTAAAGCAGTTACCGCTGCATCAAAGTCAGACTTGTCCCCTGTATCAGGGAGAGAATCAAAGAGCTCCTGTAGTTCATCTCTTCCCATCAGCAGCATTATAGACCTATGCACTGCCCCATCCGTTTCTCTTGTTGCGCAAAAATAGTTTTCTAGGCGATTTATCCATAAACGCCATCTGGGCGCAGCCGTGACCGGGTCAATCAGTTGACTAAACGGTGGTACTGACGTGAGTGAGGAGTGAATACTATTATTTAACTGTGCTGGGAGTTGGGGATTCCCTGGTGGTGGTGGTGGATTGGCATTGTCTTGGGGTGGGGCACTCATATTTGCACTCTCACGCTTCACTGATTTACAAAAGTTAACGTTTTATTCTTATTAATCCTTACTCTCCTATCTTTGGATTCCACCCTCCTTTTGTTTCAGCGCTTTATGTTTTTTTTTTTTTAGAATATTCCTTGTAGTTGATGATGGATCACCCACTACTTGTTTGTGCTTGTTGTTTAATTTATTTTTCTTTTTTTTTTTTAATTGCAGGCCTCTGCCTGCCAGCTGTACCTCCGGCTTTCTCTGGCACCAGTCTCCAGTGTTTTAATGCGGAGACCCGCCTTCCCCGCGTTCTTTTAGATAAGTTCCCCGGCCCCGGGGAAAACACTAATTGTACGTTGCTGCTCTCTCGCAGCGGCAGGACGCTCAGAGGCGGAGCGCCCGACAGGGAAAGCACTCCTACGTCATTGCTACTCTCCCGGCAACAGGACGCTTAAGGTCGGAGCGCTCGACGGAGCGTTTCGCTCCACGTAGTTTATTTTTCTGAGGCAGGCTCTCCCGGCAACAGGACGCTTGAGGTGGGAGCGCTCGACGGAGCGTTTCGCTCCGCGTGTTTTTTTTTTTTTTTTTTTCTCTCTCTCTCTGGGGCGGGGCGGGGCATGGCTCACCGTATCCGGCTTCCCCAGGCAGGGAGCCAGGCCTCACACTCTCCCGGCAACACACCAGGCGGTTAGCCTCCACCAGGCCAGGACCGACGATCGCCCTCGTCCCCGAGACTATGCCGGGTCTCCACCTTCACAGTGGCCGACTCCACACCACGTTCACGCCGGTACGTTTATTCTTTATTCTTTTTTTTTCAGGGTAGCTTCACCTCATCGCTCACTTGTTGTTTACCCTTAAGATGCGTGACATGTCGATATCCCGCTCGTCGCCAATGTAATTGTGCTAATGTGCCGTAAGAATTAACACTCAGAGACCATGCTTGCTTGCTGACACACATGAGACTGCGTCACCGCAGTTCTCTCTTTATTTTATACTTGTGCTCCGTGCCCCTCCCGGACACGCAGAGCACGTTGTACAAACACAGAGAGCCCGCATGGCTCCCCGCTTACTCTCTACATCTTTCAGAAGCCTTTGCTTTAACTCCACATCTCTTTCACTCGTTCACCTTTCCCTGTGCAAAAAGACTCCGTGTACTTCAGAGGCATCTGCATCTAGGAGATGTGGAAGAAGTTGTTTTTTACAAGGAAATGTGTTTTGTCAACTGCACATTTTCACATAACACTTCTTGAACACTGTTTTTATTTTATGGAAAAACACTGTTCTCAAACCATGCTCTCTTCTTTCACTTATAAAAGCTACGATTTTGTTAGCTGCTAGATATTACATTATTTAATATTTTCATATGCATAGTGTAATGATTAAACACAAAAAATTGAGTTATTTGCGCTTTGTTTGGCCTGACATCTAATTTGCAGGCAGTACAGTTCAGCATCCAAATTTGCTTCTCTATGTTGCAAATGGTAAAAACAAAATGCAGAGCTATATCTACTGACGCCTGTGCCTGGCGCACAAACTAGGGTGCCTTGCGCAATGCAGGGCCTCACACCATGGTACAAAGGTAAGTGTGTATTGTCTGCTATAGGATATGTAGTGGAAGCACAACTTCCGGTATACATTCCTATGCCTAGACAAACTTAAAAGGATATCTCACATTGCAAGTAATGTGCACAACAGCACACATGCAATGTATGGCCTTTTATGTTTAAAAATAACAGCTATCCCCCTTAACATCTGTTTCAAGGGGGTGTTAGCTTTTGACACAAACCTAGTCTTACTATCTTAGTAGATTTTACCTTGTGTCAGAACCAGTGCCTAATTTGTGCTTGTTGTTTCCAGGGCTGAGCACCAGCACTTATTTTTGAGGGCCGGGGCTTGTTCTTCTGTCTCAAGCATTTGATGCGAGCAAAAGACACCTATGGGAAAGACGGAAGAAGATAAAAAACTAAAGAGCGTCACAAAAGGAGAAAGTAGAAAGCTGCAAGAGTGAGCTGAAGGGGCAGGGAGTGGTTTTATATCCTTTGAAGAGGCCCGAGATGGCTTCAGGATTACGCTGCCTCAGTATTCCATGTTCCCACATTTAATTGCAACAACCGTGTGTTTAAGAGGAGGACTTTGGGCACCGGCACGTTTTTATTTACAAATTAAGCACTGGTCAGAACTAGGGATATTTGCACTGATCTGCCTCACTTACAACCAAGGTTACACTACTATTGACACAGTGCGATGCAAAGTGGCACAAAGTGGTCGTTGTGCTGAGAAAAATTTATCTTTTCAGCATAAAAATATATCTTTATTGGGAGACTTTGTGTCCCTTTGCATAGATCTGCGCTAATGCAAAGCTTTCGTAATTCTACAAATGAACTGTAAAAACAAACCTTATATGTAAGTCATGAACAGTGAAAGATCACCTTTGCACCTGGATTTAATTTTGCATTCGGCACCAGAAAAAATATTTTGTTGTTTTGAGCAAGACACTTTATCTGACTGACTTGATAAATGTGTAAAGCTCAAACAGCTGACCGTGTCTTGACGAGAAGACTGGACTGGCCAAAGGCTGTAGAAAAATGCAGAAGGTTATACAGAAAAAATGAATAGCTAAATTTTAAGAAGCTTGCTGGAATCATTCACGGTAGGTGCAGACAGCAAAATGGGAAGAAGCTTGTTCCAGTGAATGGTGGGTAGAATGCAAAAGGATTTCTTGTTTTTTACTGCTACTAATATATATGGTAGTAGCAACAAATTTAGCTTATGAGGAATGCAGCTGCCAGGATGGGTTTGGACATATTATGGAAAAAGAAAGTCCTATATTTCGCCGGGGGTAAGTTGGTAATAATATGCTCTTAAAATCGGGTTCTTAGAAGCACTGGAGGCCAGTGAAGCTTTCGAAGTTAAAAGAAAATAGTTTGATGATGCAAAATGTTGAGAATCAAGTGGGCAACATTTTTAACCAGATGAAGTTTTCACAGGTGTTACTTAAGAGCCACAATGTAGACTGAATTGTGATTACTTCAGCATGATGAGAGCTTGTACCACGTCTGTGTGTGGTGAAAGGGAAGGATGTCTAACACTTTCCGAAGGGTGTGTTTTATAGTTGAACAGAAAGCTGAAACTGCAGAAATGTGAGGACCAAAGGAAAATTTGTAGTCAAATTTGACCCCAAGATTCCTGCTAACTTCACTGCGGCTAGATGGCCACAATGCATGCCACCAGATGGGTTCAGTCATTCTAAAAATAAGAATTTCTGTTTTGTATGTGTTGAGCTGCGGACAACTTCCTTCATCCAATTGGATAAGGATGCCAAACAGCCCTTGAACGAGCGTTGATTGACTGTTTTTCTCTGAAATAGGAACAGTACGCTGAGTAGCATCATCATAGGAAATTAGTTTGATGTCAAAAACCTGAACTAATGCAGACAATGGAAACATGTAAACGTTGAACAGTGTAGGGCTCAGTGAAGAGCCCTGGGGTACTCTGCATAGCAGTGGAAGGGAAGCAGATGTAAAAGATGTGAAAGAGACTGCTTGAGAACGTGCGCTAAGAGATGTATGAATCCACTCAAGTGCACCTTTATGCTCTCCAATAGAATTTAACAGCTGAAGCAGAGAAGCATGAGATACAGTGTCAAACACAGCTAAAAAGTCGGGAAGAATAAGTGCTGAGGTGCCCCCAAAGTCATGGATCTAAAAAAGATGTTCAGACATTGCCAACACAGCAGATCCTATACCATGTTGTGGCTAGAACCGTGATTGAGTTTTGTGTAGGAGGGTGTTGGATTCCAGAAAGTCCAAGATGTGGTCATTGATAAGTTTTCTATGTATCTTCAAAACACCTGGTTAGAGAAACATAGGTCAATAGTTATACATAATGGTAGGATCAGCGGAGGGCTCTGTTAACAGTGGGTAGACATGCAGCTGTTTCCAAATGGAGGTAACCTCATAGAAGCAAGAAAATTATTAAAAAGGTTGGTCAGAGTCAAGCTGATGACACCAGCCATGATGCTCATAATACGAGGGGGACACAGATCAAAATTGTAACTAAACTTAAGAGTGAGAATACTATTTTTTATTTCTTCAGGTAAAATAGGGATAGAGGTACACAGTGATGGACGGAACTGTAATGCAGGAAAGGTTATTGTATCTGCAACAACAGAGGCTAATGAGGTAGATAACAATTGAGAGAAAGTTTAGTAATTATATCAATAAAAAAGGATGCAAAGTTATTACAAAGTACCTATGATAACTTGGAGAAGAGTGAGCTCTAGGTTAATAAAAGATTTAACAACAGGGAAGACTTCTTTCACGCAGAATGAATTCTGGAATTATAATATTCTGTCTATGATCTTTTTATCAGTTTGTGGTATTTTTTTATTTTTACTCTGTAGATCTATTTGTCATTAATCAATCAGTTCTAGTAAAGCGTGGCTTATCACCCGTATGGTCTCAAGGCGCTGTGGTGGGCATGGTGATCGTTCGAAGAGTAAGGTTTTGAGATCCTTCCTGAATTTCGTCAGTGATGCGACCTGTCTGAATTTGAGAAGGAGTGTGTTCCATCCGGTCTGCGAGGTAGAAGAATCTGCCTCCAGATGTGCTTTTCTTGATTCTGGGGATGGCAGCGAGGGCATGGTGGGAGGATCAGGGTTGCCTGGCGGGGTGTAGAAGGTCAGGCGGTGGTTGAGGTAGTCTGGTCCGATGTTGTGATGTGCCTTCCAGGTGTGAGTCAGTAGCTTGAAGGTGATTCGTTTGTCAACTGGGAGCAAGTGGAGATCTCTGAGGGGGCGGAGATGTGGTTGTGGTGGGGGTGTCCAGGATGAGTCTGGCTGCTGCGTTCTGGATTCTCTGTAGTCTTGCTTGTAGCTTCTTCGTGATGCCGGCATAGAGGGCGATGCGGTAGTCCAATTTGCTGCTGAGCAGGATGTGGATGTTAAATTGAAAGCAAAAACTCTAAGGCTTCCATATCTGGAAGATTATTTAATCTAAATGCAGAACAAGAAATGTGCTTCATATAAATGATCACTCTGAGTGATAGGGCAGTCAGAATGAGAAATGGTGTAGCCTGATGGAATTGCAATTGTGATGCCAGGAGCAGGTAACCCTGAGAGCAATATCTCAGGGGTAAAAAGAACAGCAGGTTTGTATGACTTGATTAAATCATAGATGTCTGTAGCCTGTTTAAGGAGTGAACATCTGTTGATAAGGTAGCACAGCATCAGCAAGTGTGGGACAGGACTATCAGATTGCACACTCTTCTGAGACTATACAAGTTCCTCTGAGGCAAAAGTATTATAATGGCAAAGCAGATGGGTCCTGTAAAGAACAAATAGGTAGGTAAGAGCAACACGTGGTAATGGGGTGGAGGATCTCTTGAGTGGAATAAAGGATTGGTTCTTACCTGAAGTGGAATGATCAGTGGTCCTAGCTTCCAGTGTCATTCAGGCATAGATGGGTGTGGAAATGGCTTGCCTTTGGCTACACTTCATGTTCCTATCACATCCTAATTTCTGTAATACCTTCACTACTGATCTGGCACACATACATCTGTGTACAGATTCCCAGGTTCAAGAAGCTCCCAATATAAAAATGTTATCTCTATAGAGTCCCTCTGTTCCTGGAAATGATAGGCGTGTGCTTCTTCAAACAAACAAAAAATAAACCATGGGCTAGAACTTAATTTTGTGTTGAGTCACTGGGGTTAAGGACAAGAAGAGTCATGGACTAAGAGACACGTGGATAAGGAAACAAGTGAAGGCTGACATGGGAGTGCGTAGAGTGGACCAACATGGGAAGACACAGATACATATAAAATCATTGAGGCATGGATGAAGGACACAGATACACAGAGATAAATGAGCAGAAAGATATGGAAGGTCAGTGAAGCACAGGAAGACATTGACACATGCATACCCTAATAGAGTGAGGTATGTAGATGTGAAGTTAAGAATATAAAATCTATACTTAGCAATATGCATTTACCTACACAATATTTTGCTTCTTGATATTTAGGCCTCAATTCTTGTTGCCCCTGAACCTTTTCATGTTGTTATGGCATAAATCCCTCCCAGACTATCTCTTCTGTGGACTTAAACATGACTATCATCCCAGACTTTCTCCATAGGGGGTATCATCACAGGACTCTATAAATGAACATGATAAACATAATGCAATATATCTACATGGGCTGGAACATGATAACATTCAAATACTTTCTCAGTGGGGATCTGGAATTCGCTATATTCATATACAATCTCTTGGTGGGCATAGGTATCTCTGTGTGCAACAATAAAATCTCACACTATCTCTGTAGCAACCTGGAAACCACTATTATCACACACTTTCTCTGTAGGTACCTAGGCATTTCTATAAATCCATATTATCTCTGTGGGGAGCTGGGAATCACTATTATCACACATTCTCTCTGTGGTGACCTGAGCGTCTATATAATCACACATTGTCTCTGGGAGACTCGGGCATTACTAGGTTAGTACACTGTTCCTGGGGGGGTTGAACATGACTATCACCACATAATATCTTGTTGGGGGCTGAACATGTCTATCACCGCAGATTGTCACTACAGGGACATGAACGCAATCAACATAGACTCTCTTTGCAGGGAGTTGAGCATGACTATGACCATAGATTACCTCTGAAAGGGGACCTGGGCCATCCCTAAATTCACACTTTATTGCTGTGGGAACCCATATAACCAAACGCTCTACTTGGAGACCTGAACATATTTATAATTTCAGCACTTCAAAGGAGGAAAACATAATGGCAAAATAGTTTCTGTGTGGACACTGTTTGCCTGCTGAAAACTCAGCTTTGTTCTCTCAGACTTCTGCCCCTCAGTTTGCTGGAGCACTGCCTAAAACTGTATTTTTTGTTTGATGTGGGAGGGCACAAGGACTACCAAAATACACTCCAGATACAAACATACTGCCCTCAAAGCCCAAGTTTAGTATGGCTGAAAACCTCGGCCATGTTGAAAATGCCCAAAGTGGGTTAGATTAGCCGCTGGAAACTTATCCTCCTGGATAGATCGTACCCAGAGGTCAAACCCACTCACAAGCTTGTGTCAGGCATAAATATGGCATCTCTAGGCACCCACTTCAGAACACTCATTGGCTTGTGGAAGAATGGAGGATGCTGCCTGAGACCTTAGAAGAGCCTAGAAGTCTGCCTGAGACCTGAGAAAAGCCTCGAAGACTGGACTTTCTCTCCCTCTGGTATCCAGGATAAATAAGTGGACTACAAGGGTCGTAAGGTTAGCCTCCTGTTAAAACTAAGAGGACACAACAAGGCCTTGCCCTGGAACTGCCCAGCTGAACCAGCTGCAACTGGGCCTGCCTCCCCTGAGGTCCTTGGGTGCTTTAGAAGTGTGCTTCTGTGGTACACTGGGAAGTAAAGGACTAAAGTCAATAGGTGAAATCTTGGACCAGGACATTCCTTGCAGTGTATCTGCCCTGTGCTCGATCATGGTCGGAATCAAATTGAGCCTGCGTCTTGTTCTACTGTGACCATTGACTAGCATTGGCACTTTGAGTCTCATGTACAAGCCCCTAGTGGCGCACTGCGCTACAGGAGCATAATTTTTTTGATGCTTCATTGGTGCAGTGTGCCGGCATATATTTAAGAGGCAACGCAAAGCCATCTTGCTTGGCTTTTCATGGTCCTTTTTTTTAAATATGGCTCCCTTTCACGCATAGCTCTGCGTGAAAGGGGTACTCCACGGGTGTTGCTGTGGGTATTTCCACGCAACATTCAGGGAACCTGATGGAATCTGCCACATTCCCATATTTACAAGGCTGGGAATGCGTCATATTCCTACGCCACTTCAGGGGTGCCGTTAAAGTGGTTCAACAAGGAGAAATACAATTATTTTCCCTGTTTTTTCCTATTTGTATGTGTGCTGCATTCTACAGCACACATAGAAAAAGAAAATACCATTAATGATTGTTTACGTGCAGGAAGGTGTCCCAGCCTGCACATAAACAATCATCCCTTCAACACAGGCACCCTTGCATCATGGCGCAAGGGTGCCAGCGGTGGTGCTGGGCAGCAGTTTGTGCACCAGCACCGAGGAAAGTACAGGGATGGATTGTATTTCTACAAATACGATGCATCCCTGCACTTTCAAAGTGAAGCAGTGCACCAAGCAGACTTGCAGTGCCTCGCTGCGTCATTTCTTAGTAAATGAGGCCTTTTGTGTCTCTTGCAACTAGTTCTACCTAAAACCATAAAGAACTTAAACTTTAAAAATGCACATATGTTGTTTCCCTATTTGGAATTTTCTCATTTTGGTGTCATTAAGTTTATTACATTTTACTTTTATTGTTTTGCAATTTAACTTTATTGTTGTTTTAGTTCTGCACAAATACTTTGCGCATTGCCTCTAAGTCATTGTTCTATACTGTAGCTACAAGAGGGTTGAGCTCAGGTTTATTTGGTGACTTTAGTGGTTGACTCTGACAAAGATTGTCCTTATTACTTGAGGTGGGTGCTTATTCAGATTAACTAATAAACCAATTTCTTACAAGCTGGTGTGAGACATTCTGGCTAAATGTCTAATGTGGCCTTGCCTCCAACTTCCAGTGCAAATCACAATACTCATATTTACGGAGGTAGGCATGGAGCAGTGGGGTCTCAACTGAAGGTACAATATGTATCTGGTGATCTCTTATGTAGGAATGCCAATAAGAAATGGCACAATGGTGGTCGGGCTGGACGAGCTATGGCCCAAATTCATTTTTCCCATGATTATGCTGCAAATCCAGAAGTAGACTCACAGTAGGACCTTGAAACTTCCACCTTAGTTGTAATTACAGTAGTATCTTGGAGGCAGACAAAACCAAATTCTGTCTAGTCTGCGTGGAGCATGAGACAATTAACCTGTTGCAGGTTCAATGCAACAATAGTTCTATGTCAGCTGGAATTGCAGCACATGACTAGGGTGGCTGTGCTTTTGCTGCACAGAAAGCTGATTCTCAGGCCATTCAAAGTGAAGCAAAGTTAATAATGGCACTGGCTGTAAACTGGAAAGTTTAGATCACCTTGCTAAATATAAGATATAAATCATAGAGCACCTCTGATACAGAAGTTTCTTCCTCTTATACAACAAAATCCTTTTAACCATTATGAGAGGATTACATATCCACATACCCTACTATGATTGGACCAGGGAGAAATATTCAGTGCAAGGAATACATTCACATACTAGTGAGGTAGGAGCTACAGAAGGAGTATGGTGGTGCCCGATGTAATGAGCTTCAGCACTTCGTCAGGGGTAGTAAGTGCTATAAATCCAATTTCAATCCAACTACAATACAATATAATACAGTAGTAAGGAAAAGACATGTTAGTAAAGCCTTGGTGTCTTACCATGGATGGGGATGTATACAGAAGGAATTAGAGAGTGAGGCACATGTTAGCAAAGCATTTTCATTTGAGTTCTTCATCTACAGTATCGGTTCAAGGATCCTCAGAATGTACAATGTGAGCGTCAAAGATTATCAGCATCATTCTGGTGACACCATGAGTTACAAGCTCTCTTCTCTGAAAGATTGCTCTCCTTCCCAACTAGTTGCAATAAGGATTCTAAATAGATGTCTGTTCCACGTAACTCTCAGGATCTCCAGCAGTCAGTTTTCAATATTGCCCAGTTTTATTTATCCTCTATCAGCCGTCAGGCCTTCCATGTGAGAATGGAACAGAAGAGGGTACAGACCCAGGACCAGCTTATCACTGCTCTGCTTCTGGGGTCTTCGCTTTTTGTTAGCACATGAACAAAGAATGAAAATATTCTGTCATGTACATAACAGGACAGTTTGTATGTCAGATACAGCTGAGGAGGAAACCAACAGAATGGCAGCCAGGCTGTGAAGCAGAGCAACAGCATCAGAAGGCCAATGGGACACAAAGAGGTTGGGTGTGGGACTTTAACTGTTGTGCCAGGCTTGCACCAGTGTTGATGAAATGAGAAAGGATGGGAAGGTGAAAAGGAGCTCAGGAGTGGTGGAATTCTGTCCTCCTTGTGGGAGCAAGAAAGTCTGTTATTTTTGGGATAGTAACTGAAATAGCTGGTATCCCATGCTTACAGAATCCAAACTACTATCTTATCCAATTGCAACATCAGTTTGTCACAGGCCCACACTTTCTGGTTTAATTCTAATTCACTGTCTGCAAACCATGCAAGCTAGGTGTTTCCAATCTTGGTTCAAGAGGACAGGAGCCATTCTGGATTTTCAGAATAGGAACATGAGATTAAGATGTATCTAATAAAGTAAAATATTATATTTTATAAAAACTTCTGTAGTTTTTGAACCATAGAAATGATGGCTCAACATTGAAAAAGCCTTTTTTATCCCAATGGCAGAACTGAATATTTAAGCCTCTACATGGTTTGTAATGCAGACACTGTGTTGTCAACATATGCTCTGTTTTAAATTTTCTTTGATCACTTACAAAATCCCCAGGCCAGCAAACCCTGACCCGAATGCAGACAGGAACCTAGCCACCTTTTCCACAAGCTCGAATAACAATATACAATCATGGAAACAGGGGTGAGTTTGAAACCTACAATGGTTTTTAAGATCACATGCACCAGCTACACCATTAACAGTCCACATAGAAGGTACATATTTTTCAACACTCTGTGGTGGCAAACCTCTCCACACATTCAGAAATACAATTTGAAACATTTGTGAGATAGCAACATCTGTTATTCACATTCACTTTCAGGTACACAGATGATTCTGTAATGAGCTCTTACTACTACCTTGGTGACATAATTACAATGTGAAGTATTTCAAGTATACGTTATATTGCTCAATCTAAAACACAAGGCTACACTCTACACAAATCGGTGATGCCTAAGTCTGATTTGTTCATGCTCAATGAAACATTAAAATGAGTACTGCTGGAAAACATTTGGGATGAAAAGCACAGCTGATAAAAGCCTTGCACTCTGTCTGGAATACTGTAATATCTCAAGGGAGTGAGTTCCAGACCTTTGGTGCTTCACTCGAGAAAGGGTGGATGAAACTCAAGGAGTTTTTACTCTACGGCATTCCGCAGAGTTACATAAAAAGATGTTGCACTCCTCGCTGATTTTAGCACCAGTAGCTTGTTCAGCGTTGTAAAATCGGCACAATTGGAACCACACAGAATGCCAGAGGGTGCTGCTTTTCTGTCACTCAAGTAGATTTTCTACTTGGGCATCAGCTTTCTCAGTGCGAATGGTCATGACCTGTCGTGACCGCTGCATTGAGAAAACTTGCTGGGAGGTGTTCTAGCTTCCGAAAATCATGCTAAGGACCCAAATTCTCACTTGCGCTCGTCAACTTAATGCTAGTGAGCTGCGCATGAGAAAAAAAACTCCGCCAGCCAGCAGTTGGCAGAGTTTTCATGGATTTCTGCACTCCAAAGCAGAGCGCGGAATAGGCAAAACTCCAGAACTCTACCAGCAGAGTGGACATTTTCACCAGTCCCTACACTCGAATATGTGCATCAACCCACTCAGGTGCAGTTCCCTCAGCTGATTTAGCACACAACCTCTGAGTGCATGAGACTATAGATATTGGACTTCTGACTTCCGATCACGTCTGAAAATATGACTGTCCATTTTGCCACAAAGAGTTAAAATGACTTTGTACATCAGCTAACTCTGATGCAGAAGATCACAGCTATCCATAGTATGAACCACAAAATGTTGTTCATGTTGGGAATTACCGCAGTTGAAAATTAATAGATAATAATTTCAGGTCTTGGAAATGTAACCCCCAAAATGTGCAATTTAAAACAAAAAAAAACAGCTAAAAGTGTCAGCTAACTGAATACTTGCTTCAGATGTAGCTTTTACTCCTTGTGTCCCATTTTATGTTCATAGACTAAGCCTATAAGTGTCAAGGTATTTTGCTGTTTACAATAATGTAACTTGGCTTCATATAATCAAATGCATGATTACTGCTTGCATAGTGATGTTTCTCCCTTCTGAGATCCAAGTCTGATAATACAACTTTTGAAAGTGAACCAAAAAGGGGGTAAAGTGCTATTTCGAAAGTTGACTTTGATCTGGTAAAAGTACCATATTTTCTCACTAGAAAAATGTCTAATGCTCCCTGTGAGTGTGCTGTACTTTCATTTATCAAAATTTTTTTTTTCTTTAACTAAAGTACAAAAGACAACCCCACAGAGGTGCATTCACACCTCTTAAGGCTTCAATGTGGCCGATTGCCGATATACAAATTAGGAGGTTCCAAATAGACAATCAAGAACGCCAGGTACAACCTCATCCTCGGCTCTCTAAGACAAAGTAAATCCAGACAGAGGTTAAGGGCGCCAAGGGAGGTTTCATTGACAGCGTCTGCAATAGCAAATAATTATCACACCAGCTTTGTTACGGACATGAACATAGCCACCAAAGGACAGTATAGTGCTGAACATGGAAGTGGAAATTCACTTTGACAGTGCCAGAATCTTTTTTTTTGCATTTGAACCAACTCTTACCAGAGCAGGATGCTTACTCTGATTTGGGTCGTATTTATGGACACCTAATATAACAGGCTAGAGAACAAGAGTGGGTGTTTTAGGAAACTTGAGAATGTGTCATTTTTTGGGAAAAGATGCTCAGAAAATACCTGAGCAATTGTATTTGTATAAAAGACCATAACCTAACCGGATACAAAAATACAAAATGCTTAAAAAAAAAATGCAGCTGACTGTGGTTCTACCAGGCCCATAAGTGTATGAGTGAGTCAAAAGACTTTTGTGGCAAGAAACTGTGAAGTGACTGGATTTCAATCTAAATAGATGTATTCTTTTTATGACTCATAATAGTGTTTTACATTGTTTATGATTGCTACACTTTAGCAGCTATGCGACAAACACAAGCAAAGATGAAAAACTGATACAGGGTCTAAATCAGTGGTTCCCAACCTTTTGACTTCTGTGGACCACCACTTTATCATTACTGGAACTTGGGAACCCCACAGAATCATTATTGGAATCTGTGGATCTCCTACTGAGTCATTACTGAAACTGGGAACCTAATCTGTTTATTATTTAATTTTCTGAGCAGTTGCGAACCCCCTGAGGAGGCTTCGTGGACCCCCAGGGGCCCCGGACCACATGTTAGGAACCACTGGTCTAAATGATTGTAGGAAACATTACTCTGCTACTGCACCAGTCAATCACCACATCATCCTGAAGATCTATAAATAGCACAGAATAATGTCACCGTCATATAAATAGTGTAAGGATTATAGTACTGTGACAGCTGTCCCCATCTAATGTAATACCTTCCTCTAAGGTTCTTCCCCATATTGTGGTGTTCCGCGCTTTGAACTTGCTTCCTGTCTCCAAGTGGAGAAGTCAAAGGAAGCAGTTTGTATACAATTATACCTTAATGTCAGTCATTGAGGGTGTTTCCATAGAATCCTTTATATTGTTAATAAGGCGCTCCTGCGCCAACATACCCTGAAACCGGGGGAAGTTTGAATATCCTTATTTTGTAAAATGCTACTTGTACGGACCATTTATGTCCGTTTATGTCCTTGTTTAATATTATGAACTTGTATTTGTACAGTACATTACCTCATAGCTTTGTTTAGCTGGAGTGACTTTTACCCAACTTAAAGAGAAAGCAGGAAAGCAGAGGAAATGCCAAAATATTTTCTTTTTTGAGATTGGCGCACCCACAGCCCTTCCAACATTGCGGTGGAGAGGAAGAGATAATATAGAAAATGATGAATTGCTGTCAGCTGTGATAGTGTGCATTGCGAATTCAATGGCACATCCCCAAGTATTTGTTTAAGGAAGCTGAAAGCACAATGCTTTGAGTCAGGAAGAACAGCTTCAACCCCCTTGAAGTGCATTGAGAACATATTGTATGGATGTCTCAGAACAGGCAAACTGGAAAAAACTTCTGACAAAAATGTGTTCTATTTAAATTAGGTTTGGGTAAAGTTTTAATTATGCCACAGTAACTTTGATGCATCCACAACCAGAGCACAGGAAAAGAGCACAAGTGACTGCTGCTGTTCTGCTGCATTTAGCACTATTTTCTTAGCAGAAAATGCATCCTCGGGTCCATTTTGGATGCAAGTGTGCATTTTTCAATAAGAAAATGGCACCAAATGAAGAGTTACGCTCCTTGTGTAATTTTACATAATCTGTGTGATTTTTGCATAATTATTCTATGCAAAGTACATGCATTACACTCATCCCTAATCAAAATGCTGTGACTTGCAGAAGAGTAATAATGCCAAATTACAGCATATGTATGTGAGATTACACACAATTACGCGAAAAGTGAACACTGCATTTAGTGCTACTTTCTTAGTGCAAAACACACCCCCATGTAAAAAATGGACCGAAGGATACATTTTCCACTAAGAAATAACCTAAATTCAATAAAACAGGGAAAGCAGCAACTAGCAGCTGCTCACACTCACTTCCTGTGCTTTTGGGTAGACATTTTTGCCCCAAATTACTCCAAATCATGCAATCGGACATAATTGCATCATTTTCAGTAGTTTCACGTCATGATGTGAATGCAAAATGACTCCCGCGAAATTAAAATTTCACGTAGGCCTAGTTTGCTGCCCATCGTAGTGTGGCCCTGCAAGAACCCGTTCTTGTCTTTTTCATAAATTAGAGTAGTATAGCTCTAAAAAGGTGCATGGTAAGAGAAATATTAGCATAGAGAAATATGACAATAAGCATATTGAATCAACAGGTTTATATACAGTAGGCATGGGCAAAATTTAAATTATGGTATGTAATTTCAGGACTTTTGTGTTGTGCTTATTATGAAGAATTCCCTAAATTACTCCATTTATGCTATTAAGTTATTGAGACATTCTTCAAATCCATGAGAGCAACAGTACATGAGCAGATGTTGTTTGTGTTGCTTTGTTTAAATGTGCTCTTGCACTAAAAATTGAAGTGAGGACAAATTTGCTCTAAAATATATTGTAAAATGTTTGATTTGCATTTTGTTTATTTACACATAGGGCCTGATTCTAACTTTGGAGGACGGTGTTAAACCGTCCCAAAAGTGGCGGATATACCACCTACCGTATTACGAGTTCCATAGGATATAATGGACTCGTAATACGGTAGGTGGTATATCCGCCACTTTTGGGACGGTTTAACACCGTCCTCCAAAGTTAGAATCAGGCCCATAATTTTGCAGAAGTTTTTCAGAATTAACTGAAAGCAAATTATACGAATTTCACACGACCAAAATGTGTCCGAAACGATAATTTGTTACCCTGAAGTCAGGTACGACAGAGAAATAACTCAGTATGCTGAGTGCCTGACTAGGCTTGGGGTTCACTGATAGATTAAGTTTTGAGCTGGGAAATGTAATTTAGTTGAGTACTGGTCGCACCTACTACTTGGCTTGTTTGATTTCCGCTGTACATTTAATGGTAAGGAATATTTTTATTACTGTAACTAAAATCTTTATTTTCTACTGGCAAAGCAGTGCCTTTTGCGGCAGGTAAACTTCCATAAAGTTACTTTGATCAATTGTAAATATATTTAATAAAATACATGAATTCCTATATCTTTTCAACCTTTGATACTGCACATATGGCTGCACCAACAGCAAAGATATGACACACTGATCAATTTCCTTATCTTTCAAAAGCATTGAAATGATTTTCTTAGTCTACTTGAATACGTAGGACCTGGTTATATAGTACACAGTATTGGTGGAGTGCAAACTCTGTACTTATAAACACAGAGATATAACACCCTGCCAGTACCATGCATTTGCAAGTTGTTTGCCACAGTATGGAGAATATCTCATTAACGAGTTTATTTGGGTACAATTCTGCACAGAATTTCAAATCTGTGTGGAATTACTCTCACATTTACCACCTGCTTTGAGCAGATAGTAAATGTGACCATGGGGCAGGCAGGAGGTAGATGAGGAAATGGGGTTGGGGAAGGTGGCAAGGGAGAAGGAACACGTGGACTGTCAACATTACATGCTCCCCACTAAGTGCCGGAGGAGAGACAGGGAGGGGAGGCCACGATACTCTTACAGCTCAGCTTTACATGATTTTACTAGCAGGGCTTTCTGGAGGCTAAATTTCGCCCTGGTTTTTAGTTTCTTTTGTTCCTGCACTCAGGAAATCCAAGTGCGGGAATGCCAGGCCAGTTATAATTGGGTGGATCAGTATTTCACTTACGCTGCCTGTATCATAATTAGATCCAGACGTAGGTCCAGTGCACACTGTCCTACTGAAACCAAGTTGTTCCAGACTTACAAGACCTAATATTTGTGAAACTAGTCTTGATTTGCTTCTGTTCTGGTTCAGGGAGGACCTAACTTGGTACTACAAGCTTAAGTGCTCCTTTTGAGCAGGGTCAAGACTGATTTGCATATGGCTGGGTCCAAACAGAGGTGGCATGGTGTGCAAACTAACAATGGACTGGGATGCAGCTCTGAGTAATTATCACTGGCTGAGAATTATTCAAGTATTCCATCCATCACTTTTTTGTATACTTCAGTGCATCTTATAATCAGGCCCACAGAATCTCTGCAACACATGTACAGAACTAATTTTGGAAATAATTAGGAGAAACAAACAGCAACACAATTGTTGTCTAGAAACTCTCATCTTGTCCTATGGACTCCTAAACAGTGTATTAAACTCACCTCCCTTACCCTGACATTTCGCACATGGGGCACTTCCTCTTCTCCTGTCTTACTAACCTAGGCAACACCAAACCAACTGGAATTCATGTTGCCAGAATACTTGAATAAAAACATTGGTAAAAACAACAGGTCTCCCCTATGAGGCCTACTGTCTTTGCCCTTGTTTTTAGCCATGTTGTACAGCATCATGGTTGCTGCACACCATGGCTTAATAAAAAATAAAAATAATAACAGCACAATGGCAAATAGGGATTGGGTCCCCCACGGCAAAATTGACCTAGGGAGGGGGGCCCCCCTCCTTTTAATAATTGGCTGGGCCCTGAGGGATGAGGTTGACAGGGCCAGAATTGGCCCAGGGACTGGGGCCACATGCCCCACTCCTCTTGTAATAATTAGTTGGACCCTGGGAGATGGGGTCCCAGGGACCAAAATCAGGGAAGGGGGCCACGCAGCTAATTTTAAGAATGTTTGTACCCCCAAGAATATGGCTATTGCACAACTGTCAACATGGGCTTCTCTAATCTGGCACAAAAGGATCCCCAGCACCATTTAGGAAATCATATGCACACCCCAAGTATAAAATCTATGCTCTAAGGCACAGCTAATCTTTCAACGTTTTGAAAAACCCCTCTAGTTAACATGTGCCCATTTTGTAAATATGCCTATTCCTATGAAAAAGGCAGTTTCAAAGTGGCTTTCTCCAACCTGGCAAATATCGATCATCAGTCTCTTTTAGAATATCTAGTTTAATGCTTTACATCCTAAAAAATATTTTTTTTTAAACTTTGTGAAAGAGTTCTTTATTTAACATAGTAACATTTTGAGAATGTCTCTTTTCGTGCGAAAAATTATTTTGCATGATTGTTAAAGGTAATTTTCTCTTCTCCCGAACAAAGGAACCACAAGCTCTATTGAGCAACCCATGTTATGTAACCATCCCAAAAATGTGGGCCTCCAAATTTCTTTTTACTTTGCAAAAGATTCCTATAACTAAAATATCCATATTTCAATAATGTGCCTGTTCCAATGAAAAAGACATTGTTTTATTGTCAATGTGACTTTATCTACTTTTCCATTAAAGTAAACCTGTCAACATTTTGGAAAATAATTTTGTAAGCCCCACATACAAAATATGTGCTTCTAAATACAGGCACTATTTCAACTTTGTGAGACTACTATATTTAACATGCTCCTATTTTGAGAATGTCCCTTTTCACCCATGAAAATATTGTTGCATACCTCTTAGTGGTTTTCCCTACTCCAGCACAAAGGTACCATACGCCCTAGTCCGAAAATAGTGTTTAATACTCTGTGTACCAAATGCCCACTCCTGAAAAAGTGTTTTTCAACTTTATGAATTACTTCTATATTTAAGTGGGGCATATTTCAAGAAGCACAGTTTTACAACCTGAAGACACCAACATATAACATTTGGGCTCCTCAAAAAAATTTACATTGTGAAAGAATCCAATAATTAAATTGGGCACATTTTAGGCACGGTTTCAGATGTTAATTGACATGAAAAAGTCAGCTGTGTGTCAGCCAAAGTGACTTTCTCTTCTCTATCATAATAAGCAAAGCAGCTCAGTGCAAAAATTCAATTTGTAAAACTAATAGGATTTGGCCTTCAAAGAACAGGACCTTCAACATTATGAAAGACTCTTGTAGTTAACATGGGCACTTTTGAGAATGTCTGTTTTTCCATGAAGAAGCCATTTGCACCACTGCCAAACTACCTTTCTCTACACTTGTAGAAAAAAACAGAACCCTTGTTCAGGAATTCCTATTTTACACCTCAAATGTAAAAAGCTGGTTCCTGTACAGATTGTTCATATTTGAAAGTCTCCCTTGTTTTAAATGGGTACATTTTGGGGATATGGGGGCAGATTATGAGTTTACCCCATCTGCCGAACTTCGGACGGGAGGTTGCCTTCTTAATAGCTACCTCCCCGTCGATCCCATTTAGAGTTTTCTGCTAGGTCAGTGGGTGGAAACTCGAGTTTCCGCCCACTGGCCTAGCCGGAAACAGCCTAGAGCATTGTCTTCAGCTTGTAACCAAGTTGGCAGCAAAGCTGTAGAGCGGGGGGTACACCAAAGCAGACAGTGAAAATTGCGAGGCTGCTGGCCAGGATTGGCCCTGAACTGCCCAGGCAAAGTGCATGGGCCGTGCAGGCCCCCCCTGTAGCCCCCTGCACCTGTTCTCTGCCTGCATTTTCATAGTGGTGCTACCACCATGAAACCGTTGGTGGAGAGGAGTGTCGTAATCCGCTGCCACCCTGTGCTCCTGGCGGATTTGGTGGTTCCCTGGCAGCCCGACCACCAGGGTTGTAATGTGGTAGTGGGACCGGCACATTGGCGGTGGTCGGACCGCAGTCTGCGAGTCTGGCGGTCGGGTGACTGCCAGACTCAGAATGGGGCCCTATGTCTTTTCCCATTATGAGGCAATTATTGCACCACTGCCAGTGTGATTATATTTTACTCTTGCACAAAGTGACAGCAAGCCTCTTTCAGGAAGTCCACCTGTATGTTCTACTTGCAAAATCTGTGCTCCCAAACACAGCAATGTTTTAACTTTGTTAAACAAGGCTTATGTCTGTATGTATTTATAGAGTGTAAGCCTAGGTAGACAGAAAAGAGCACCAACAGCGGGTAGAAGAAATACTCTGAAAGGAGGAAGAGCTTTGGGATAAGATGCTCATTACATTTTTTAATTCTAGAGACAAATATAACAAAGATGTGACAGCCCTTGAATCTACATCTCTAATGTAATAAACCAAAAGGACCAAAAAGAATGGTCATTGGGAGTGTGCGGCACTCAGAAATACAATTGTATTTTCCTTATTCAGACTTGTTCTTAAGGTGGTGGCTAGGAGCGACAATGAGAGCTCATGTATTTAAGGAAGTGTGACCCACTTGGATTAACACAGTTTAAGTCAGTTAATGTTGCAGTTGAAGTGAGATTATTAAATCTATTGGATACTTCCAGTCTAGCTCCTGTAAGGGCTTGTATATCACCATTTTTACATCACAACATCTCATGTGTTGTCAGAAAGTGCACATTCATTCCTGGGGTACCTTGCTGCTGAAAAATAGATATTTATTGTTACCTAACTCATTGATGCACAATTTATTAACCTTGGAAGGATAAAAGCCTGAGTGGAAGCAGCAGGATTCAAACGTGTGTAGGAGGTCAAACACAGGTCCCTGGAGAGGATATACCTACTAATCCTATCTGTTTGAGATCCTTAACATAACTACAAACATACAAATCGCTGTGGAGACTTGAACATGACTGTAATAACACACTATCACTGAGGGCACTTGAACGTGACTATAAACACATACTAACTTTGTGAGTAGCGTGGTGACACTCTATCATTCACCATCCCTTTTTAGGATCTGGATACCCTTATAATCACACACTATCTCTGTACTGATCTGGGCATCCCTATAATTGCATGTTATCCTTGTGGAGACTTGAACTTGAGTATTATCACACAGTATCTCTAAAAGGCCTTCAAAATTCCTATCATAAAAGACTCTCAGTCTCAGTCTCTACAGGCTATTGAATTCGGTCTTCATCATGACTGTAATTCTGCCTGTCATTATATATAAAGTAATCTTAACTATCTAGTATTGTGCTTGTGTTTAACTGTGTTTACTGCTTTTACTGTTAAACTGAATCTGAATGTGAACTTGATTGCTGCACTGAAAACCACGGCACAATATAGTTGTACACATCAAATGCTGCTACTATGAGAGCTTTAGTTGATCTCTCTTACTGCTGGCACTATTCCACTTTATCCTTGCAGGCACACTTGTTTTTTAAGGTTGGCGGGGAGTTGCTAGTTGTTTGGCAATCAAATTAATTCATTCTAATCAACACTTACAAAAAGAGGAGTGCCATTTTTCCTCCTTCCCTCGTGACGCATAGAGGCACTATTTTGGGTAAGCGCTCTAGTGGTTAGGCTTGTCAGGCTCCTTTTCTCTCCCTAAAAGGGAAACCATGTGGTGGATATGTCCCCTGCATGCCAAATGTGCACCAAAGGCAAGCCTGCTGGTGCCTCTCCGTTATTGGTTGAGGTCAGCCATGCTGCCCAATTCTCCACTTGCCAGGTCAGTAAATATTCTAGAGTGGCTCTTTGCCTTGATTATCAACTCCTGCTGCCCTCAGAAGGTACTCTCTCTACTTTTTCAGACTAAGAACATCTACCCCCTCCTTCTGCTTCTGTGGGCTCATCATTTATAGGCCTCCTGACTGCCTTATATGACAGTATTGCACAATAATCTCTTCAAACGCTAATTTGACCATCCTTGCCTCAGCCGTCCAGCGTATTCAAACTTTGGCTGGTTTGAATCTTACCCACTCATAGAGCTGGTCATATGCTGGCTCTGACTTTCTCTAATGTACCCAGCTTGCGGGTTAAATACTGAGAGCATTTGGCCAGCTCTGATCACTTTAGTATCCTGTTAATGTTTCAGGGATCCTCTCCTTGTATTAGAAATGCCCCTCCACCTCGCAGATGAAAAGGAAATGGCAGAATATGTTGTAAGTTTCTTTTTCCCAATCCGACAGCTCATCCCAACCACCTTGAGATAGATGACCCCGATATTTCTGTGTGACAAATGGATCACTAACTCTCTAGACCTTCTAGTCCCCTTGAAAAAACATTTGGCAGAAAGATCTATCCCTTTTGACCCTTGTTTTTTCCCACCCTAAGGGCTGGGAAAAGAATGTGCAATAAATTAGAGGTAAATTCGAGTAAATCATATGATTCCAACGCTAAGATCCTCTATAACGCGGCGCTTAATACCTTCCGCAAGAAAGCGCGCAATGTTATGAAAGAGTACTTTGAACACCATATTGAGACAGCTGCTAATTCTTCTAGGGAAATCTTTCATTTTCCATAAAGTGGCCAAAACTGTAATCATCCTTTCAGCCAAAATTTGGAAAAAACTCTGTCTTCCTTGACGAGAAGATTCAGAATCTTTATTCCACCTTTCCCAATGCACCTAATGGGGATTTAGCTTCCAGTCTGGTTTGTGTGGAGAATGCTCCCCACAGCGCAATCCCATACCCCAAGCCGTCTTTTTCCAAATTTGCTCCTATACCTGAACAAATCTCCCTCAATGAGCTAAAAAAAAGTGTCAGGCTCCCCTGATGATGCCTGCCCCCAACACATTTTCAGACTCATGGCACGTAGTTTCTGCAGTTCCTTAAAAAGCTGAATGCAGACTCTGGTGTCTGAGTAATTATAGATGTCCCATTCCATCCTGCTGAACATATTCACTCACGTAAGCGTTGTCATATGTCAACAACACTCGCCTGTTTTTTCCCTTTCAATAAAATTTGGAGGCAGCCTTTAATAACTTCAAAGAGTGCCTTAAAGAGTTGTGATCTGGATAGAGACAAATTGCTTGAAACTCAATTCCGATAAAACTGAAGTTTTGGTTTTCAGTCAAAACCAACTGCCACCATTACCCTCTGGTGGCCTGCTGAACTTAATCCTCCCCTCTCAACACCGACTCCTTCTGCCATAAAACTTAGGATAATATTTGATTCTACACTCTCCACCACTCAAATCAAACAAATTTCGTTGGTCTGCTTCATAAAAATGAAAACCTTAAAGAAGTTTCTTCATTTGGTCCCTGCGGAGACCCGCAAAATGTTAGTCCATTTGGTGGTAACTTCTCGTCTGGACTACTCTACCAGTCTTTACCCAGTCCTTCCTGCGAATATGATACGTGGACTACAGATAAACCAGAACGCAGAGGCCAGACTTATCAGGAGAGTCCCTTGTTGCAAATATATCTCTCCCTCTCTGGGAAAACTACACAGGCTTCTAGTGGCACAGCGGATTAAATTAAAAGTGTTGATGCTGGCCCTCACAGCTGTCCGCGGAGATGCCCCTTGTTACCTGATAAATAGATTGACCCCCATATAACTCAAGAAAGAGCACTTAGGTCTAAAAAAACACTGCTTGCTACAGATTTCAAAATATTTGAAGACATGCCACAGAGGAAGCTTCTTTAATGTTCTTACAGCTACATTATGGAACAGCTTACTATCTAATCTATGATGGTGTGAATCATTGACCACTTTCAAAAGAAAACTCAAAACCTGACTGTTTGAACTGTTTATATCTCGGTTAGCTTTTTGTTGTCTGCTCTGAGCGCTGGGATGCTACTGTTTGAAGCAGCTGTGTGCCTTATCAAATGTTGATTGTTGATTGATTGACGATAAAAGACTATCTCTACATTAACTGGAATTTTGGCAGTCATCACACAGTTTCTGTACAGGTCTCTAATACCCATCTCTATTGTGATGTGGGCATTTCCATAATCCAATCAGTGAGAACATGGGTATCACTATAATCATACATCATCTCTATAAGGACCTGGATACATCTATAATCACACACTGTCTCTGTTTGTGACCTGGGCATTCCTATAGTTACACACTATCTCTGTGGGGACTTGAACTTAACTATAATATCACACTATTTTTGCAGGGACTTGAACTATAAAAACACTATCTCTGTGAGTACATCGGTAAGATTCTAATAATACATCTTCTCTATAAGGACTTAGATATCCCTATAATCACACATTATCTGTGTGGGACCTGGGCAACCCTATAAACACACACTCTCTCTGTAGGGACCTTGGCATCCCTATAATCTCACCCTATCTCTGTGAGGACTTGAACATCACTATAATCACACACTGTCTCGGTGGGGACTTGAATATATGTATAATCTCACACTTTCTCTGTGGGTACCTGGGGAACACGATAATCATGTATCATCTCTATACATACCTGGATACCACTATAAACACACACTATCCGTGCTTTGGACCTGGGCACCCCTACAGTCACACACCATCTCTGTGGGGACTCGAACATCACTTTACTCACTCACTATCTCTCTGGGGATTTGAACATCACTAAAATCACACACACTCTTTGCTGGGACTTAATATATCTATAATCACACACTAATTTTGTAGGGCCTTGAATACAACTGTAATCACACACTACCTCTGAAGAGACTTGAACATGACTATAAACACTGCCTCTGTGAGTATCTGGGTAACATTCAAATCTTACATCAACTCTATAAGAACTTGGATACCTCTAGAATCTCACACTATCTCTGTTTTGGGACTGGGCAACCTTATAGTCACGCACTATCTCTCTGGGGACTTGAAATCTATAATCACACACTATCTGTGTGGGGACTTGAACATAACTATAATCACACACTATCTCTGTAGGGACTTGAATATAACTGCAATCACACACTACCTCTGAAGAGAATTGCTCATGACTACAAACACGCACTGCCTCTGTGAGTACCTGAGTAACATTCTAATCTAACATCATCTCTATAAGGAATTAAACTATAATCACACAATATCTCTGTTTTGGGACTGGACAACCTTATAGTCACCCACTATCTCCGTGGGGACTTGAACATAACTATAATCACACATTATCTCTGTGGGGCCTTGAACATCACTATATTCACACACCATCTCTGTGGGGGCTTGAACATAACTGTAATCAAACACCACCTCTGCAGAGACTTGAACATGACTATAAACACTCACTATCTCTGTGAGAACCTGGTTAACATTCTAATAATACATCATCCCTATACTCACTTGGATACCTCTATCATGACACACTGGCCCTCATTCTGACCTTGGCGGGCGGCGGTGGTGCCGGTCCGACCGCAGCTTTACCGCCGCGGTCGGAATCCCCATTGGAGCACCGCCGGCCTGTCGGCGGTGCTCCCGCGGTCCTCCGCCCTGGCGGTCAAAGACCGCCAGGGTCAGAATGACCACCATAGTCCCTCACAAGGATGGTAACGAGAGAGAGAGAGAAAAAAGCTTCTGTGCTGTACCTGTTGTGCATATGGAGTGAATGAATCTTACATTGCTGCTGCCGGTGCATACCTGCTTTATGTCAAGGAAATCTTCCCTGTTGCTGCCTTGCATCATGGTGTATTAAAGTGGCCATACTCACTATGAGATCCACATGCAGGTACAGCACTACCTATAATGTTGGTAAGAGACTAATGAAACTTGACTATGCTCACAGAATGAGGGCCGAAGAGGAGAAGAGTATGTATGCTTAAGACACACAATATTTTTTTCAGATGTCCAGCGGCAAAACAGCAGCTCATAATTCCCTTCCATTCGTTCTGTGGTGCTGCTTACTGTGAGATGCCGAGTGACTAAATGTTTTTAAAGCACAAGTAATCAGACCTGTAATAATCTTTTCTACATCCATTCTGTTAAACATTTGAATATTGGATGAGACATCATCCTTTTGAAAATGAATGGACTATAAAAGTAACTCAAAGTAGCAATGACAGTCAATAAATAAGGCTACTTCGACGTGAAGTAAAGAGATCCAGTGCACCTCTCATTGAAGACCAGGTACTGGGGCTGAGGCTGCACCTCGTGAGGTTGCTTTAGACTGAGAGGAACGAGGTCACACTTTGGGATGTGCATTAGTTCCGCAGAAGCCTTATACAGAGTGTCATACTATTGTTTCTTAAATTACCTGTTTTATATGACAGATGTGTTTTAAAAGTTGACAAATTTTGATTACAACAGAAGTTTGATTACACATTTCATAATATATTGTTATGAAGACCTTCATTTTCAGATAAATTCTAGCGAGAAAAGTAGAACAATACTGCTGTGAATCTTGGCATACAATGGCTGAACCTGTGTATTTTATGCCATAATTGCATATGGCTGTGTGAGGCATATAATGACTGCACCAGGGTAGGTTGTAATTTGCCCTGGGATATAATGTAGTAAGTACCACAGTAATTGTTTTTACTGTACTGTTTGATTAATTGTATTGTTTTTCAGATAATGTTTATTATTGTTGTTGAAACAACTATTAACAAATGGATTTGCAACCTCCTGAGGTGCAAACTCTGCCCCCAAAGCCTTGTCTTCAATGATACGTGCATTAATATTCATTATGGGGTTTTTAACATCAATGGTGTCAATTTGTGCGTTGGTAGTTGAAAGTTACACAATGTCATTTCCGCAACCCCAGGCATTTTAATGAACTGACGCTCATGGAGGGGAGCTATTCAACAAGGCATTTTGCAGTACTTAAAAGAGTACTCATGTAGTAATCCTTAATGTACTTTCACATGCCTTTGTGAATTTTCTCCAAAACATATAAAATGGGAATATTCGAATGCTATGAGAACAAATAAATGGTGATCATCTCTATCATTAACCACGTTTTTAAGAAATTCGGCTGGTTAGAAGAACAAGAACTTAATATAGGAATTAAGTAAAACTAACTTGTGAAATGGGGTAAGACAGTGACAGTGTATATAAATGGACGTCAAGTATGAGATTTCAAAGCTATGGCCCCAAGGCTCTGTGGTCCAGTCTAAAACTAAGAAAAACAACCTAAGATTATGATGAATTACTGTTGATTTTAAAGGGAATCATTCCAAATTTTTTAATAGAACAGAAAACAATTGGTGAAATTACGGAAAGTGAAAGTGGCAACAGAATGGGAAATTCTAATAACAACCAGACATGCTTTTATTTACTTCCTGTGAGACACAGTGATTAAACTAGTGTGTAGTGATTAACAACAAGGAAATCGTTTTTTCAAAGCCATGCTTTTGTCTTTTTTCCGGATTTGTAAAGAAGAGATGGTTTCTGGCATCCTATTCAGGGTATTAGGGTTATTCTTGATATTAACATCAGAATCAAAGCGGGGCACTATCGTTACTGCCTGAAGTTAAAAAGAGGAGGCTAGTTACTACAAGTAACATCATAAGGTTGGCTGTTAAAGATTTACGATTTACATGTTTCTGTTTCCTTAATTGTCAGAATGCAGGGCAGTCTTGGGTTTTCGGTTTTTGTGTAAAGACATGCTCACGGGTTGTGGGCTCTGAGGTATGTGTGCACACACACTCAGACACTTCAGTATTACAGGCCTGATAGGCCTGATAGGTCTGCTTTCCGCATTTCATTGACAGAGCGCTAGTTCAGAATAGTTCAGCTTCAAAATTCCTGAGCCAGTTAAGGCAAATAGTATTATGAGGGCCTTAAGAAAACATGCTAGTCTGTGCAGGCAGTGACTGGGGCAAATATTTGTAACTGAAACCTCACAAAGAATATCCTCCTGGGTGTTGCTACGTGATGTCTTGTTCACTGAGAATGAAGCGGGGGAGGATTGGGGGGCCGGGGAAAGGAACTGAAATAAGTATCTGCATTGAAATAAGACACCGAGGAAGCTTTTGTTCAAATCAGGGGTCTTGACCAGAGTGGCTGATGTTCAGGATAATCGCCGATACATAAATGGGCTCCATTTCGATTCAATTAGTGTGTCTAAACTTAAATGTATTGAAGTTCTGTCCTCTATAAGCCAACACATCTCCTTGGGATGTTTTACTGATGACTGCGAGCCTTAGTTCCTTCACTGCTACTTGTGTGACTTATTTGGGGATTATTTCAAGCTAGAGCCTTTGCAGTGCTCGTATAATTATAAGACTATCAGCTTGTGTTTTTTTTGTCTCCACTTGTTATGAATCGTCCTTTCCCTCACAGATCAGTTTTTTTAACCTTAATTCTAATTCTACTGTATTGTATTCTGGTTCCTTTTTTACTGTGACGCTTTATTTGTTGAGTTTCTCTTCGTTACCCTGGTGAGTCTGGTTCGCACTATTTAAAACTGCAATTAAATGCATTAATAACAAATGAAATTTATAGTATAAATACTTGTTTTGCCGATGTTCTGAAAAACCTGGCCTGAATCCAGCCATCATTGATCTTTGTTGGACACACCGGCCTTATACCAGTATATTGTAGAAAAATAAGAACTCTGACAACGAAATCTCTGTCATGTAAATATGACCTTCCTTTGCCTCTCCAGAAACTGGAGACTAAGAAACGAAAAGTATCCTTCCAGGCATCAGGTATGATATATGGAGGGACCATCCACAATCTCATTATATTCCAGACAAATCTGATCTGGCGCACCACAGCCAAGCAAAATAAAATAAAAAAAAACATATGGCACATGCTCCAAATGTATTCTAGTCCCACCATGTGCTCACATATGCATCTAGTGCATTGTGTCATTCTGTTGGGATCTACCTCAAGAATCTAGATAAAAGGTATGTCAGTGACAATGATGAAAATAAAGTCACAAATTCACAAGGACTCCACAATAGTGATTTGAATGCTGAAAGAGGATTTCAGTAATCACTAAACCAAGCCAATTGAGTCAGTTAGCTTCTAAGTTCAGTTCCAGTCGAAGAATGAGGTGGAATGCATGTAAGTTGTTTTCTGATGAGCAGTTAATCCCATTCACCTTAAAACAACAACATGTGCCGAGAACTTGATACAAACCCACAAGGCGTGCAACATACACATTGCTGTTTTACAATGCTGGGCTAATGTAATATTTATTGTTCTTGTTGAAAAGTGGAATCACCACGTAAATGTAGGTCTCTTCATCACAAATGGCCTGACAGTGGGGTTGAGTACTCAAGGAAAACCTCAGGCTGCAAATGACCCCTTCATAGAGAACACCACTCCATCAGTTCATAATCTCAACCTTATTGTATTTACTTGTAACCTTGTGTGATGTAGCATTCACCAGTGCTAGTAGTTCTACTTTCAACACTTACTAATAGCCGATCAGAGGTGATGTAACTGTGGCTAGTACATGTTTTATTTGATAGGAACCGCCACTGGCACTGCAGCTAATACTGGTAGTAGTGGTTGTACTTAGGTAATTTTATCCTCAGCAGGAAGCCTGCAGGCTCACACTTCCCTTTTATAGAAGAGGGCATTGCTGGCGTTAGTTACCAATTACTTGAATGGTATATATGGTTTCTTTAACACCATGAACACCCTGGTTTCCTGAGGCTACTAATCATCCGTTCCGCAATACACATAAAACATATACAGTATAAGGATGAGCAGGATAAATACCTTTTAATAGTTCTGAGCTTATTGTTCATTAGTCTAGAAAAAACATTCCATCTCTTTTGTTACAGAATGCCACGTTCCAGAGCAAATCCAGCATACACAGCCTTTCCCACATGAAATGTTCCCAAGCAGGGAGGGAACATCACTGCGATATAAATGTCAAGCGGGCTACAAACGGAAAGCAGGGACGTCTAATCTTATTGTGTGCAAAGCAGATGCAGGTGAAGGCACAGCACGTTGGACAAGGCCAGAGGTAGAGTGCATCAGTAAGTACTGGCACTGGATGTTTTTTGTCATGCTTCTTAGATCCTTTGTTTTTCTATTTAAGATCAGTCTGTCTACCTTCCATTTTTCTATGTGCTGGCAGTCAGTTTTCGAATCAATTCAATACTTATAGATTAACAATTGTAAAATCGTGCTATTTATCCAACAAAAGAAATTCCATTATGTCCCTCTTATTTTACCACTAGCACTGTGGGGTCTGGATTTTCTAATTGAGTGTAGGGCCAGTAGTTTAAGGGCCTTGTTATTAGCAGCTGACCTATATGGTCCAGAGGTCTCCAACGAGTAGCTCGTGAAATACTGGTAGCTCTCGAGCTACCCATAAGTAGCTCAACTGTGTGTAGCCCAGTCTACAAAAACTGAAAAGTTTATATTTTAAAACAAACATGTCTGATGTGGTCAGTATTACCATGCTAATAATATACATAACTCTGGATGATTTTCACCACTCTAAGTAGCTTTTGATACGAAAGAGGTTGGACACCCCTCCTAGATCAACTGCTTATGTCATTCAAAGACTAAACCTTTAAGACCAGCCGAGACACAGGTTTACATCTTGTAAACAGACTTCCACCAAGTGAATTTGCCTTTATTCCTGGCCCACCTGTCAGTGTAGAGAGAGTTAAGCCACAAGGCTGAAGTAAGAGTCATCACCACTACCTTCAGGGGATTTGGCTGCTGGTGTATACTTTTTCTAAGCTTCACACATACTGCAATTGCAGGTAAAGAGACACTGAGAGGATATGATTTTCTCTCAGTTTGCTAACTTTTTTTCAAGAAACCACCTATGCTTAGGAGAAAAATGTGTGCACAATGCCTGTAAAAGTAGCAATAAGGAAATTAGCAGTAACCAAAGTTCCTCCTTTGCAACTCACAAAAATCATGTGTCTGTGGTGAAATTACCACTGTCTTAGCATGGTGAAGCTAAAACAGTATTAAATGGACAAGTTATTTACCTTCCGGAACGCTTTGTTTGGTACAGACTGTATCTAGCTGCAGATTCCTTTAACCTTAGAATATTCCCCAGGTGCCAGACTGGATCCGGAATGTTTTTGGTGTAGTCCTCAAGCGTGACGGTAGGTGGTGTCATTAGTCTTTGCATATGACATCGTCTGTGCTGAAAGTGATTTGCGCAGTCCACATTTCATGACTATTTTCCTTGCCGGAAGTACTGAGCCATACTGAGACAGTGTGACTAGTGTGCCAAATAGAGGTCCTGAAAGACCTCTTGAAGATTAAAATTACAGTTTGCAGAACAGGGAGGCTGGGCGGCTCGTTAAGGAATCTGCGGCTAGATAGTCTCTACCACAAAAAGCATCACCGAAGGTGAGTAACTTGCTCATCTGCTAGAGACTTCTAGCTGCAGATACCTTACCTTAGAATAGTTCCAGCAATCTTTCCTCGAAGTGGGTCTGCGAACTGTTTTACACTGAGAAGTCCTGGAGGACCAAACAAGCGGAATGTCCATCACGCCGGACCTGACTTTCCAGGCTGTAATGCTTGGCAAATGTGTGCAACGATACCCACTTAGCTGCCTGACAGATCTCTGGGACGGGACTCTGCATGCTAGGGCAGTGGTCACAGCTTTGGCCTCCTGTTGGATAATCTGAAGCACCTGTTTGTCCAATGTTATCCCCTGCCACTGTGGGAGGTGGTGCCGCATCCTGCTACCAACTGGTTGCCCATGATGTTGTGAGGGCTTATTAAAGAGCTTAACTTCTTTGCATCTCTGCCATCAACAGTAGCTTGGGAGAATATAGCTCAGGCCTCTGAGGAGACCATAGTCAGCACTTGCATAACTGCATCCCCTATAGTATGGCAATAGCAGTCCAATAAGCACTTAGTGTTCCCTGACCGAAGTGCAATACTGGTGGAAGAATAAATCTTCTTCCCAAAAGTGTGCAGGCTCTTGGATCCCTAACTGATGGCATGGTAGATAACATGCCAAGGTTGATTTTAGAGGCCAAGGCCTGGACCACCTGGCTTTCAGGGGTGGGGTGCTGAAAGAGGAAGGCTGGGAGCGGAGTGATAGTCCTGTGCACAGGAGCATCTGTGCAGGGCTTGGTCCAGGCCTGAGCATGACATCAGCGGGTGTTTCATTGAAAGGGAGTAGTGTTCTGAGGAGGATAGCCCAGGTTGAAGCACCTCTGCCAAGACGATGGTCTTGGCCTCCACCGTGGGCAGCATCAGGTCTAGGACCACAACTGCTTTTTAGATCACTATTGCAAAAGAGGCCCCTTCCTCCATAGTCACCACAAGAGAAAACAGGAGATCACTGTCTGGTGAGGTATCCAGACGGCTGGCATCAGGCAGGTCCTCATACCAGTTATTGTCAGTCATGGACTCCCCTAGGTGGTCAGAATTACCATAGGGACCCTCCGATCCCCTCCATTCGTATCCTTAGGGGTCCCTTCAGGAAAGTAGGGCTCCATCTCCATTTCAGGCCATGTGGGTCTGGTCAGTGTTGGAGTTGTGGCCGTGTGACGCTTGTCTGGCTCTGTAGCATAATTGTGATTCAAGATGGGTTTGGCGCTGCCAGCACTGGGAATGGTGCCACTGAAACGTCCATTGGCAAACATTGCAAAGTTGCAGCAAATCCAGGGCCACTAACAGATCCTGAAGGCCTGACTGGCGCCGATGGCAAACATGCTGGCGGAAATTTAGTTGGCGTACCTTTCGAACCCATAGGGACCGAAGTAGCTCCATAGTTGTCCAACCCCCCAAAAATTAGACTCATGGCCTCGTAAAATTTTCAAAGTTGGATGAGGGTCGCTGAGGCTCAGAAAAACTCAGAGAATCCTAGAGCAGACCAAAACACAGGAAAGGGCTTCATAGAGACGACCTGGGAGCAGGTCCTGGACATGTGGCATCATTCCCACTCCATATCTGATGAATGGGACCGGTGCAGGAAAGTCAAAGACTGCTTCAACTTCTTGGACTCTTTGCAATGGGACTTATCTGTAAAAGTCTGGAATCGCGATGATGACCGGCAAGAGCGACTCAGAAAGTGGTCCTGGGACTTCCCTCATGACCAGGACCTGAAGCAGTGTGGAGTCATGTGTTGAGCGTCCAGAAGCTTCATGGCTGTGCCACAGATGGCCTTCAGGTCCATAGTCATGCATTCCGAGCATGCCTTGTAGCCATGCTGTGGCTCCAGGCACAAGAGGGAGACCAAGAAGTGGGAATCCATCACAGACATGTGTCTGTTACAGGCACCACAAGGTTTAAAACCAGTAGATTTCTTGGGAGACATACCCAAAAAGAAGTACAGAAAAATGCACACTGGTTATCAAAGTTGTCAGGAAGATCGAAAAAGTCAGTAAGAAAGCTACTGAGAGAAGCTTGATCCAGATCTGTGTGGATGGCACACAAAAGAAGGAACTGAGGTCAGTGTGCTGGGGTAGCTCCTATATAGGCATTGTGCACATCACTTCTAAACAACACCACTGACCGGCACACAAGGGGACTGCTCAGAAAGGTTTTGGGATCTAGCCTGACGTCTGGGAAATATTCGAAGGTAAGGAATCTGCAACTTGAAGTCTCTATCCGATATTAACATTTAAGATTATGCAAACAGTATACATTTAATGCTTGTGCAGTAACCAAGTAAAGTACTTTTTATGTGCTTTGTATTTTACTATCATGTTAATGAGTGACTAAAATAATAATGATTTTGTGTATTGTAATGGAATGTAATTCAGAAGTTGATTTATTTGGTGCTAACATCCAAGGTCATTAGAGCTGTCGAAGTCATAGGGCTTCAGTTAAATGTTTTGACCATGTGCTATAAAGTTCTCTATTATAGAATATGTTCCAAGTACTAAAATGACAAGGGTGCATGTTGCAATTACAGTTCAAAACCCAGAATAGAGGAGGTAGTCCTAGGTTATGCTTTCTGGTTTGAACTGGACTTTGACCTTAGTTTGAACTAGTGAGGTCTCTATGGGTCAAAAAGAAAAAGGAACCTTTAAAGACTTGCTCATATAATAAATGTGAGTTTGGATCTGAACCTATGACTTACCAGGGGTGCCTATCCCTAACTGAGAGGAGTGGTTAATTCTCCTATAAAGTTCTAGCTTCGTAAAATAGAGCGGATAGATCGGAAGTATGGGTGAGATGCTTACACTGGACTAGTGCTGAAAGAACACATAGAAGTCTGCAACCAGTACTTGCCTCATTTAGCTTGAATTAATGCTGCATCCTGAGCCACTGACTTGGCAGGACGTCTCAGGAGAGAGATACTGACTTTTGTATGAAAAGTGAAAAATCTGGAATGAGATTCCTTAGAAGGGCATACCCGTATGCCAGCAGTTCTCCAGGTCTTCTTATATAATATGTGTACTGTGTATTTGTGCTAGTGTTAGTGTAGAGACCATAATTTCTTGCCACTTCAACCCCCTATGAGTGCGGTCAAAATGGAAGTCTTCCTGGAAACAGAACATTAAATCTACCCTGTGCATATCTATGATAATGGGAACGAATATGATGACACACTGAACGAGAAGTATAAAGGGAGGGCCAACATTATCAAAAGAGGCATTGCACACAAAGGCATTCACCAATATCTCCCTCTCCTATGCCAGACGATACATGTGTGCTTTCCTATCCAGTACTCAGACTATTGAATCTTTGAAGAATATGAGCTAAAGGTAGCAGGTCAGTGCCAATGTGAATTAATTAGTATTTTTGTAACATTACCGTATTTGAGAGTTATATACACGGAGGGGGATTCATTGATAGAACTGTGCTGTGATAGTCCTTGCACTTCAACATTGGCAATGTTGTCACTCTTCCTCTCTTGTATTGTGATTTGTTGTGGTTTTCTTTTAGTTCAGTGTGACAGTTCAAAGCTGGTCTCCTGATTCCACCATCATCTTCCATTGACACACAGTACTGAAATCCATATCGTTGGGACATGTTTGCAACTCTTATTGACTAATTTTAAGTGACCGAACTGCTTTGAGTAGTGCCTTAGACATGGACCTTACTCTTTCTTGCTCTTTCATTCTTTGTCCATATGGAGTGTTTATGCATGTATGTATGTGGTCTTTGTGTAGCATGAACAAAATGCAATAGTTTATTAGTGTTATCTTAGATTCCCCGTGGCAGAGACCGCTTTCTGGTTTATATTTACGTGTTGCCCATATGTAGTAACTGTGCATGGTAGGGGTACTTCGTGGACTACACTTGACATGCCCCTTACATGTGTGGCTTTATTGTTACATTGTTTTGCAAGAGTATTGGCTGAACAAGTGCTTCCTGGAATGCATTTCTTAAAGACTGGTTCTTTTTATTCCATTCACATATGGAGTGTCTGTGAGCAGTAGAAATGCTTCTGAATGTGCCTTTGGTAGCCCCCCCTTTTTAGAGTCGAGCGCACAAGCGCTCTGTCCCAGTTGTAATCTCTCTTTGGGCTTTTAATCACACCCATGTCATGCCTGTCACTTTCATTGGTTAGTGGGCTTGCCTTTTAGAATCTGCTTGCTTTCATTAATGAAACGCATGCATACGTCATGCCTTTTCCGGTGTTTATCCCTCCTCGAACGCACTGGCCACCTACTGAAAACATACAGGGTACCTTGATTTCAGCCTAATTTCTGCACTACTTTATCTTTTTATTTTCAAGGCTGTGCAATTGCGCTGGGTTTTACATAGCGCAATAGCACTTGTTTTGTTTTTTCTTTCAATTTATGTGGCAAGAAATGTCTGGTTTGGAGTTTACAGCGCTAATAGCTCTAACTCGAGCAAATGTGAGACCCGTTGCATTGCAAATGCTTGTTATGGTTTAGCTTGATATTGGAGCTGTCTCCAGAGAATTACGTGATTGTCACCCACAGAGGGGCTTTGGCTCTGCCCTGATGTTTGGGGGCAGGAGTACATGTTTTGACTGGGCAGAAATTGTTTGCTTCCACAATAAAGTCCTTTCCATCTACGCGGCTGTGATCAATTTGTTTATTAATCTGTCTGCCTGAGCTTAAACATTTAGAGTGAAATACATAATGGAATGGAACGGAACGCTATTATTTAAATAATTTACAGTGTTTTTCTCTGCAGAGGCACAGATGAGAGAAGGACAGTCATTAACCTACATGGATTTTTAGGGTTGGTTTGACAATGAAACTGGCACTTGACCTTATGTTATTAACAAAAACACTTTCAGAGTCCTACTGAGAAAGGAGCTTAGACTCCATCCACATGTTGGTCTCGATAAGTATAGGATCTGATTGGCCGAATGTGTGTGTCCATTAAAATGACTGCATGTATTGCACTTTTTGGCTTGTGGCAAAGTTTATATTTGATGGAGCAGGACTGAGTTTATTAAGGTGGCAACCCAATGATTGTGGCAATAGACCTAATGTGTGTATTATGAAATGTCATGATAAAGGCACTAGGTCTGAAGTATGTATTTTGAAAATATTTGTTAAAGTTGATAGGCTTTTAAATGTGGATTGTTATTACTTTATATTAAAGTTTACGGATAGGTATTTTGATACATGGAATATCACAGATTACAGTAGTAGGTAAGGGAAGAGTTGTGATGCTGGCAACCCACTCTGACAAACCCTTGGGGGCTGTCACTGTGATGATTCTTGTTGGGTCCTGTTGAGAGGGGTTGTATATTGTTTTGCTTTACTAGCTGTATGTTTCTACATATTTATCATTGCAGAACTGTATGCATGATTGTTGCCATTTTACGTGCACTTGATTAGGCCAGTGTAGGGTAAAATGTGAAGGCACTGTTAAAGGATAAAGGCTTCATCAGTTCATTGGAAAAAGCAGCTGATTTCATAGGTTTGATATCTTTATTACGAAATGTTATGACAAAGCGAGCATGCCTGACTTACTTATGGTGAAAAGCATGCATTAAAGAATAATTGCCTTTTAAGGCTGGATTGCTATAAGACTGTGTTAAGTCCTGTAGGCAGGTACTTTGTTACCTGGAATTTCACAAATGACTTTAGTAGACAAGGGTTTTGGTGTTTGTTATCTACCTGAACAAACTGCGGGGATAGAAGATATGCGCTACAAAAATCCTTAATATGTTGCTTTGCCAACTGTAATTTTGTATACATTTGTACTTCTATAACTGGATGCCATATAGGTGGGCTTGCGGAAAGTTTACACTCAGTACACTGGGCTTAAGATGGTTATGGTAACAAGCCAAAGACAAAGGCTAAATAGCTGATTTTTTTTATTATAGAAAGTTACTATAAAGGCAGTGGGTCTGGCATATTGCTTGTGAAAAGCCTATGTTAATTAAGGGTGGCTTGTTATTTCTCTGAATTAAAGCCTACAGATAGTGTTCTGTTACATGAAATCTAGTAGACTACTTAAATCAGCAAGGATTTTGGTCTTGCTTACCACCTCTGACAAACCATGAGCAAATAACATTTGCACCGTGAGAATCCTTGGTAAGCGCTATAAAAGACAATACTATTTGCCATATAGTTGCAATTTGATGCCTCATGGTTCCCTTGTGGGAAAGCTTATGCTCAGTACAATAGGCCTGAGATGGTTATGGTGAGAAGCGAATGGAACAGCTATAGATTGATAAGTGTGCAGAGAAATGTTATGTCTGATGCCATAGGTCTGGTCTGTTTATTATGAAACATTATTACAAAAGCAATACGCCTGGCTTATTTATTGTGAAAAGAATATGGTAAAGCCAGTAGGCCTCTAACAGTGGAATGTTGTCATGTTATTCTGCAAGCTGTAGAAAGATGTGGTTACATGTAATCCCACAAATTACTACAGTAGACAAGGGTTATGGTGTTGGTCACCCACTCTGACAAACTCTGGGAGTACAGTTTGACTGTGATGATTTTTGTTAGGCCCTATTGAGGTACAGTATATTGTTTTGCCTTCTGTCATTTTGTACATATTCCTATCTTTTTTAAATGTATGCCTACTAGTTTCAAGCTTCTATGCACTTCTGAAGACCTGGGTTGTATATTGCTAGGGGTAAGGGTAGAGGCATAATCAGTTTACTGGACAAGTTTTGCAGCGTGAATCTTTTATGGATTCTGATACTTGCATTATTCCACCACCTATTAGCTGGGTCTAGAATTTACTTCTTGGTCCTCTTTTTCCTTTTTTTTGTTTTTGGCTGGCTATTGTTTATCGTCCGTTACAATTTGGTGCTTTGTCTGTCCCTTTTGTAATGCCAGACACGTGCACTGGACCCCTTCATACGTGGTTGCCATCTTCAGTTTCTTTTTTCCGCTACTGGACGTGGAAGCAACAGCCAAGACTCTACGGACACAAAAAAGAAAAGGAAGTCAATAGATTGTAGAACAAATCTGAAGAAATATCAGCCTACAAATAACATCATAGATAAAGAAGAAGCGGATAACTATGATCCACCCAAAAATTAGGTGGAACGTGGTTGTTGACGGAGCAGTCAACGAATGGACAGCCAAGGGCCTTAATCACCCGAGGCTATGGAAAATATGCTCTTAAGATTTTGCCTTGAGTGTCACCACAAATTTACCCAGAGAGACTATTGCCAAGTTTGTAATTTCTACCTACCTACAGACCACAGCAATGAGGGCTGCGAAATGTGTGCTGATTTTCAGCTAAAAATGCTTAGAGCCAGGGGGAAGCAGAGGCAGACACATTGTGCTATGAAGGCCCAAATGAAAGAGCTCATCGCTGAAGGACCTCAGGTTTTTGAGTGAGGAGAAGGATAATATTGCGGACACAGAGGTAGCCCATGGAGAAGGCTTATATGAGAGTTGAAGACCATTGATAGTGAACCGGAGCAGCTGCAGAACATATAGAAAGAAAAAAAAACAAGCGCAGGTAATGCACAAAAAAACTAGATTAACCGAGTTGAAACCTTCGGACACAAAAGCAACAAAGGACACTGTTGGTGGATATCCCGCTGAACAATCCTTGGTGTCGACAGATGAGCAGGAGCAGGAGCAGACAAAGAAGATGCCAGCTGAAATGCCAGCTCCGACATCTTAGAAAATAACACATATTGGCCTTGATGCCGAAAAGAGAAAATTAAAAGAAGTCATCTCAATGCCACAATGGCACGAACCCTTCAAAAGAAGAAGGATTCCAAAGCCACCCTCTGAAAACTGCGAATCCCCGCAAAAACCTCTAATGGAAAAGAGACACAAGAAGGTGGAAATGGTCGACTTCGAACCACCAACTACACCAGAGCCCTAAGAAGAAAAAGAAAAAGATGTGTTCTATGAAGGCAAAGAATCAGTGTCTCAGAGAATGTTCCAGGATGCCAAGGCCATTGAAGATCAGTAGCAGGATATCTACTCCGACTTGCCATTTAAGGGAGTTGACACACAGCATTGAAGCCTTTGAACAATATTGCCATGTACAACTCAGTGGTAAAGAGGGCAGTGAACAAATAGGAGTCCAGATAGAGGAGCAAAAGACTCAAACATGTTTCTTGCTTAAAACACTCCTCCACTCACAAAGCAAATGCCAATATCCTCCAATGCTGCCCAGCATGTTTTGACCATGGAAGGAACTGGTGACCTTCAAATTGGAAAAGAATTATAAACACTCATTCAAAGACTCCAGCAGCAGACTCCATCATTGTGGTCACCATGAGGAAGAGGGCCAACATGGCAACGTCAACGGGGCCACAGCCTGAAAAAGAGAGCCACATAAGTGAAAATTTGAAATCAGTCAGCTGACCCCCTGGAACTAGCACCAGGGCCATGAAAGCTTAAGAAGCCCACTCCGGCAAGTCAGTAGCTACTTTCCTCGAATCGCCGCTGGGTGGTCGAAGAGACTGGGCCTTGATGACCAAAAGTTATACCAGAGTCTGCTTGACCCAGGAGCATCGTCTGAGTCCAGACTTGTTATCAAAGATGGACACCAGCCTTCACCAGAGGATACCTCTGGACCCGCTTAGTAGAGAGATCAGTAGCCCAACTGTAGTTGCCATTCTAATAGGACACCAACCCCTGTGGCCAAAGTCACCACACCCTACTCGTGGACCAAGAAATAACCGCAAGGACACCCCCAGTGAGCGCACAACACCCAGAGCACATTTCAGCTTCCTCCGAACATCAGGACCACTCCGAGTCTTGGCGGTCTTGGTGTAAATTGTGGACCTGGACTTGAGACTTCTTTGGTGACCAGGTTAACTGTTGAAATACTCCTTACTGGCACCCCTGACCTTCTTCCTGACAGATTTGGTCTCCCGTCTCTCGCCGCAGTAGCTGATCCCAACTCTTTCAAATTTTACAGATGTCGTAAATTTACAATTACCAATGTCTGTTTAGGCTTTGGACTAAAAAGCTGAGATTTACGTTTTATTTGCAAATGAGCCTGACTGAATTTGCTAGTGTATTACATGGTAAGGTCGCACAACTATACTATACATTACACCACAATCCTTGTTATATATTAAGTTGGTGAGTGTTCACATAGCGCTTATATGTGTAATTTTATGATGTTAAATTATTTGCATGTATAAACTAACAATACTTCATAGCATTTAATGTACTGCTGTAGTAGGTACACACAGATGTTCGTTCTGCGTTTGGAAGTATATATATTATCCCTGCAGTGGGATGGTGTGCACAAGAGCTTTCTCAATGCTGTTCCCAAAGTCATATAGTAATAATGGGTACTGGGATGTGTGCTTGATGGTTACTAGTAATGGGGTCTCAACAAGGAATGGGGCTGCTTTTTTCAGCAAGAAAAGTATCTGCCACCTCTTGAAAAGTTAAAGTGTCTTTTGAAAGACTGTTAAAAGCCATTCTACAGCTTCACATCCACAAAGTGAAAGCTTTCGCAGGACATCACATTTCTAAATTCCTACAATTCTGCATGAAAAATTGACCTTGACTTAAACTTTCAAAATATTTATTTTGAATGTCCCTGTTCTTCCCTTCTGCATACTGTAGGAAGTTGGCTCTGTATGTACTATTTCAAAGTAAGAAATAGCATGCACAGAGTCCAAGGGTTCCCCTTAGAGGTAAGATAGTGGCAAAAAGAGATAATTCTAATGCTCTATTTTTGTGGTAGTGTGGTCGAGCAGTAGGCTTATCAGAAGGTAGTGTTAAGCATTTGTTGTACACACACACAGGCAATAAATGAGGAACACACACTCAAAGACAATTCCAGGCCAATAGGTTTTTGTATAGAAAAATATATTTTCTTAGTTTATTTTAAGAACCACAGGTTCAAGATTTACAATCAATACTTCAAATGAAAGGTACTTCACTTAGGTATCATAGGAACTTTGAATCAGCAAAATAGCATGTACAGTTTTGGCAAAAATGGCAATAAGCTATTTTAAAACTAGACAGTGCAATTTTCAACAGTTCCTGGGGGAGGTAAGTATTTGTTAGTTTTGCAGGTAAGTAAACCACCTACAGGGTTCAAAGTTGGGTCCAAGGTAGCCCACCGTTGGGGGTTCAGGGCAACCCCAAAGTTACCACACCAGCAGCTCAGGGCCGGTCAGGTCCAGAGGTCAAAGTGGTGCCCAAAACTCATAGGCTTCAATAGAGAAGGGGGTGCCCCGGTTCCAGTCTGCCAGCAGGTAGGTACCCGCGACTTCGAAGGGCAGACCAGGGGGGTTTTGGTGGGCACCGGGGGGGACACAAGTCAGCACAAAAAGTACACCCTCAGCGGCACGGGGGCGGCTGGGTGCAGAGTGCACACAGGCGTCAGGTTTCAAATGGAGTTCAATGGGAGAACCAAAGGGGTCTCTTCAGCAAAGCAGGCAGGCAAGGGGGGGCTCCTCGGGGTAGCCACCACCTGGGCAAGGGAGAGGGCCACCTGGGGGTCGCTTCTGCACTGGAGGTCAGATCCTTCAGGTCCTGGGGGCTGCGGGTGCAGTGTCTTTACCAGGCGTCGGGTTCTTAGAAGCAGGCAGTCGCGGTCAGGGGGAGCCTCTGGATTCCCTCAGCAGGGGTCGCGGGGGGGCTCAGGGGGGTCAACTCTGGCTACTCACAGGGTCGCAGTCACCAGGGAGTCCTCCCTCTAGTGTTGTTTCTCCGCAAGTCGAGCCGGGGGCGTCGGGTGCAGAGTGGATATTCTCACGCTACCGGCGGAAAAATGTGCAGTCCTTTAAAAGTTGTTTCTTTGTTGCAAAGTTATTTCTTCTTTGGAGCAGAGCCGCTGTCCTTGGGAGTTCTTGGTCCTTTTAGATGCAGGGTAGTCCTCTGAGGCTTCAGAGGTCGCCGGACCCTGGGGAGTGCGTCGCTGGTGCAGTTTTTCTTGAAGTGGGGAGACAGGCCGGTAGGGCTGGGGCCAAAGCAGTTGGTGTCTCCGTCTTCTCTGCAGGGCTTTCAGGTCAGCAGTCCTTCTTCGTCTTCAGGTTGCAGGAATCTAGTTTCCTAGCTTCTGGGGTGCCCCTAAATACTGAATTTAAGGGTGTGTTTAGGTCTGGAGGGCAGTAGCCAATGGCTACTGTAATTGAGGGGGGCACATCCCTAATCCTATTGTGGGAATCCTCCAAAATCAAGATGGAGGACTTCTAAAGTCAGGGGTCACCTCTGCTCAGGACACCTTAGGGGCTGTCCTGACTGGTGGGTGACTCCTCCTTGTTTTTCTCATTATCTCCCCTGGACTTTCCACCAAAAGTGGGGGCTGTGTCCAGGGGACGGGCATCTCCACTAGCTGGAGTGCCCTGGGGCATTGTAACACAAAGCCTGAGCCTTTGAGGCTCACTGCTAGGTGTTACAGTTCCTGCAGGGGGGAGGTGTGAAGCATCTCCACCCAGAGCAGGCTTTTGCTACTGTCCCCAGAGAGCACAAAGGCCCTCACCACATGGGGTCAGAAACTCGTCTCTCAGCAGCAGGCTGGCACAGACCAGTCAGTCCTGCACTGAAGGATTGGGTAAAATACAGGGGGCATCTCTAAGATGCCCTCTGTGTGCATTTTGTAATAAATCCAACACTGGCATCAGTGTGGGTTTATTATTCTGAGAAGTTTGATACCAAACTTCCCAGTATTCAGTGTAGCCATTATGGAGCTGTGGAGTTCATTTTTAACAAACTCCCAGACCATATACCTAATATGGCCACACAGTACTTACAATGTCTAAGAGTAGACTTAGACACTGTAGGGGCAAATTGCTCATGCAGCTATGCCCTCACCTGTGGTATAGTGCACCCTGCCTTAGGGCTGTAAGACCTGCTAGAGGGGTGACTTACCTATGCCACAGGCAGCATCTTGTGTGCATGGCATCCTGAGGGGAATGCCATGTCGACTTTGCCTTTTTCTCCCCACCAACACACACAATATGCAATGGCAGTGTGCATGTGTTAGGTGAGGGGTCCCTTAGGGTGGCACAACATATGCTGCAGCCCTTAGGGGCCTTCCCTGGTCACAGGGCCCTTGGTACCACTGGTACCTTTTACAAGGGACTTATCTGTGTGCCAGGGGTGTGCCAATTGTGGGAACAAAGGTACATTTTAGGTGAAAGAACACTGGTGCTGGGGCCTGGTTAGCAGGGTCTCAGCACACTTCTCAGTCAAGTCAGCATCAGTATCAGGCAAAAAGTGGGGGTTAATTGCAACAGGGAGCCATTTCCTTACACATACCTTTTGTAAATATAGACTGCTCTAAATTGTATGCTAATCTTAGTCTCGCTTTCCTTGAAACCATATCCCTGAAACCTAACAATAGCTATTCGTTCCATTAACCATTTTCTTTAACACAACCTCCTCTAATGTTCATGCTGAAGTCTTAATGTATCACAAAGAAGCTGGAGTAAACGCATGGAATGGTTTGAGCGCACAAGGCTTATCTCAATGCCGGATTGATTGGCCACTAAATTTGGGCTACCGAGTAATGTGCTACTTGCATCAAAGAGCATCAGTACCAATGCAATTTCAGTTGTTGGTGTGTGCATGTGCGAAACCTAGGTTTTTTAATGCCTTGGGTTAACCTTTACTATCCTTTTTCTTCTTTGAATTAATAACTTACTAACATAAAATTAGGGCAGGGTCTAGTTAGAATTGGGTGTTGGTGTCTTAAATTAAAATCCACAATTGAAAGTCATTCAGTGCAATCAGTCAATAAATAAATACCAATAGCATGGGGTACGGGTGCGATAAATAACACCTATTATGAGTTTGTGCAGAATAACATGCAGATGTTGGTGTTTAATACACCAAAATCTGCATGACATGGTAAATATTATATGAGTTTCCCCAGTAAATTTCTGTAGGTCTGACCTGCAGAAATGTTACGAAAATTGAGGTATTGAATGCATCCGACAATTACTAGATGAATTAAATAACTTCAAACTAGTAATTCCAATCGATGCATAAACAGGAGTTTACGCATCAGTCCAAATATAACAAGCAACTCATAATCAGGGCCATAAGATCTTAATTTCTTTTTCTCTATTTTTTTATGTTTGATAATGACCACAGTCTATACTGTGATACGTCAGACGACGTTACAGATATTGCCAAGATTGTCCACGAGGTATGGACTGTATACAGATATCTTTGATTGTGTGTGCCTATGTATAGAGTGTTGGTGTCCAAGGTTCCTCGCATGGCACCAGTGAGTTTGTAAAATGTCCTTGTTCAAATGTGCATGCTATTCAAGCACAAAAGTACGACGAGCTACATCAGTTAGTTTTATTTTTCTCATTGTTAGGATAGATATGAATGACCTGCTTGTTCTTTTGGGCTAAGAAACCTGGCCTTGTTGTGCCTTTTCCCCAGATAGGGGTATTTGAGGTCAGCCAAAGTGCCATGACAGATCCATTCCTAGAAGGTGCTTTTAAGTTGACCTCACTTCTCTGAAAGCGTGTGCAACTGTAATTCACTTCTCGTTGCTCCTGAGCTAGTCCTTAAGTCAGGAAGCATCTTTCGCAGTTGAGGGGTGCATCTGAAAGAATGACGCAGTAGGCTCATGTAATAGTGGTTTTGCATGAGGGTTTGGAGAGCTCTCTATTTGTGGATACGTTCACTTCTCCATTTAAATTACCAGTAGTATTGAAAGTTTTTCCTGTACTTGAACGAGGAAAATCACTTGACCAAAATCATCAAATGCTGTGTTCAAAAGATAGCAATTTCCTGTTGCTTGTATCTAAAGGTGTGTTGCTATCAACGAGGGGTGCAGAAGTTAGTGAAGAAATATCTTTTGAAAAATCTGAAGCACTAACGTTTTACTTTGGGGTTAATTTTACTAGTTTTAGTTATCAATGTTTCTATTCCTTTTCAAACGAGAGTTCGTAACGTATGAAATGAATTGATAAACATGCTCCATAGGAGGGGCAAAGACATGTTGGACAGCCTAAAATAAATAAAACCAGCAGACAGAAAGCAAGCAACTGTGAGTTACAAAACACAAAGCCAATGGTAAGTAATAGGCAGAATTCACTTGTAGGGAGGCTTTTAGAATTAACCCAAGTAGTCTTTTGCAACCAGACAGCTGCACTGTTTAGTAGACTTCCACCTAAAAAGAGATGGTTTGAGAAGCGTGGCCACAAAGTTTTTAACAGGGTATATGGAACTAGAGAACATAAATCAAGTCAAGACAGCAACTTTGAGACCACACAATACGACAGGGTGAGGTACCCACTGGTAGACTGTTCTACCCATCCTTCGGAAATGGTCTTCGCATGCTATTGTAAATCAGGATTTTTTTAAAGTTAATCTTAGTTATTTAGGTATATCAAAGAACTGGAAATGCTGAGGAGGATGGTGAGCAAAGGTGGATATAGTATCTTGCCCAGGATCACTCAATGCCTTAGAGCGGGAAGCAGGGATTACAACTCTGGTTTCAATGTTTCAAAGTAAACAACTTAATTATTGAAACAAATCTCATCCCACATAGGGCATTGTTTCCGTGTGTTCTGTCTTTATTGTTATGACTTGGGTGGGACAAGTCAAGGAAGACAAAAAAATATTACCTGACATGCTCGAAGTTATATTTGACAAATTGGTCAGAGAGGGGCGGGGGAGGGGAAATGGTGGACAAAAATATTACGTTTCTCATACACAAACTCTGCGACTGCAGCGCATGTCTAAGAAGGAACCCGTGTTTTAGGGTCGAGCCTGCGTTCCATGCGCTCGCGCATGCATATCCAGCGAGACTTTAGTGTTCAATAAAAGGGCTCGGAGCCCTGTCAACGTCACGTCAGTGTTTTTTATTGGTTCGTGGGCTTGCCTAATAATATCTGCTTGCTTTTATTAGTCGAAGGCACGCATACGTCATGCCTTTTCCGGGGGCTAGCCCTCCTCGAGCGCAGCGACCAAGTACAGAAAACATCGGCCCGTGGACTTCTTTTTCTCTAATTTACGAGCGCGTGGCAGAAGTCGAGCGCTTTACATAGTTAATTGCACTTTTTCGGGTTACGTACATAAATGCACTTTTGCCTATAGGTGAAAAGTCGGGTTAGGAGTTTACAACGCGATCAGCTCTAAATGAGCAAACGCGAGACCCGTTGCATTGCAAATGCTTGTCATAGAGACATGTTTCTAAGGGGAAGGCGTAAAAGCGGGGGTAACATTAAAAAATAGAATCATGTACAGAAATAAAACCATGAATGTTGTAGGAAAACGTAGATGTTGGTGATGTAAGCACAACTTTTTGAATGAGGTGAAGCACATCTTTGTAAATGAAAACATTTCCGGAGTCAGGGGCGGGCACAGCTGGACAGCCATTACACTGTGAGACACACTATGGAGTACGAGGGATGCACACAGTAATGTCTGCTACATGCAGCGCTCAACATACATACATGGGTGATACTCTTAAAAGGTTATTTATGGCAAGTGAAAGAGACTGAGAAGGGTTTTATGAGGGTCAGCAGTGCGTAATGATCACAACTATGGGGAGCCCAAAGAAGAGGGATGTATTTGTTTGCCTTGTGAACAATAAAAAAGCGTATATCTTTTCATCAAATACAACAGCTCCATTGCAACAATACGTTTTTTTAGGGGGTCCGTTAATGGGCCAGGCAGAGTTAAAAAAGAGATAACTAAACTAGGCAGAAACTGAAGAAAACAAAGGCCCGCAACTGATGCGCGGTTACCGTAAGCAGAGCAGGACTGCACTATCTTCAGGCCGAGCTCCTAGACTGCAGTGCCTTTTTAAGAGAGGGAAGCCAACGCGGATATGTGCGTTTTTGGCACTATCGGTGCCAACACGCTTGCAGTTTAAATATAATCTGACCGATTCAGACAGTGAGTGTCACAAGAACAGGAGCAGTCATTGTGAGGAAGGGTGAGGGGAAAATAAACAAGAATTCACACGGTTTGTGCCGTTAGGCAACACAGAGAAAGGCAGAGGACGCTGTGTGCGTTTGTTGACTGAGTGATAAAGACAATGTGCAGAAGCGCAGCTTTTGTTTCCAAAATACGAATGGGGCATGTGAGGGCTAAAAAGGGAAATAAGGCACCTTGTAAAGCAATGCGCGCACGCACATTCCCACAAAGTTTATTATGAATGAATTAAAAACTTCCCTTGAAAGTTTCCAGTGAAATTAACAACTTGTATAAAGAGACGTAGTGCACCCATCAGTCTTACCTCTTAACTGCCTAAAGCAACAAGTGTGGGCTGTGCTGATAAAAGAAAGATGCAGCCGCCATGCTGAAAGATGAAGCGTGACGGTTGTGAAGTGGCCACACGCCTTTCTTTCATCAACACGGTGTTCACTTCATGGCCATTGCGCTTTGTGGGAGAATAAATCAGCACCATTACTCCCTTTTGTGTGTAAAAGGCTGCTTTATTGGAAACAGGTGCACTCACAATTTATTTCCTTGGCCTTGTGCCTTACAAAACTAAATCCTCGCTATACATAATCACTCCTAACAAAACCTCTCCCCCATCCCCTATCCTCCCCTTCCCCTCCCTATCCCAACCTTGAACTTGCCGCTCATTTGTCCAGTCCTCCTTTCCTCCTGCTCCTGTTTAATCAGTCTAGTACCTTACAAGTCAGTTGCTAACGTCTTGAGCATGCAAGTCTCCATCCCCTAAAACTCCATGTTATCTTTGTAGCCCTGCTACTGTCCACCCTCGTCCAATCTGCAATTGTCTTGTCATATTTTCTTCCCATCCGTTCTCGTCTGTCATGTGCCCGTTCTCTGTCTCCGCTCGCACGTGTTTGCAGCGACAATACATAGTTCCCCCGTGCACCCATTTCCAACAAGGCCTACTCAACTGAACAAATCCTTAACATCAAGCTAACCCCTCCCCCCTTATCACTACCCCCAGGGCGGGCGGGAGGGAAAAACTGCCGCTCCTATCCACTGTGTCACCACAAAATGGTGGCGATTCAAAATGTCCGGCCCTTATATAAAGTAGCCCCCCAAGCTACAAACCTACCACCTAAGGAGCCCAAAACGGCACCCAAAACGGCGCGAATGGGCTGAACCATCTCCCGCAAACTTCCCGGGGGGGGAGTCTGCCAATGTCCCAAGACCTCCTTGTGAAACTTGAAAATAATAAGCACGTTATCAAAATGCACAATGAAAGTGAACACGAGCTGGACGAAAAATGAATTCTATGTCCGAACCGGAGGCAAGGATTATGCTTCTCTTTCTATGCTTTAATATTTCAGCAGCCAATAGTAAAAGTAAACAAACAGTCACATGATAACCATAGAGATGTGCCCTCTAAATACTCTTGCCCACATAACCCTTCCTCTTTCTTTGCTGCTCCGCATCCAGTTAAGTGCATTCTCCTTTTTACATGTGATAATTTACTGTAGCGTTGTACTCCTTTCAGGCCTCATGTCAGTTACGAGTGATATTCTGTTGTTGTTGAGGCGGTTTGATCCCTCGATAGTGTGGCACTTTGCCGACTAAGCTTTCCCTTGTGGAATGGGATTAGAGAGCAAGGACTACGCGATCATCTCTCACGTCATCCTCTTTTTATTGCTTTGAGCATTAGCGGCACGCGCATGTGCTTTGCAGACGCCTATACACCGCAACTCGCCTGAGACATGCGTTATCTCACATTTTGCCTCAGACGTCGCACAGTGCCTATTGTGGCTCCCGTGGACACCCTGCCTCGACAGAGTTCAGCAGGGTTGTAAAATAGTGCAGAGGTCCTGCCCAGAGCTATTCAGGCCTTGTTCCCTCCGCTCTTTCTGGTGCACTTTGTGCTGGCCTTTTTCTGGGGTATTTGAAAGCTTTGTCTTTTGGCTGCTGTGGTCCCCCTGATTAACTCCTTGGAGCTCAGAATAATTTTTGGCATCAAGTCTGATGATATCTGAACACAGATGATGATTATTTTTATTATGGGGAGGACCCATCTGGGTCATTTGAACAGAACCTGATTCGTGCCCTTGACGCAGGAGTGTGTCAGTCGGTGAATGACGGCCTAGTGAAAGCCATTTCACCTTGAAACAACATCTCTACCGTTTTGCGCAGCAACAGGGTTGGCTCGCTCCTCCCCCTTCTGGTGCACCACAAGATATGGGTAAGAAGGCTCTTCAGCCCTTAGGGCCTCACACAGAAACCTTTGAGAGACTGACAGCATCTCTGTCCTCCGACCACGCTTATAGTGTACCCTCTACCCCGCGTGATGACACTGGGTCAGACGATTCCAGCTTCCCAGATTCTTAGAATTCGGATCAGGAGGTAAACCCAGAATCCAGCAAAAAGAAGAATAAATCGTGACATACAGAACCACGTAAGCAACCCTAGGTTCTGACTTTCGAAACCAAGGATACCATACATCCCAGATCCACTTCCAGGATTCCCCGCTAGAGGTTGCAGATTACGTTGCTTCCCATATCCGCCAAGACTTTGATAAGGATGTACGTGCTTGACTGCGGTGGGAATGTCCCAGACCGGAGCTGCCAGATAAGGTCACAGGCACTCCGGAGCTGACCCCACCACTGGTAACTACCTCAAAAAGTTCACTAAGGACCCTAAGAACGGTTTTCGACCGGGCATGGAATGCATGCCAGGACAAATTATTGGACATGTCAGGGCCACTAACATAGATTTTGGGGATGGCTTTCATTCCAAGGAGTCTCAGGTACCTATTGATGCTGACATTTTGGTGGGGTAGGCCCAGCGTGTCATATGCCAGCTGGGTAATGTGGACTGCACTATGTCTAGCAAACGTCATAGATCTATATTGATGAAATTGGACCCTAAATTAGCAGATTTAGGCCCTGATTCTAACCCCAGCGGTCTTCGACCGCCGGGGCGAGGGTCGGCGGGAGCACCGCCGACAGGCCGGCGGTGCCCCCCAGGGCATTCTGACCGCGGCGCTTTGGCCGCGGTCAGAAAGGGTAAACCGGCGGTCTCCCGCCGGTTTACCGCTGCCCTCAGAATCCCCCATGGCGGCGCAGCTTGCTGCGCCGCCATGGGGGATTCTGACCCCCCCTACCGCCATCCTGTTCATGGCGGGAAAGCCGCCATGAACAGGATGGCGGTAGGGGGGGTCGCGGGGCCCCTGGGGGCCCCTGCCGTGCCCATGCCAATGGCATGGGCACGGCAGGGGCCCCCGTAAGAGGGCCCCGCAAGGTATTTCAGTGTCTGCCTGTCTACTGCACCCGTCGCACCTTCCCACTCCGCCGGCTCGATTACGAGCCGGCATCCTCGTGGGAAGGGAGTTTTTCCAGGGAAAAACTCATAATACCCTCCGCGGTCTTCTGACCGCGGAGCGGTATTATGGGGGCGGAATTCTGGCGGGCGGCCTCCGCCGCCCGCCAGGATTAGAATCACCCCCTTAGTCTCCTCGGAGGCTGGCCCTTCCGCCCAAAGCCTTCTTTTTGGTGCGCCCTTTTTGAAGGAACTTTCTAAGTTTGTAGCGACGTATTCTAATCTTGATAAAGCTCAAGGCTCGATCAAAAAAGTCATTCGGCCACGGATATCAACAAGGCCCGCAGAGAGACTACTATTACAGAGTCAGAGGTGGCTATCAGGAACAGTCTGCCACCTTCTATCCTTCCAGAAACCGTAATAATAGAGGCCGCTTCAGGAAAGAGCGAGTTAGAGGCAACCAGAGGTCCCTCCATGAGGCTAGTTCCGTAGGTAAGGATTTTACATTTATGAAAGGTTTCTCTGAGGGGAAGAACACATTTGCTTATTCACAAATGGCACAAAATTTCACAGGACCCATGGGTTCTAGAGACGGTACAGGGTTTCAAACTGCAATTGTACTGGACTCCTGTCCAAACCCTATCCCCCCAGACAGTGTCTTTTTCCCAACTCGAACAGCGATTCATAAATGCAGAAATTCTGTCTCTGTTAGAGAAGGAGGCCATTCAGTAGTCATTTATTCACCTGAGAGGTTTTCTCAGTTCTTTTTTCCTAGTTGAAAAGAAAGGAGGAGGATCCAGTTTGGTTCTCAATCTATGAAATTTCAATTATTGTATACATCTTTTAAGGGACATTCTCCAAGAAAGAGACTGGATTGTACGCCTGGACCTGAAGTATGCTTATTTGACATCCCCATTTTTCCCACTCACCGTCGTTTCCTTCAGTTTCTATGGGACGAGGTGTGTTAAGAGGTCAAAGTCCTTCCATCTGGTCTTTCTTCCACTCTTTGGTGCTTCACAAAAGTGATGAAACCAGTAGTAGAGTATCTAACGTCCAGAGGGATTTGTCGAATCATTTACCTGGACGACATTATCATAATGTCCCAGTGCCCACAGACGACTCTAATTCATCTAGAGTGGACTATTGTCCTCCTCCAGGACCTTGGTTTTATTAATGACCAGAAATCAGTCCTGACCCTGACCCAGAACCTAGAATTTCTGGGGTTTAAGATAAACACCCTCTCTTCTCAGCTGAGACTTCCTTTACGCAAGGTGAGGATTATCAAGGAAGAATTGAGGGCAGTGTTGTCTTTGACAACCACTTCCTTGAGGTCCATTGCCCAGGTAGTAGGCCTTCTAGCGTCCTCTATTCAGGCAATATTCCCGGACCCCCTTCATTATCGGGCCCTCCAACACCTTAAAATTCAGGATCTGAACAGGGGTCTTTCTTATTACCAGAAGATCTCCGTGTTGGAGGAGGCCAAGTCGGAGATCTCCTGGTGGCTGGATCACATGGAGGCTTGGAATGGCAGAGCCATTTTTGGTGCAGCCCCAGAGATGATTATAGAGGCGGATGCCAGTCAATGTAGCTGGGGAGTCCATTGTAGTCAGATCTCCCCGGGAGGTCGATGGTCCTTAAAGGAGCTAGGGGCCAGATGTACCATCAAACCATTTTGCGATTCTCTAATAGCGATTTTTAAGAAATCGCTATTTCAGAAATGCAAAATGGTATGTATCATTTTTGCTATTCAGTAATAGCGATTTCTTTAAAATCCCAAATGCTATTACTGAATCACAAATTGCGATTCTGACCCCATTCGCACCTATGGGCCTGTAGGCCCATATTTGCGATTTTTTTGCATTTCCCAAAATGCGAATTCCTAACTGGAATTCGCAAGGTTGGGGAATGCAAACCCCAGGGTGCTGGGGGCTTAAGGCCCCCTTTACTGCACCCAAAAAAAATATTTTAGGAGATGTAAGACGCACACATGCCAAAGGGGCATGTGTGTGTTACATGTCGATTTTAAAAATGCATTTTTAATGCATTTTAAAAATTTGCACATAATTGTGATTCCTTAATGCCCAATTCGCATTTACTGTGCAGGTTGATTAATAACAAAGATCACTAAGCCTGCACAGGAGAGTGGCTTTAGAAATGTTAGAACTATTGCTTCTCTAGAAAAGCGTGGGAGAGTAAGAAATTCCAGGCCAGTCACTGACTTATAGGGCCTTATAAAGTTCAGGCATCAAACCATTTGAGCTAGGGTCCCTTTGTATTGCCAACCCATCTCAGAATATATTTTAGGTAATTGTATTGGCTCATGTAGAGCCTACCTGTACTTCCCATCTACCCACATCAGAGCTACAGCCTCCAAGTATTTATTTATATCTGCTTGTTCAAGCATATAATGTGTGGCATGTAAGGTCTCTTATAGCATGAAACCACCTCCAGTATTTGGTCACTGTGGGGTTTTATTTCACCTTGTTGTTCCTTCATGATAACCACACTGTATGCTGGAGTAACTCAGCTATAGGCCTTCCACAGGCCGGCACTGGCTCTTGCTCAGTGCACATCTGGCTGCGCTTAGCGAGATACAGCCTATTTGCATGACAATAGTATTGTGATCTAGATTGATGGAACACACTGGGAAAATACATTTGTTCTCTTCTCCACTCCTACCCTAGAAAATACTGATTTATGATGAACTTTTGAAAGTTAGTTCATTGGAGAAATCCTGGCACTTGATGTCAGAATTGTTGGTGACATATACAACAAAGATGTATAAACTATTTTGGACTTTCCCAACGTAAGGACTACCCTGAAAGGGTCCAGGTTTGTGTGCCATATTTTCCCAGCATCTATTTTACCAAGAGGACAGTTTCAGATTTTCCATCATCCATTGCAGCAGGAAGTGGCGCACTGAATTTCCCATCACTGGTGTCCCTCCAAAAAGCTCCTTTAAAATAAGAAGCCAAGCAACCAGACTTCATTTCCCAGCATTCATTCCAAGAAGATATATCTGAATTTCCCAGCATCCATCTCAGCAGGAAGTGGTCTCACTGCATTTCCCAGCATCCAACTGTACATGTAATGAAATCTCAGTTTCTTCGTTGCATTTACTGGTTTTCTGCTTGCTTATACTATCTACCAAACCCACGCAGCAAGAAACATAACCAATATGTAGATAAGAACAATCATGCTCCTTGCAGGAAAGACAACTTTCACATAAACATGTTAAAACAGATCCACAAAATTATGAAACATTGTAAGAAAAACAATTAAGGGTCAGAGGGTAATAAATATGGCATCACTGTTTACCCACCAAAACCATCTTTAAAAGAAGGTGCCGGACATACAGTCTTCATTTCTTAGCAGTTAGCTCAACAAGAAGACATCTACAGATTCCCAAGTATCCATCTCAAAACGAAATGTCTTCACTACATTTTCCAGCCTCTCTTTGTACAGGAAGTGTCATCGCCGCATTTTCTACCCCCCACAGCCTTCAGTGCCCCTTACTCAGTTTCCTCAGGCTAAGGGCAAACAAAAAGGGCCTTTTTGGAGCTAGTCGGCCTTAAATGGCCAAGGGCTCTTGCTGGCAATCTACACATCTAATAGCAACAACCTCATCGGCATACCACTCACTAGAACACATTTTCACCCCCATATCACATCACACTTTCTCCACCTCATGCTGATCAGTGCGTACTCAGCAGTAAGCCACACCCCTACCACACTAATAATATCATTCATCACAGCCTAGCTACATAGATTACACATACAAAATTGGAGAGGTACTCACAGTCATTCTCAGGTCACTAGGACACTGCACCAATTTCAACATGGCCACAACTAACGGGCACATGTATCAATAAGTGTCACCTTGCTGCGCTGAGTGAAAATGAAAGAACAGGAATGCAACATATTAAACATAATACAGCGCATTCCTGTCCTTTCATTGCGCGGGTTCCTTTCGGTTGCCTACTGCCGCTGCAAGCACTCTTGCACTGTGATGTAAGGGTCCCTGCGTGCAGACAGGATTGTTTTTGTTCCAGAAGGATTGCACAAAGACAATCCTCTGAGGGATTTGCCTCTTTCTACGTGTGCTGCAGAATACAGCACACATCCGAAGAGGAAAAACAAGGAGAAATATAGACATTTCTCCTTGTTACACCTCACCTGGACAGCCATTGCATTTTGATGCATTTACAGTTCTACTAGTAATGGTAAATCTGTGAATGCTCCAAAATCCATGGGTGGATGTGTGGGAACACCCATCCTCCACATATGGAATGCTTCCCTGGCACAGAGTAATGGAATGTGATAAATATGCCCTTAAGTCTTTTGATCTACACTCCTGCTACTTTCTTTTCACAGCCTGCAAAACAGGCTTATTTCATATCATGACACTGAACCTAAAAGGACTTCTGAGCACAAATATCACCTATCCCTCCATCCAACACTCCCACCGACCTTCCTCAGAGACTTCAATCAGCCCAGCAACTTTAGCACCAGGACCATGAAGGAAGCCCTTGACCTTCTACTCAGCACTTTACAAATAATGCACCACATCACCAAGCCAGCTTACAGCAAAGACAACACACTGGCCCTCATCCTTTTAACATGCCGCAACATCCAGTGGCAGCCCCTATACACCTAGACTAGAAAGATCATCTCCCTTTCCACACCTGACATAAAGGGCAGTAGAAAAAGAACATTATCTTCTGCTTCTTCAAACAAATCCATCAAGAAGTACTCTAATAAGAATTATTCAAACTACCCAGACACTTATAGCTCTCAATAGATAGCAACACCCTATCAACATCCACAATACCACTCTGAAGAATTACATAGATTGCTGTGGTTCTCTGAAGACTCTCATCTTCAAGCCAAAGCTATCATCACCATGATACACCCAAGAACATATGAAGGACAAGTGTGCCATATAAAGACAGGAAAAGAAATGGAGAGGATCATGATGCCAACAGAAGCTTACTCTTCGGAAAGCACTCTCCTGCAACAGTAGTTCCATCATCACCTCAGCTACATCCACCTACTTGTCAGACCACCATCAATGGAGCAGTCAGTTGAAGCAAAGCCCTCTTTAAGGCAGTCATTGTGCAAACCTCATCCTGGATCCCACCATCAGCCAACAGATGCAACAATATCAACTTCTTCCCTGTGAAAATCATCATTAAACTTGCCAGATCATCATCATCCACACCATCACCTATACCCAGCTGCCACACCTTTAACTGGTCATCCTTCAGCACTATCGCTCACACAGACCCCCGCCAACATTCTGAATTCACTAAAAGCCTTTTCTTACAATAGTGATGTGCTTCCGCTCTCCGTCATCTAGTCTTTAATGAAGTACACTCCACACCACTAGTTATGACTAACTGAATTTCCGATTTCAGAGCTCAGGTATTTCTTAGATTTTGCTTTGGTATCTTAATGATGTAAAGTATGTAATTGTATATAATGATGTCAATATTTCTTAAAATCTATAATTAACATTTGACAGCATATCCTTCGATTATCCGAAGACCTGTCCTGTACTAGCAGAAATGTTCTAAATATATACTAAAATGTGTTTGTTTACCATAACAGTTTCTTGCTTCAATAACTCTTTAACATTAATGCAAAGAAGGTAACATCTTGATTTGTTCTTATTTTTTACAGTAAGCATAGTTTATATTTTTATCAATACCCCCACAAAGCCTTCATTATGATTTGCAGCGGTTGTGGATCGACTGCAGAACCACACCCAGGGAAAACACTGCAGGGTGAAGGGCTGTGAGAATGAGTGTAACTCAGGCCCCACCTGACCACTGCAGCACCACAGTGAAGCAAACTCCATTAGCCTACTCCAATCCTGCCCTGACCCACCACTAGCCCTCTTGCTTACACCTGCTCTGAGCAGGCAGAAAAAGCTAGTGGATTTGTTTTAGATTTGGGGAAAGCAAGCAAAAGAGGAGTAGGTATTCTAGAGTCCTAGTGGTTATTCCCCATTCTAAGAGAATTTAAATGCCAGATTTGTAGATTCAAACCCTCAGGTATCCTCACACCAAAGGTCGGCTAACTTGTAACGCGTCCTCTAGTCTCTGAATTTCATTAGAAGTTACACACAAATATATTAATTCATTCACTTAAATAGATCAGATTGCAATTTGAAAAGATATATAATTCTAAGATACTTATCAATATTGCAGTAGGAAAAGACAATAAATAACAGCCTTCGTAATATAATATTCCGAAGAATGAGACCATATCTCCTTCAGTAATATTTTTTTGAGCCAACATTTCTCAGGACAGTGACTAAAAATGTGCATTTTGGTGTCCAATTATTGCTCTGCAACAATTTAGTGAGTCTGCACAAGTTTTAACTTTTGGAACACGAGAATGAATAAAATGGCTCTCAAAGCTGTTTTTTCTTTCTATTTCGGGTGAATGGGCTTTTAGGGGTGGATGACATGGTTCTGCAGTTGTTAAGCGTGGAGGGGCTGTGCTGGATGAGGCTGTATTCATGCAGCAGCAAGAAGAGTGATTCCCTTGGATAGGTTTGGGCTTCTCCAAATTTTTGGCTGGGTTACGTGGTGGCTTCTTGTATCTGCTAGATAGGAGGTGTGCTTCCAAGGTGGAGTGCGTTGTAAAACTGATCATTAGACAATTTTTGCATTTTTCTATTCGATGGCAAGTGGCTGTTAAAACCACCAACTTACTTGGAATGTTAATTGGTTCAACAGTTCTAACAAGAGAAGTTATGTAATCTCCAACCGATATAATTTGTCTACAGGAAATGCATTTACCCTTCCAAGGCAATTGGTTGCTGAAGCAAATGGGGCTTTCTAAAGGTTTACCATTTAAAGATTTGGGATTTTATTAAAGACAAGGAGGCTAGCATTATGCATAAAACTTTTTATTTACTTCATCTGAGCAGCAAACCCATTAAAAGTATCCAAAAGAACATTAACAACATCATAATAGAAAATAGAATGTTCAACTCCATATAAACTGTATCCTCCATTTTGTTCCTCTTTTGTTTGAATTCTTCTTCACCAGAATCCACTTAAGTTGAAATTATCCCTTCTTAAAACTCTGCAAAATATGTTTTAAATAAATAACTGTAAATCATAAAACTTTATTTCCTTACTCTTTTTGTTTTTATAATAAAATACACAGAATTCACTATGCTACCACTCCTAGGGAAGGGAGGGTGGTATAATGCTAGCCTCCTTTGCTTTAATAAAATCCTGATTCTTTATACAGTAAACCTTTAAGAATTGCCATTTTATGTCAAGACAGGAGGCTAGCATTTTGCAAGTTTAAAGTAATTCAAAACACATTTTGAAACATGATCTATAGATTTAAAATAACATTTTCTAGATGTTTCTGCTGCGGACCAATCAGCAGCCTTCATAATACGAGCCAAACTTCCTCCCATCATACAAACCTTACTTGCCATTGCTCCTCCCACCGAATGAGCTGTGAACTTTGAAATATCCACACCAGTCTCCTTCATAGCACCTTTTACCCATCTTGCAATAGTAGCATTTGATACCCCCTTAAAAGGTTTTACATAGGAAATCAATAGTTGCTCAACCCCTGCTCCTCTTCTTTCCAGCATCCTAGATTCGTACTCTTTCAAACAACGACCCACACAAATCTTTGGATATTCATTAAAAAATGGATAAAATATCATACCAGACATCGTCTTTGTACGCTTACACACTTCAAACAACACACCAGTTGGCTGAAAAAATCCACGCAAGACTTCTAAAGCCTTCACATCTGAAACCCTTCTAAAAGATATCAGACAGAGTAAAGTCGCTAACTTCCAAGAAAGCTCCCTTTCTCTTAAATACGTATTAGCTGGCCACCTCTGAAATAACTGGAGGACCAAATTTCATTCCAAAGGACATGATATTTCGAAGTAGTTGGACGCTTTAAGCAAATCCCTTTCATCACCCTACATACCAAAGGGCTCTTACCAATGTGTACTCCCTGTTTAAGAACCTTACCTGCAGCTATAGCTGATCTGTAGCAATTAACTGTTCTATAAGATATACCTTTAACAAACAATTCTGCTAAACAAAATTTGCTACTTGAACATCATCAGCCTCCACGGGATCCAAACTCCTTTGTTTTTTTTGTTTTTTTTCAAATATATGTTTATTAACTATTCGCTGTCTTACATATGCAAGTCCATTTGCGGCAACATCTTGTTTTTATCATACATATCAGTCAAGCAATCCGTGTTCATGTTATACTTTACAGATACTTTGTTACATAACTCCTTAGTCATTTTGCTTACCATTTAGTATTCGTTAATCACTGATTCTAATATACTAAAATTTCTACTTTAAGTGTTTATTTACTTCGTGATTCTTTGTTACCATTTTGAATTATGTGACCTCATAACAGACTTAACTCAACTTCAAACTATAAATAAACTTAATGACTTATGTGGGTGGGCCTTCGCATCTTTTAAAGGAAGTCTCTGCCGGGGCACTTCAATGAGCGGGGATGGCCAGCCATCGTTCTCCCCCCCCTTCCAGTAGTTATGTAGCTATTTGTGTCCAGTCCCTCTCTACCCTTTGTCATTGGGTGCAGCCTATTGGTATGTTCGTCATTGCCCCAGTTCTAGTTCCAGGGACCTTCCCCCAAGGGCCAAGTCTGTTGGACGTATTGGTCATCTCATCCTACCACCTCGGGAGCTATCGGTCTCTTCATTAGGTCGTCCCAGCTTGTCACTAAGTCCTCCCACTCTGGAGCAATGGGGGTCTGGCGAATTCCCCTGGCCTCCTCGGCCTTTAAGACCTGCAGTTCAGCCCTGGTCCATCTCGTAACATCGCCTTTCCATTCAGTCAGCGAGGGGTGGCTGGAGGCCTTCCAGCCCCTCGTGATCAGCCTTTTATAAAGGGCCAGAGTCAGGTCCAGGAAACGACCCCTAACTTTCCCCCGCGGGGCACCGGCCTCGAGGCCCAATAAGCATATAGCAGGTGTTGGCTGTAGTTCCGCCTCAAATAGTCCTGACAGGACCGCCATCATCGCCCCCCAACCAGCCTGCAGTACCGGGCATCCCCACACCATATGATCAAAGTCAGCCTCCCTGTCACTAGATCTGGGGCATGTCCTGGGGGTCCCCCCATACATACGGAACAGTCAGTGAGGAGTGAGGTACGTCCTATGTAGGTAGTTGTATTGGATGTATCTTAATCTCGTGTTGCGTGAGATCGTCCAGGGATAAGCCAGTGCTCTGTTCCATTCTGCCTCAGACAGGTCCCGCCCAATCGTTCTCGCCCACCTTTCTCTCAGAGAATGCAGAGGGTCTAATGCAGCCTCAATCTGGGCTCGGTATATTTTAGCAACCAAATGAGGTTCTTCTCCTGAGGTCATCAGGAGGTGTAACACCCCGTGGACAGTGGGCTCCGCATTAATCGTATCCCAATGGTCCTTCAAGGTATGCACTAACTTCCTGAAGAGTAAAAACTGTCCCAGAGGAACTCCCCCCGATAGGTCAGTGAAGCTCCTCAGCACCCCCTCGTTGAACAGCCCCCCAACTGTCACTACTCCTGCTCTTGTCCACGGTCCCAACCCTAGCCCCCCCTGTCCTTTTCCTCCCAGGTCCAGGGCAAGGACCGATAGCGGCAAGGCCGGGGAGTATGGTGGGCCCACTCCAACCCTTCTCGTGCACTATTTCCAACATTTCATTGCAACACTATTCATTATGTTGTCCCCTAAGGGGGGAATCTTCCAGCCTGCCATACGTGGTACAATCCGAGCTGTGTCTATCTCACCGTGGGCGGTACACAAATCCAGATGTCCCCTGTCCACCAGCCACCCAGACACCCATTGTAGTTGAGATGATAGATAATATGCCTCGAAGTCAGGGGCACCCAGTCCACCCATATGGGTCGGTCTACAAATGATCATCAGTGCCGTGCGTCTACGACCATCATCCCATATTAACTCCCTGAGCAAAGCGTTCAACTCGCGAAACCACGCCAAGGGGACCAGTAGTGGTAAGTTAGCGAAGTAGTAGAGTAGGCTAGGAAGCATAATCATTTTAGATAACGCTACTCTGGCCATTATTGTTAACTTCAGTGAGCGCCAGAACCCAACCGAGGACCGCAGGGATCGGAGTGTCCTGCCAAGATTACCATCCCGGAGATCACTTAGTTCGTGGAATATTTGAATGCCCAGATATTTAAAGGTCCTCGGGGCCCAGTTCATGTCTAGTGTGCATGCTCCAGGGCGTGCATCGCCTGGCCGCATGGGAAACACGAATGTCTTTCCTCGGTTAAGGCGAAGCCCAGACAACGCCCCGAAGTCCTCTAGGATCCTCAAAACCCATGGAAGTCCATTGGTCCCATCCCTCAGGTAAACAAGTATATCGTCAGAGACAATATGTTCAGTTGGTCCCCATTCAATTCCCTTACCTACACCTTCCCGCCGCAGCCGGGACGCCAGGGTTTCAATTGCCGGGGCAAATAATAATGGGGACAGGGGGCATCCCTGTCTGGTTCCCCGAAATATTGGGTATGCACTAGATATTGTTCTGCCTGTCCTCACTCTTGCTAGTGGGGACGAATACAACAGGTCCACCCATTTTACCCAACCCTCCCCGAGTCCCATTTTCAGAATTACGGCTCTTAGGAAGTCCCATCTGATCGAGTCAAAGGCCTTCTCGAAGTCCACAGCAAGCAAGACCCCCGCTGGCGGCTTCGACTCGTTAGGCATGTACAGAATAGCAAAAATCCGCCTCAGGTTCAGGGAGGTACTGCGACCAGGAACAAAGCTGTTCTGGTCCGCATGCACGAGTGTGGTCATGAGAGGGAGCAACCGGCCAGCCATGATCTTACTAAGGATCTTAAAGTCGCTGTTTAGCATCCATAAAGGACGGAAGTCCGTCACCGATGCTTCCCTGGCGTTTGTCTTGGGAAGCGGCACCACCAAGGCCTCACGTAGCGTGCGTGGCAACTCCCCGCATTGTAATGCCTCCGTGTACATTTCCACCAGTTGGGGAGCAAATAGAGATTTATATTTTTTATAAAAATCCATGGGGAGACCGTCTGTACCAGAGGGCTTCCCGGGGGCTAATTGCGCTATGGCCTCGCTTATCTCCTCCGCTGTCACTGGTCCCCCCAGGCTATCTCTCTCTTCTGAATTCAGTGTTGGCAGTGGGATTTGCTGTAGAAAATTATCAAAGGCCTCCATTCCCAGGTCACTAGGTCTCCCATATAGTTGTGTATAGTATTCCCTAAATGCGTCATTTATGGGGCCTGGCCTGAGTCTGCGGAGTCCCCCCCATCTAATACACTTGTGATGGGCTCGTTATACCCGCCTGGGCGCACCAGCCACGCCAGCAGTCTCCACGATCTGCCCTCCTCCGATTGTAGGGATGAAAAAAAATATTTTTGCCTGCTGTGACACCTAAGCTGCTCCTCAATCCGGGAATGTTCTCTACGGACACAGTTATATTCCTCATTCTCCGGAGCTGCAAGGCCCTGTCTCAATTTCCCCTCATGCATATCCTTCTCTAGGGTAGCCAATTCCCTTTCAAGTGTACGTTTCACCCCCACCGACTGCCCCAGGCAGAAGCCCCTCGTCACCACCTTGAGTGTTTCCCACTCCGTGGCCCTGGAAGGGATGGACCCACCATTTATCTCGATATATTCTGCCAGGTGGCAGCGCAGGGCCTCTCTGTATGCCTGATCTTCGAGTGCTGCGGGGGTCAATCTCCATGACGGTATGGGGGGTCTATCCTCCGATGCCCTCAACGTCAGCAACAGGGGATTATGGTCAGATAGGGTGCGGGCAAGGTATTCAGAGCGTGTCATGTTACTCATAAGACCCGCTGTGCAAACCACTCTATCAATTCTGGTGTGCACCCGGTGGAGGCCCGAGTAATACGAGTAGTCACTAACATTTGGGTGTTGCTCTCGCCAGTCATTCACGAGCCCCCAAGTGCCCAGCCATTCGCAGAGTCTTTTGGCTGTTTCAGTTGCCACTGTCCCTTGCAGTGGCAGGGTTGACCTGTCCATGTTTCTGTCTAGTACTGCGTTGAAGTCCCCCCCAATTAATAACTCTCCAGTGCATTGACGGGTAAGGTGGCTCGATAAACCTGTCATGAAGGAGACCTGGTCCTGGTTAGGGGCATAAATGCAACTCAGGACTATCGGGGTACCGTGTAGCCTCCCTTCCAGTATCACAAATCTGCCCTCCCGGTCTATGTTGGAAGAGTCTATTGTTAGAGTGACCCCTGCTCTGACCAATATCAGTACACCCCTTGCATAAGCCGAATACTCTGTGGCAAACACCTGTCCCCTCCATCTGCGCCTCAGTTTTTCTCCCTCCCCGATGCCAGATGAGTCTCCTGCAGCATTGCCGCCTGTACCCCCCTTCTCTTTAAGTAGGAGAGAATCCTATGTCTTTTAGCCGGCGTGCCCATCCCACTAACATTCCATGTTAAGAGATTGTAGTCTGCCATCTCTGTATATCAGTCTGGTAAACGTGTCCCCGGCTCTCCCGGGCCTCGGATTTATCCCTTTGTATGTTCAGACTTTTGCTATAGTTGGACTTCACCACCCACTTTGCCATTTTAACTTGTAACTGTGTACCCCAACTCCCGAACCCCAGGGCACCTCCCAAACTGTAGGTTGCCCAGAAAACTGTGCAACAGGGCAACTTGTTCAAACGTATGTCAGCAGTTCTCGCCAGCCTGGCTAGACAGGCGAGGATCTGGTCAGGGGGGTGGCCAGGTCCGGAGGGGCCACTTGTTCACACGTTGTGCCATATCTCTGGGGTCTTTTGCGATTTTGGATTAGCCAAGTTCGTCAGCCGTTTGCGGGGTCACCTTCGGGGCACGGTCCGAGCACCCCAACTCTCTGGCAGAAGACACCTCGGAGCCCTCCTGGGGAGACATCTCTCCACCCACGCGGGCCGCCGCCTCCAGGGCCGCTTTCCTGCCCTTTTCTTTCTGTGTTTGCGTTGGTGTTAGTCGCGGGCAATCTCTGGGTCTCTGTCCCCTCGGGCCCGGCGGGGCCGGCTCCCAGTTGGGCCCCCTCCTGCCGACCACCCCGTTTGGGGCCCATGTGGCTCTAGCCACTTCCATGCCTCCTCAGGGGACTGCAGGAACGTGGTCTTCCCTTCCAACATCACTCTTAATCTGGCTGGATAGAGCAGTGAATACTGTATCTCTTCCTCTCTTAGGTTCCTCTTTACTGCCAGAAATGAAGCAAGCTTGTTCTGAACCTCCAGTGTAAAGTCTGGAAATAGTGTCACCTCCCCGTTTGCTACTTTAAACGGGCCCGACTCTCTGGCCTTCTGCAAGAGGATGTCTCTGTCTCTATAATGTAATAGTTTGGCGATCACAGCACAGGGAGGTCTACCAGGGGCAAGAGGCCTCGACGGCACCCGATGCGCCCGCTCCAGCGTGTAGAAGGGAGTCAGGCACCCAGGTGCCACTGTCGTGCTGAACCACTTCTCTAGAAATTCCATCATGTTCGTCCCCTTGGCCCCCTCAGTGAGGCCCACCACGCGTACATTGTTCCTCCTATTCCTCCCTTCCGCATCCTCAGCTCTCTTTTCAAGTCGTGCCACTCTGTCAGCAAGGGAAGTCACTTCAGCCGACAGGTCTTTCTGCTTCGGAACGTTGTCCGCCAACGTGGATTCTGTTTCTTTGACTCTGTCTACCAGTTTATGGTGGTCCGCTCTCAGTAGACCCACCTCAACCGCGACTTGGTTGATGTCACGTTGTAACGTTGCCTTTGTGTCTTCTATCGCCCCAGGTATTTTATCTAAGGTGTCCTGCACTTTAACTTGTGCATGGTCCTGTGAGTCCGCTTCTTTGTGACCCGGCGGCGCTGCGGGGTCCATTGTTCTGTTGTTGTGACGGCTCTTGGGGGGCATCGGATGTGTAAGGGGTCGCACCCCAGGGGCCCAGGCAGTGGGCCAAAAGTTATTGTGAGTTCTTCTCCGTCCTTGCCTCCGTGCCCTGGTCTCAGTAGGCTGCTCCGCAGCACCTAGGCGGTCCCGAGCAGGTCCCAGTCACCCTGCCGGTCACCTCTGATTTCCGGTTGCAGAGCTGGGAAACCAACTCTGACACCAACCCCGTAAAAGATGCACAGTCAAGTCTTTCCCCTTCAAGTACGCATCCTCTCCTGTGTCAAATATCTTACCCAAAGGACCCAGCACATCAAGCAATTTATTCTGAACCTGTTTCAAAGACTTTTCTAATCCCTTTCTTGGATCTTTACCCATCTTAAATAAAGAAGTTATTATCTCTCGAGCCAAATTTGGTGTTACACACACCTTCTCAACAATGACAGACCTCAAACACTCCGCCCTCATTATATTTCTTTCATCTCTAAAGGGTTACGTAACCTTGCTTTGATGTAACTGGCAACATGGTCCAAAGACCACCATTCCTTCCCCCGTGGATGTCTAATATCCTTAGGCTCAAATAACTTCTCACCTAATGGATCTAATAAATCCTCGCTACTCTTAGTTCTTACATTACTACCCAACTTGCCCTCAAGACCATCCTTATACTCCAGATCTAATACATATTAGTCTAAATCATTATCATATTCCTCATTTAAATAATCTTTTTCAGCATCAAGCTGACTCTCCATTGTACCGCTTAGGGTACCTCTCTTTTTCAAGCCGCTTGGGACTCCAAACTTGTCCTGCATTGTCAGAGTCACCAGATCCTCGGGGTCTGTGCACGTTCCCAACACGTCCACCACTGAACAGCTCCAAGACTCTGATAGATAAATCACATAGACTGAGAGAGTTCAAGTGGGGAAAAGGGGATTAGGAAGGGAACAGCTGGGAAGGAGACCTGTAGTAAGAAAAAGGTTAGAACACACAATAAGAAAATTATATCTCCTGAAATCAATACTAGACTATGATTCTAAGCCTAGTCACTCTGAAAACATGAACAATCTAAGAGTTCAGTTTAAAATGACTAAGTTTCAAGATGGCCGGATAACTGTAGGTGAATCAAGATGAATTAAATGAAAACTTTCTTATTCAAATACTTTCCTTTACATGAGAATCAGAAAAACATTCTGACTAAATTTTAAACCAGTCATATAAATCCTGTTTTGAGAATGTATACTAGGACCATACAATATTGCATCTAGAAACTCTGGCCTTCTGTGTACTCTTAAAATGTTTCAACACAAATTGCGCATATTGCAGATATACATATATATATATTTATATATATAGTAAACACCATAAAAGGATTGTGCACCATGAATAACACAATATGGATTCAGGAAACAAATCACATAACTTGTCAACTCGAATATTATATAATAAATATCTCAGAATAGTGGCATTCAATAAGCAACATGAATTAAACTCGAGGAGAAAATCGTGCGTCTTGCCGATTCGAGTGTCACCATGTAAAATACCAAGAAATGGTAGCACACAATGAATATCAAAGTCAAATCATCATTAATCGAATCACGCGTCTTGCCGATTCGTAAAACACGATGTAAATGTCAAGAAATAACAGCTCACAATAAATAACAAGATCAAAGTACAATGAAACAAATCGCGTTTCTTTCGCCGATTCTTAAGCCACCATGTAAATGTCAAGAAATGGTAGCGCGCAATAAACAACAAAGTTAAATCCTCATAAAAACGAGTTGCGTGTCTTGCCAATTCGTAAAACATCATGTAAATGTCAAGAAATAGTAGCGCGCAATGGACAACAATGTTTAAACACCATAAAACGAATTGCGCTTCTTGCAAATTCTTAAGCCACCATGCCAATGTCAAGAAATGGTAGCACCCAATGAATAACAAAGTCAGACCTTTATGAAACAAATCGCGCGTCTTGCCTATTTGTAAACTACCATATAAATGTCAAGAAATGGTAGCGCGCATGTAATCTGTTACTCATTTAAGAATTAAACCAAGAATATGAAAATTCTAAATAACAATGTCGGGATAGTCCAACCACAGTCTTACCGCCTGGAACAATGATCACCGATGAAGGATGAAGGAAAGAAGACAGGAAGACCCAAATAGGCCGCCAGGACAAGAGCTCAGGAAGAAGCTGCTGATCTGCACCGGGACCTCTGAATAGTGAGCACTGGGAGTTGGGCTGGCTCTCTTTTGAAGAGTCTTGGCCCAGCCCAGAACTATGCCCATGCATGTTGCAGGGAAAGTCTCTGGGAGGCCCTGGAGGGGACTACACCCTAGCACACTCTGAAAACCTGCAGCAATACATTGCAAAGGAACAGTATTTGTAAGCGTATTAAAAATAAGTTTTCAGGATTGAACTCTGCAATGCAAAAGGTTAAACCACAACATATCAGCACAATGCATAAATTACGTTGTTTTGAGAGTGCTGGATTTTTGCATTTTTGTCGCCAATAGAGCGCGTACTGCTCTGGTGTTGACATGCATCTCCACTAAATGTTTTCTTTTAATTAAACACTTACCCCAGGGCCTCTAAAATGGTCCTCATCCTCAGACAAAGAGATAAATGCCTCCTCATCAATACCTTTCCTTTTTTCCAAAACTTGCTTAACTGACTCCTGAACTAATGCTTTTAATTCCTCAGAAACTATTTTCCTAATGAAATCCTCCTGAGTTCCTTCTTTCTCCTTGTTTATTTCAGACTTCCTCTCCAAAATTACTTAAAATATAAATATTTCTCTCCAGAACTAATCTAATAATGCCTGAACACTTTAAAAATATCTCTTCATGTGTTATGTAAACCTTTCCTCGTAACAAACCATCAACGGTGATCCATTACCTTGGAAACCCACTACCACAATAGTTCGCTTTAAACATAACCTCACAACGTGCTCAGATGCCTGCGAAAACAAAAAACTAACCATTTCCTATTTTTGTTCCAGACGCGCTGCTACGTCAGCGCGTCCAAGTGTAGAGGAAATGAATGTCTTAAGTGTTCATTCCTCTAATCCCTCTGAACAGACGTAAGCATCTGTTCATAAAGGCCTCACACTCCCGAAATCATTCTAAGCATGAGCAAAGTCTTTGCCTCGCACTCTAAGCGGGCTACAAATAACGGATACAAAGTAAGGCTGCCATTTTTCTATTTTTAGTTAAATACGCAACAATAAACCGCACAAAACATAAAAATAAACTCATAATGAAATATGTCCCAATTAATCGACAATTAAATGTAGTAACTGCCCCCTTTTATTATTTTTTTTTTTATATCATCCTTAAATCCTGTAACTATAGCTTACTAAACTAATTCTACCCATAAATTGGGTAAAGTATACACAAAAAAATAACCACATACACCAACCAGTAAAAAGTCATAACTATTAGTAACATATCCGTATCTGCTCAGAAGCAGCAAACAAAAGAGGAACAAAATGGAGGACACACATTTTATATGAAGTTGAACATTCAGTTTTTTCTCATGATGTTGTTAATGTTCTGTTGGATACTTTTATTGGGTTTGCTGCTCAGAAGAAGTAAATAAAAGGTTTAATGCATAATGCTAGCCGCCTGTCTTGACATAAAATTCAGGTATGTAACTCTTACCCTTACTCTACTCAAACACTTTCTATTTGGGTTGTGGTGATTGCCACACTCACTAACCATTAGTACGAATCTCAAACAACTTCAGACCCCCACGGTAAGTGGGTTATCACTTATGTGTTCACTATATGGTACATTTTCACAATTTGTTTGTGGCTGTTACTTCCTGTTATTGTTGTTTGAGATCTTAATCCCTGTATATATTCTCATGTTAACTCCTCACATTGCAAAGGATGCTATTCTGGGCTCCCATTTTGCAGGTTTTAGAAATGTAAGCCATGAAAGATGCTTGGGGTGGTTCTGTGATGACTCTCCGGGCATCATATTTTATTTGGCTGAGGATGGTCACGACTCATGTATAGATACAATGCTGGGCACAATATATGTTTGTGATGATTTATCTTAGAATATATTCCCTAGGGTAACCTCATACCATTCCCATGCTCTTGAGTTTACAGTTACGAAGTCTGGAGCTCCACTAAGACTATAGTGTTTTGAAATGAGCTTGTTGATTGATGCCGCTTTTCTGAAAAATATTGGGACTGGGAACATCGAACTCCATAAAATTAACAAAGGATCTGTCCCTGGACCCATTATTTGGGACTCAGTAAAAAGCATATTTATGTTGTATTGTTACTTTCTTATCTGCGTATAAATCCCATCTCGAGTGATGGGAATGGTATCAGAAGTATTGACTGTTTCAGATTCAGAGGGTGCGCGTGCAGATTTCTTTCTGCCAATGTAAAGATTCTGCACTAAGTCAGGAAGATCTTGATATATATCAGTGAAAGCCTCTTCATTAACTGATAATAATTATTGATAAATGGCATGGTAGCCCGCACATGCCATACCTGAAAATTGTGTTTTTTTTATAACTAGCGGCCATTAAACGAGTCTGAAACCACCTCTATGGTACCGCTCTAGTGGCTTTACATTAAGAGTTCCACATTAGTAAACTATTTGGCTTAGTCCTCCTTCAATTATTCTATTTTCTCAAACGCAAATTGTGTCACAATGCACATTGAATAAATACATTATAAATACTTCCATTGTATATGTTCCCCTTTTTAAACAAGTCAAACGGCTGATGTTATAAGGTGCACAATTTGTTAAAAGGTTTTAAATATACAAGTCCCATGTGAAAGATCAAACCCTAAACAGAAGTCTTTGTGAGTCTATAATTTATCTAAGCATCATTGCAACATTTAGCCTTGCTAGGACAGCACCACTCCTGACAGCAGACATCCATGAGGTCTTGTTAAATATTGTGTTCTTTGTAAACTGAAATTGCTTTTAAAGCTGACACATTAATATGGCCATTAAACAAAACAGGAACAATTGCTGTATTCCCTTAACCGTCCATTAAGAAATTTCTGTTCATTTATACAGGGGTCTAATTTAGGTCTTTTCTGATTCCAGATGATACAGGTATAAAAATATATTTTTTTTCTGTAAAGATAAGTTAGATTTGTTTTTGTCATTAAAATGTACGAAAACGGATTCTCCGCAATTTCAGATTTTAAGATTAAAACTAATCAATATTGTGTTAATCAAATTTGCAACTCAAAATATAAAACCAAAGTTTTAGTTTTTCTTGGTGATGAATTACCCCTTCACAGAGGACTACTCTTGCAGTCTGCCCATTCTAAGCTGTACGCAACAGCACAAAGGAGCTCTTTGTAAGTATTTGGCACGAAGACAGCACATCCACCTTCCTCTGCCTTCCTGCCAATTAACCTTTAATGCAATTAAAATAATTAGATGCCATTGAATGTCTGCTCTGAGCTTTTTCTCAGATGGTGTTAGGGCTTGTACACAGCAAAGAGCATGTCCCCTCTCACTGCACTAGTGGGTTCTGTAATAGCTCCCTTTTAAACTTACTATTGAAAGCCTTTCTTGTTATCTCACCTTCCCCCCCCTAAGCTTCTGTGTATGTTGTTTAATGTGTTGTTTTGTTTACACATTGGGCCTTGATTTTACCAAGGCTTCTTTAAAACACTCCTCCCTAGGCCATGTGTTAATCCAACTCATTTGCATAATAACTGAAACTCTGCACACCTTTCAAGAACATGTGCAGCATGTGAGGACCACACCCAGCTCTTCAAACCACACCCAGCTCTGCACACCTTCCAAGAACATGTGCAGCATGTGAGGACCACACCCAGCCCTTCAAACCACACCCAGCCCTGTCTATAAAAGGCATCCCCCGAGCCTCACCCAGTGCTTGTGCTCGTCTACCTCCCGCTTACCTGAGAACAGATCCCTTGGCGCTGGCACTCCTGCTCTTTACAGACTTTCATTGACTTCAATGGGCGCAGCTTCTGGCTCTTCCTTCTTCCGGTTTTCGGTTCCTCCTTGCTTCAGCCTCTCTCCTATGAGTAACCTGCAAAAGAGAAAGAAGACAAGGTTAGACTGATCAGTATCTCTTGCCAGCAACAAGTAAGTGCAAAACTTTTTATTACCTGAAAGAACTTTGACAACAATTTCTGGATTCGTGTATAGACAATTTGAAACGAAATACCTTCCACGAACATTGTGATTCAAACTCTTTGTTACAAGAATATTTTGCAGAACTTTGTGAAGCAAACATTGTTTTTTCTCATGGAACTTTTAAGAATCGAACAGTGGAAACCATTAACAGCAAGGCAAACAGTAAATCAAGGACTTGCACAAATTACATGCTGTATTTTGATGTAAAAGTACAGTATTTGTTTTATAAAAGATTCTGGAAATATGGGAAAAGTGAGTCTGCTATTGGGAATTTAGGCTTTAGTTATATTATGATGAATGTTTGATATTGGTAATTCTGATAACGGTATTTGTTTAATGTTTTAGAAGCTTTACAGTAATAGAAAACACATCCCAAAGCAGTAACACATTCCAAACCTGGAAACTAGAGACCAGGATCCAAGAGGTACTTTTAGAAGAGAATTTCTAATAAATAAAGGGATAGTCAGGAACCCATTTAGGAATAGGTTGCACTTATCTGTTCTTTGTTTATGTTTCATTAGGCACCAGTTTCTACAGAAGTCAGAAAGGGCCGCAGATTTGTGCAGCACTTCAACAGTGGAAACGCAAGAATGGTGTTGTCTCTCTTTTTTATTTTATCCACTTCCCCCCTTCCCTTGAGCTTCTGTTCTTAGTGCACTGTTTTAAAAACTAGTGTGCTGGAACAAGCAGTTTCAGGGTGGGGTCGGATTGTCTTCAACCTCCATCAGAACTGAACAAGAACTCAGGTGAGCTGGGCTTTGACAGAAGCACAAGCCTTAACAAATTTCAGTTCTGGTGGACGATGAATACCGGGGAAGAAATAGAGGGCATTGACGTCACGGATATGGCGCAGGCCCTAAATGAGGACTTGGCTCATAATGAATCAGTGTCTGGCATCTTGCAACATATGCAAGAGGAAATAGAGAGATTAAAGATGGAGAATACCTCTTTAAAACAGGATTTAAGCCAGTATAAATTTAGGGGATCTCAGTGGAACACAGCTTCTACGCCTTTGTTTAAAACCTCCTCAGAGACAGGGGCGCCATCAAAACATACAACTTTGCCTTCCCCAGTTGAGGTTACTGTTAATGTTCCTAATGTTGTGCCCTTAGCAGCACCTGAACGTTTTCATGGAGATAGTAACAAATTCCATGTTTTTATCAATCAATGTCAATTACACCTCATTTGTAAGCCACAACAGTTCCCTACTGATGATACGAAAGTGGCATTCGTCTTGTCTTATTTGGGTGGCACAGCAGCCAATTGGTCAATTCCTTTCGTGGATAGAGATGATCCCATCCTCCATAATTGGAATCAATTTAAACGTACCATGACCAGCCTTTTTGCGAAAACACACTTTCATGCAGGCAAGTGATAATGAGCTTTTAAATCTTAAACAAGGTAACAAGGATTTATTGACCTATCTCACTAGTTTTAATCGTTTACTCACCGAGACACAGTGGCAAGAAGAAAAGCGTGTCTCCCTTTTTTATAAAGGTTTGAGAGACGAGTGAAAAGACGCGCTGGCTCATATCATTGATTTGCCAAAAGACTATTCGGACTTTGTAGATTTAGTTGTGAAATTAGAACATAGACTAGGAGAAAGAAAGGGAGATAAATACAAACTGGAATCACGGTTAACTTTTATTAGACACGAGAAGAAAGACACAGATAATAAACTCCCTGAACCAGAGCCTATGCAAATAGGGACACTCAGAGGTCCACTCACATCAGAGGAAAAAGAAAGAAGGAGAAAATTTCAATTATGTTTATATTGTGGCAGGGCAGGTCACTTTGCCAGAGAATGTCCAGTAAAGCCTAAAACTCCACGAAAGGGTGCTGTTTCCTCCACCTCCTCAACTGAATCGGGAAACAATTAAGCTCGACAAGGGGAGAGGTTACTTGTTCGAGAAAACATCTTAATCAAACCTCTAATGCTGCAGCCTTCAGGGTACCGCACATACCTAGACATTTCATAATTCAGGTTGCTTTAATTGTTACTACCCAAGTGAGGCATTCTCTCCCTGTCCTACTGGACTCAGGCGCGACAGGAAATTTTGTGGATAATAAGTTAGCTGAAATCTTAGGACTTCCTATGTGCCTAAAGCCTTGTCCAGAAGCAGTATGTGCAGTGGATGGGTCAGAATTGACCTCTGGATTAATCACAAAACAAACAAGTCCACTTGTTATGGTCTGTCAGAACGGGCACACAGAGGTGATTAGCTTTGATCTGATAGATACTCCTAATTTTGGTTTGATTCTCGGGGTACCCTGGTTAACAACTCATAACCCAAAAATTGATTGGGTGAATAGAACTGTTACTTTGGATTCCTCTTTCTGTAGAACCAATTGCTATCAAGAAGCAGGTACAGAACAGAGCACAGTATTACACTGTGCTAGTGTTACACAAGATGAACCAAGTCTCCCTCCTGAATATTCTGACTTTAAAGACGTCTTTGATCCAGTAAAGGCTAGTGTGCTGCCCCCACATCGGTCTTATGACTGCCGTATAGATCTTATCCCAGGGGCCCCTTTACCTAATAACAGAGTATATGCTTTGACTGACGAAGAAACCAAATACTTAAGAACCTACCTAGATGACCTACTACAGTCTGGGTTCATCCGTCATTCCACATCTCCGGTGTCATCTCCACTCTTTTTTATCCCGAAGCCGGATAAATCCCTGCGCGCGTGTATCGATTATAGAGGACTAAATAAGGCTACAATAAAGAATAAATATCCTCTTCCTCTAATACCTGTGTTGTTGGATCAATTAAGACATTCTACTGTATACACTAAACTAGATCTGCGGGGAGCTTACCACCTGGTCCGAGTAAAAGAGGGGGATGAGTGGAAGACAGCTTTCAAGACAAAGTTTGGTTTATTTGAGTACACAGTAATGCCCTTTGGGTTATGTAATGCCCCTGCGGCCTTTCAGTTCTTTATAAATGAGGTCCTACACGAATTCCTGGACGTTTGTGTCATAGTATACATAGACGACATCCTCATTTATTCTAAGAACTCAGAAGAACATACCCAACATGTTCGTGCAGTATTATCAAAGTTAAAAGAAAATCATCTTTTTGCTAAGTTAGAAAAGTGTACTTTTAATGTCAACAAGGTGGACTTTTTAGGATACTGCCTGTCACCTCAAGGAATAACTATGGATGTAAAGAAAATCAGTGCTATTGAGGATTGGCCAGAACCATCCTCTGTAAAAGATATTCAGAAATTTCTGGGTTTCGCCAATTTTTATAGGAGGTTTATTGCACATTTTGCAGACATTGCGGCCCCAATAACTACCTTGTTGCGGAAAGGGCAACGATTTCTTTGGACTGATGAGGCGGCACACGCCTTTCAACTCCTAAAACAAAAGTTCACTTCAGCCCCAATTCTGAAACATCCTGATCCTGACTTGCCCTTTTTTGTTGAAGCGGATGCTTCACAAGTAGCTTTAGGAGGAGTTCTCTCTCAACGAGATGCAGTAGATGGCCAGTTACATCCTATAGCCTTCTATTCCAAAAAGTTATTGCCAGCTGAACAAAATTACACTGTGGCTGAAAGGGAACTACTAGCTATCAAAGTAGCCTTTTCAGAATGGAGGCACCATTTAATGGGAGCCAAGTACCCAGTTACAATCATTTCTGACCATAAGAACCTACAGTTTTTTGGATCACTTAAAGCACTAACACCACGTCAGATGCGCTGGTTAATTTTTTTTAGCACATTTGACTTTGTTATAACCTATAGACCAGGTGCACAACAAATTCAATCTGATGTGTTATCTAGATACGGACATACCTCAGACATGAAACAAGATAAAATAGGAGAACCCATTATTCCTCCCCAAAAGTTGTTGGCACCAGTACAACAGAAGGATTTCATCACAGATCTATATAATGCACACATGCAAATAGCACCTCAGGATTGGTTAAAGGATTCCCATAACACAATACAACGAGGTTTATTGTATCACGACAACATGCTGTTAGTGCCCACCTCTGAATTACAAACACAGGTGATAATTTGGCATCACGCCTCACCGTTGGCAGGTCATCCTGGTTGGGTAAAAACCCTGGAAAATGTGCAAAAACACTTTTGGTGGGACACTATAAGAAAGGACATTAAGCAATTTGTCACTACCTGTCCAATTTGTGCAAGACATAAATCTTCTCATAAGGCTCCTGACGGCTTGTTAATACCAATGCCAACACCCAAACAACCTTGGCACACTGTGAGCGTAGACTTTATTGTAGGTTTACCACCTGTAAAATCCTTCACAACAGTGTTGGTTATAGTGGATTTTTTATCTAAAATGGCACATTTTGTACCATTACGGAAATTACCCACGGCGGCAGAATTTGCCGATATTTTTATAAGGGAAATTGTGCGTTTACATGGTTTGCCAAGCAAAGTGGTGTCAGACCGAGGGAGCCAGTTCAACTCCAGATTTTGGAAAAAATTATGTGAAAAACTGAAAATAGATGTGGCCTTATCCACTGCTTTCCACCCAGAGACAGATGGACAGACTGAACGACTGAACCAAACCTTACTTCAAACGCTACGTTGTTTATTGGCTGATTATTCTAGTGAATGGTTGGAAGCTCTCCCTGTAGCAGAGTTTGTTTATAATAATACTGAGCATTCAGCTCTACTTTGCTCACCATTCTATTTCTTGCAGGGGTATCATCCAAGAGCTATACCCATTTTGTTAGAAGATTCCCTGTTGCCTACAGTAACGGATAGACTAACGAGGTTAGGTGACATACAAGACAAAGCCAGGAAACATTTATTAAAGTACAAGGAAAGCATGAAAAGACAAGCAGACAAACACAGGTCTGAGGCCCCAATGTATAAAATTGGTGACAAGGTATGGCTCTCCACAAAGAACCTAAACATAGAGGGATCCCGAAAGCTGCAACCACGTTTATTGGACCCTTTAGTATAACTGCCATAGTAAACCCGGTAACAGTAAAATTAGATTTAGCAAAAGAATATCCAGTACATACTACATTCCATGTGTCCTTGCTTAAGCCGTACAACTCAAAAACCCGACCTGAACCACCACCTCCACCCATACCAATTAAGGGAAATCTGGAATATGAAGTGAAAAGCATAAAAGACTCAAAAAGAATTAGTGGACGTCTGTTTTATTTAGTAGAATGGAAAGGATATGATGAATCTGAGAATTCATGGGAACCAGCATCATATGTACATGCCCCACAGCTGATTAGACGGTTTTATTAAAAAAATCCAGGAAAACCCCGTCCTGTAGGAGGGCCTTTGAGGGGGGCAACTGTTAGGGGTTGTACACAGCAAAGAGCATGTCCCCTCTCACTGCACTAGTGGGTTCTGTAATAGCTCCCTTTTAAACTTACTATTGAAAGCCTTTCTTGTTATCTCACCTTCCCCCCCCCTAGGCTTCTGTGTATGTTGTTTAATGTGTTGTTTTGTTTACACATTGGGCCTTGCTTTTAGCAAGGCTTCTTTAAAACACTCCTCCCTAGGCCATGTGTTAATCCAACGCATTTGCATAATAACTGAAACTCTGCACACCTTTCAAGAAAATGTGCAGCATGTGAGGACCACACCCAGCTCTTCAAACCACACCCAGCTCTGCACACCTTCCAATAACATGTGCAGCATGTGAGGACCACACCCAGCCCTTCAAACCACACCCAGCCCTGTCTATAAAAGGCATCCCCCGAGCCTCACCCAGTGCTTGTGCTCGTCTACCTCCCGCTTACCTGAGAACAGATCCCTCGGCGCTGGCACTCCTGCTCTTTACAGACTTTCATTGACTTCAATAGGCGCAGCTTCTGGCTCTTCCTTCTTCCGGTTTTTCGTTCCTCCTTGCTTCAGCCTCTCTCCTATGAGTAACCTGCAAAAGAGAAAGAAGACAAGGTTAGACTGATCAGTATCTCTTGCCAGCAACAAGTAAGTGCAAAACTTTTTATTACCTGAAAGAACTTTGACAACAATTTCTGGATTCGTGTATAGACAATTTGAAACGAAATACCTTCCACGAACATTGTGATTCAAATTCTTTGTTACAAGAATATTTTGCAGAACTTTGTGAAGCAAACATTGTTTTTTCTCATGGAACTTTTAAGAATCGAACAGTGGAAACCATTAACAGCAAGGCAAACAGTAAATCAAGGACTTGCACAAATTACATGCTGTATTTTGATGTAAAAGTACAGTATTTGTTTTATAAAAGATTCTGGAAATATGGGAAAAGTGCTATTGGGAATTTAGGCTTTAGTTATATTATGATGAATGTTTGATATTGGTAATTCTGATAACGGTATTTGTTTAATGTTTTAGAAGCTTTACAGTAATAGAAAACACATCCCAAAGCAGTAACACATTCCAAACCTGGAAACTAGAGACCAGGATCCAAGAGGTACTTTTTGAAGAGAATTTCTAATAAATAAAGGGATAGTCAGGAACCCATTTAGGAATAGGTTGCACTTATCTGTTCTTTGTTTATGTTTCATTAGGCACCAGTTTCTACAGAAGTCAGAAAGGGCCGCAGATTTGTGCAGCACTTCAACAGTGGAAACGCAAGAACGGTGTTGTCTCTCTTTTTTATTTTATCCACTTCCCCCCTTCCCTTGAGCTTCTGTTCTTAGTGCACTGTTTTAAAAACTAGTGTGCTGGAACAAGCAGTTTCAGGGTGGGGTCGGATTGTCTTCAACCTCCATCAGAACTGAACAAGAACTCAGGTGAGCTGGGCTTTGACAGATGGGTTTCAAAGGGTAGGGGGACACATTTCCTGTCCTCACATTCTGTACAGCCAAGTTAACTGATGACCCAGTAACAGTGATCATCTGAAGCCTTTCAACGCCTTGGCCAAGAATTCTGTGCAACTACTCAGGCATTATTCTATAAAGATCACACTAGCTGCATTCCTGTGCTGTACTTACACTGTCTAAAGGGGCATGTGAAGGTTTTCATTAGTTCAAGTGCTGGATCTGGAAGCAAGTCAGAATAAACTGCTCTTATTTCTATATCAAGATTAGACACTTATTCATAATCACATTAAGAACCTGATTTAGATTGGCGTTACTCTGTCAGAACAATGACGGATATCCCATCCGCAGAAATATTAAATCCTATTTGATTTAAATATTTTGGCGGATGAGATATCCGTCACCGTTGTGAGGGAGTAACTCATCCGCCGAAAACCAAATCAGGCCCTAAGTGGCTGTGTGGTTTGTTGTAGATCTTTTATAAAAAAATTATTTGGCCTGGCTCCTTTTCCGATTGAAACATGTCTAACACTCTTAGGAAAATAAAGAGAACATTTTATAGACGTGTCTTTTTCTGGTGATTAGATCTAGTGAATATATATTTACTTAACAAAAACTGGCATAATTCATGTTTGTCATACTGTATCTGTATTAAACTGATATACATTATTTTATTATGCGTGGCCCATATTCCAATTTATTAAAATTATATAGCTTCCTAAATAAATAATTTCTAAAACAGAAGTATTTATCATGACAATTTCTGGTTGTTACATTTACAGTGGATTCTCATTAAGTGGATCCTCATTAGGTGGAATACAATTGTACACACACCATTCCTGTGGTGTTTCTATTCAAACTTCGATGTCTAATGCTACATTTCTTCAATTTGGAAAAGAGCTTACAACACTTCACTTTCAAACAAGCATTGGCAAAGCCAATAGGACCGGCCTTTTGCATAGACACACCACCTCATGTCATGACGATATGTCCTTCTCGAGTCTGAAGCAACACCTTGAAGTTTTTAACAAGGATGCAGCCCTTCAGAATTGTACTTGATGTACTTCAACAGCCAGATGCAAGTCTATTACAAAGCTGCAAAAACTAAAGTTGTTATTAACTGTCCCTCTTTGACCAGATGAAACTGCTTGAAATGTTCTTCAAAAAACTGAAGGATTGTGGTTTCAACATGAAAAGTGTTTATATGCACACTTTTCCTCTTCTAATGAATTGTGCTTGTTTTCTATAGGATAAGTAAATATGCTAATGCTGGTATATGGTGATGAATCAATATTTGAAATATCAATAAGTGTCTTCATTTACTGAATGAATGTTGTCATTACTATTGTTGTGTAGCCATTTTAGTTATAGCTCCATGCACGTTATTTTAGCACACTAGGCCTGCCGCTGTGCACTTTAACCTAGATATATTTTATTCACCTTCATTTATTATTTTAACAATAGCCACATTTGTGGTCCTGTTTTATTCCTCTCTATCTAGCTGTTCTTTGCCTAGACCAGCACTGCGCTCTTAAATAGGACATTTCTTTCACTCTGTGCTTTTCTCAAGGCTGCAGAAAGATAGGTTGCCGATAAACGTGGTAACATTTTGTCTCTGGTATTCATAGAAACATACACATCCTTACGTAGGGACATGTTCTCAGAACGTCCGCTGTTTTATTACAAAAACGCTTCACTGTCCCATGCACGTTAGAGGGAGATTCCAGCCAGATGACCACTACCGTATGCAGATTGCTGAATGCTTCACTACAGCTGCTTACGCAGACTTCAGGCCTTTGCTCAGGTATGGGGGATGATGTCTTCCCAGGGGAACCTGAAGGGCAGAACTAGAGCTTAACATGCTATGCTCTAATATGGCCCAGGGATTAGTCTATTGACTCTAGTGACAACATGGTAGCGTTATGTTTGTGTTTCACTCCCCTTGTCACAATTTTAATCCTGTCATGCTTTATCGTCCTGGTTATTGCAGTAAATGCAGTATCTAGTTGCTTCATTAAAAACCTTATTGAAACAAATACTGCCTCTGATTTTTCTTGTATATATGAGACTAATGTAACTGAGAGAAACCGATGCTATCTGAGTGACCACGATTTCCTTGAGGAGTCAATTATGTCATGTGCTCGGCTGCCCAATCATCCCTGCTCTTGGGTGGAGATGAGGCACTGCTAGTTAGCCGGAGCAAAACCCGGATTAGGCCGACAGGTGTCAACTGTAGTGGGTTAGACTCAGTCTCCCCTCACCGCAGGTGATTCTGCTGCTCAAATCCAGTAGTCTTATTCGAATAATGAGAGCCTGAGCGACATGGCACCGCCAGCGTTTTGTCAGGATCAAATTTTCGGGTCCTCTTGAGTATCTATGTCTCACTACATATAAAGACACCTCATTACTATATACGGAGACATCTGTGGTATTGAGGATTTCCTCCTCAGCTAAGTAGGCCGTACCTAACTAACGCTGTAGGTTGTTCAAGCTTGAACTCTAAAAGGATAATCCCCATTTGGTGTGCTTATCTCTGAACAAATTTACCATTCATTATGGCAAATCCACAATAGGTAGCAATTGCAGTCAATGCGTGACCACCCCTTACTGCACATTTACTGGCACATGGGGGGCCAGTCACATTTGTTGTTGAGGCTCACCCAGCCTATAGAACAGAACTTTTTTATTCTTGGGTCACAGTTGATGGGAACACCAATACATTTCATCACTATACATCTGCATATGTACCTGCACAATACAGAGCATATCCATATATAGAGATACCTCTATCTTTTCAAGAACATAATAATTGGCTTGATGGCGCCCTACCCCACAGAATTTTACACATTAGGTTAGGTCCTCTAAGTAATGATGGTCCCACCTGGCCTTTATTGGCCACTTATACGCCTCACCCTGCTCCAACGAACCTAACGGTAACTGACTTCCATTGTTTATATGCTGAGCTGACGGCAATATACAGATGATTAGTACAGTTTGTAATGCAAACATTAAACCCAAACCTAGCACGTGCCGGTCAGGCACAACCACATGCAGTAACGCCAGGTATTAATCCTGTGACTGTACATTCGATCATGGGTAAAATACCCGCCAAACGAGAATAAATTCTGTTTTGGTTAGCTCAAAAAATAAACCTGCTAGAAGCAGTATTTCCCCATATGGGACCTCAGTACAAACACAGAATATTAATTATGTGCTTGCCATTTGGGATGGTTCCCACTGTACATAATTGTAATACATGGGGCACGGTTTTTGCTACGCTTTATACTACCGCACACGGCACACCAACACTTGCTAATTTACTAGAAGTGTTGAAACAAATTGAAGATGAATACGGGGCTGCCCCTGCCCTGGACTTGGGGATGCAACTAATGGGCAACTTTGCCACAGTATCCTCAATTATATTAAGTAACCTTAAAGGGGAAGCGGTTGCACTAGCAGTGTGCATGCAGCTCTGGGATTTCCACCACAGGATCAAGAACGCGACCTACCAAAGATTATCGCAGAGATCTAGTCTAGAATTGGTCGAGATAGTCTGGAGGCCAGACCCACAAAACCACAATTTCAAGGTAAATCTAATAACGATTCTACCAAACAAGCTCTTGAGGGCACTACGAAACGCTGGGATAAAAAGCAACAAACACCTAAAACAGAAAGGGGAGAATCTCCGCATACGGAGACCCCACAGAATAGATATAATCTCAGAAACAAAGATAATATAAAAACGCCTGACAGATATCAAAATACTGATACACGCCAATCTCGTTCCTTTCAGGACCCACTGGAAAAACGGAGTGAGAGAGGTGGGCTGTCAGAGCGAAGAACTTAGTACGTGAAACTGAGACAAGGAATCACAACGCTCAACACAAGTTTCTGTTAAAAAAGAAGAGAAACTTCCCCAACAAAAATCTCAATTCAAAAAGAAAAAAGTGGCAGCAGTTGCAGTTCGACATGCCAATCAAGAAGTGGGCATTAGCCTTATTAGACAGCACAGCAGAGATCACAATACTTCGCCGGAATGTTCTACAGAATCTGGAGGTGAAAGCAACTGATGACTTTCTACAAGTAGAGACTGCGGACATGCGTGTCTCCACGCTCGATAGGGTATACAAAGTAACGTTACCATTAGACGGAGACATTGAGCGCACAATCGACACAATCTTTTGGGACCGCGTCGTAAACATATATGATATTCTACTTACCGAAAGGGATTGACCATCTGAATTTGGCCGTACCTGCCCCTATAGGGAAGATGTTATCAAACCTTCTTTCTCACCCCTTGTTCCCGAGGAGCTCGCAGAATCCTACACCATCCAATGGGCATTGGCACAGGCACCCGCATTATATCGCAACCACGTAGAATGGGACAAAGATTCCCCCTATCATGTAATCCCTCTTAAAAATCAACCCCAACCTCAAACCAATATCCAATAAAACATGATGCGAAAGCACCCATGAGGGAAATCCTCACACAACTGGAGTACCAGGGCGAAAATCGAACCCTGTGTCTCACCAATGAATAATCCATTATTCCCAGTAGCTAAACCAGTGCATTTGTACAGAATAGTCTTAGACTACAGACATTTGAACAGTCATACACGCACATATGCTATACAAAACTCACATAGCACAGCACTCATGAACAACATAGTGCGTAAAAAATACAAAACAATGGACATCTCCAGTGGTGGCTTCTGCCAAAATATAGCGTCTGAGAATAGAGAACAAGTTTCAGCGCACTAGGCTCCCAGAAAAAAATCTGTCATTTACCCCAGGGCTACAAGAACAGTCCAGGACTGTTCGCAGCTCGTGTGACTTCAATATTGCATGACATAGACCCTGAAGCATTGTCCTATGTAAGTGCTATCTATCTCATGGATGATGAATTGATGTAACATTTAAGACGGGTAGCCTGCATTGTTGTAGGATTTGCCGAATTCGGCTACAAATTCAATTTAAAAAATCAAAAATAGCCTTCCTTAGCGTCCTGTTTCTGGGATAGGAGCTATCAAGTGAAGGAAAGTGCCTAGCGCCACAATTCTGGGAAAAATGCGCACAGTTACAACCTCCAAATACCATAAAAAAACTCCAATCCCTATTAGGTTTCCTAAATTTTGGCAGAATTTACATTCCTGATTATGCATCACGCATAAAACCTTAATATGACTTGATACGTCCAGACTTCTCAAGTACATTTTGGACAGTCGAACACACGCATTCTCAGAGCTTTGCAAACAGACATGCCTGCAGCACAACACTTACACACTAGAGACAACAAAAAACATCTGGTCATCAGAGTAATTGCTGGTGCCATTGGTTTCACCTATGTAACTTTCAATGAGGGTGAGACAGACCCAATTGCATACAAATCACATTTGTATTCAGCAGAAGAACAATGCTTTGCTCCCACTGAGAAAATTCTCACTGCTGTTCAGATGGCCGTTATTAAAGAAAGACCACTAGCCCAAGGCAAAGGCATTATTGTCATCTCTCCAATCCCAGCCCTTGAGGCTGTTACCAAAGCCAGAATTCCAAATGGTAAAGCATTACATCCGCATTGGATTCAATGGGAAACGCCTTTGACGGCCACTGATGTAGACTACATTTATGACCCAAAATTACAAACTCAATAATTTTTGCAATATGAACTAGAATACCCAGTTCCAGCAAATACACTGCCCACTGATCAGTATTGAAGATTCATGTACACCGATGGCTCAGTGCAACCTGCAACTGCCACATAACATCAACACTCCGCGGCTTGCGAGGTCGTAAGTGGCTATACGGAGGATAATACATTTTGTCCCTAACATATATACATGCAAACCCTAGGGGATTGCACAGCATAATTAGCAGAGCTAAAGGCTCTAGTGATGGCACTGGAACATATGGATCATGCACAGTTGTTTTTGATTTGTACTGCTGTGTCCAGTCCTTCAATAAATACCTGCATTACTGGCATCAGAATGGGTTCAGAGGTTCTAAAGGCAACACCATCAAACACAGACTTCTGTGGGGGAAAGCAGCAGATCTGAAGGAAATGCAACCAAACGTACGTATTTTACATGCACTTGGACACCAGCGCATAGGAATACACATTTCTGGAAATACACTGGCTGATGAAGCCACAAAATCAGCAGTAGCTACAGCTGTTGTTGCTGCAGTAACCTGCTTAGGTACGAAACCGGACAATGACATATGGGCTGCCGTGAAAGCCACGGGCTGAAGACACGCCCTATCTAAAAGCATTTCCTGCTAAATATTCCTACTGAATGAGAGGCTGCCTAGACACCACAGTAAAGATACCAGACGTGGGGGTTTGAGTAATTCCCAACAAAAAAATAAGATCAGAGTTGATTAAAGCAGCCCATGAGGGGGTAGCTTCTGTCCATGGTGGTGTGGTGGCTCCAATATCATTATTGCAAGCACATTATTGGTGGCCAGGTCTATACAAACAGGCCAAGCAGTGTGTCCTTCATTGTGACATCTGCTAACAAATTAGGGGTTCCACCGTCAAACGCCCACCGCAGACACCCCTCCTAATTTCCAACAAACCATTACAATGTGTGTACTTGGACCATTGTGGTCCCCTAACGCTGGACAGTGCATACAAATACATCTTTTCCGCTGTTGACTCTTGCTCCAGATTTGTATGGTGTCTTATCCAGGTGATTGATTGACACCTGATCTGATCGATATGAGTCAATAAGGACGCTCAATGAAGGACCCCGCACCAATAATTCACACAGATTATTAGCTTTAATAGAATTTTCAGTGAAATATATAATATGCATTTGGCACACCAACAGATTAGAATGAAAATAGCAATAAAATATCTGTTTATATGTATGCAAAGAGTTCACCAACATGGCTTTTACGACACTGCAATAATAGACAGCCTATGAAAAGCATATTCAGCTAATGCATCACATTCACATTGAGACGTTCAAGAAAAATCAAATATAAATGAGAAGAATACATCAGATTACAGACATAGCACTAGTATTTTAATCAATCAGAATGAAGCAGAGAAACAAAGGCCTTTTGTCCCTGGGTGGAACTTAACTTTATCCACAATGCTGGGAAGCCCTCTCCCACTTGCTCGAACCTCTGACACCCTCGAGCGTCGCAGTCTAAGAACAGTACAGCCAGGGAGGCAGTGTTGTTCGCTAGCCATTATTTTCTGGCCTTTTCTTGAACTTTCTTTCTCAGGGTTAGAGTAACCTTTGTTTGCCTTTCTCCCACACTTCCTGCTTCTTGCACATGCAGACTGCAGATAATTTTATCTATTGAATGTTGGAAAACAAGCTTGAAAACGACATTGTGAACTTTTCCACGTACGGTTCGGGTTTCTGCATGTAGCACGCTCATCTACACTGCTCAGACTAACTAACCATTCGCGTCACAATGTCTTCTGCACCTTTCCCTATACTGATCATATGGGTGTGGCCATAACGCTCAGCCGACGCTTGGACTGTTATTAAAGATTTGCGAGTCTTTATCGTTACATATGCAGTTGTGGCTTTCCATTTGGACCAGGGCCCTTCTTTTGCCTCAAGGGCCTTCAGGGACGCCATGACTTAGTTAGGGGTCCAACTCCATTACTCGTCTCCATTTCCATTTCATCCAGAGGGAAATAGTGTCGTGGAGCAACAAAACCGTGATTTAAAGCAGTCCTTAACAGCCAGAGTCTTAGATACGGGGCGTAGTTGGCTTAACCACCTGTATGGATTCCAGAGGGCACTTAACAATCTGATTACAAGGTCCCTGGGGGGGGTCATACTTCATACGTGTGCCTGTTCAGAACTTGAATGTATGTTCCAGATCTTTATGGTCCTGGTGTGGAGGTGGCAGAATCACCCTTTGACATAAATGAATGTGTCACTGTCTTGCAGGAATTGTAACAGTTCCGTGACAACACTTCTGCCAATGCTGCCTCCACAGGAATTAAGGATATACCAGTAACACCTACTGTCTGGATTCCTAAGGTTGGGAATCTAGTACGGGAAAAGGTTGCTGTGAAAAAGGAGTTTGGTCCTTTATATCGTGCACTGGTCCCAGTCTTGGGAATACACGGTACCAGAACTGTCATTCTACCACCGTTGGCTAGTGCTAAAGAAAACCGATTTGTGTCTATCGACAATGTCAAGTTACACCATGTGGCCGATCCTGCACAGGAGACCAAGAGGAGCAGCCAGTAGTTCCCAAATCCCTCTCCCTACTGGTTAAGAAGTCCCTCTACAAGTTTTGAGCAGCAACACCAACACCTCTCCGAGCTTGGGGAGGGTGGAAAATGATCTTGCATTAGTTCCACTAACATCTGTTACAACAAACAATATTGCAAATACTGATCAATTTGATACAACTTCAACACAGATGGATGGCGTCATTTATTATAAACCACTATGGGAGACCCCTACCAGTTCTCCTCCTACAAATACGGCTCCAGCTTTTGCACGAACTGCTTCTGGTTACTTCTCCGACGTCAACGACACCTTTTCGGACTCATTTGCCTCTTCTACATCTAAACTCCCAAAAACACATAAGCTGATAAACTGGCTTAAAACAAATGACTTTATTTTTCCATGGAACTGTCTGTGGCTTTCCTTGACTGTATTAGATTTCCTCCTTTGGATTGGCTTTGTCATAACATTCTTTCTATTGATACATAGTCATTTTCTTCCTGAAAGATCAACAGTTGAACTAAAACCCAATTTTTCTTCTCACAAGGTCCGCAGAGACTTGTCTTTCATGAACATTTCCGCTATACCAATTCCTGATAGGATTATTTGGGATAAAGTAACATTTGATATATACGGCCCCACAGAGGTCATTCAAATACCATATGTGTTTAAACTTTCAATGAATGATGTAATAATACCCGGAGTTGTTTCTGATGACTGGGATGTGAAAACAATTGATTCTATGATGACTGAATTGCAGTATTATACTGTATTTGAAAGTGAAGATATTTATCATTTTAAAGAGAATTATGGTGACATGTTTTGCTATAATTACTATGGGCACCATTTCATTCACAGAGCAAATACCGCAAAGACTATCTTTAATTACACACAATGGGAAAATTGTCCAACTCCACCACAAGGGATTTCTAAAACATATTCTGAAAAGTTTGCATATTTTTCTGGGCACAATATTAAAAATGCAGAGTCATATTATTTCAAATTGCCATCAATGGAAAATGTACATATATTATTGACAGACACATAATTCATTTATTTGAATTCCTTTGTTTCCCGGTTGGCTATAGAAGGCTATGAATATTGGCTGAAGTCGATTGACTTAAAAAGTGTGTGGGGAACTAGAAATTTGCAAATAAGGGGGAAGGAAGCTTTATTCAAAGCATGCCTGATACCTGTCGAAATGATATTTTTAAATGAAACAGTACAAACTAGTTGTTTAGGCTTAACAAAGATTAAGGATTTGAAGGCGTCCAGTATTCCTGCCCCTGCAAAATTTTACAAATGGAAAAGTATATAAATGTAACAGAAGATCAGCTTGATGAATGGGTCCAGAAAGGAATGTTTAATGCTTCACCGTCACATCCTGGCGGGTGATTATTGTGGCCTGTAGATACCAACGGGTGTCATAAACGTTTTATAAACTCCACAGGAGGTTTTAAACCTAGTAGGCTGGATCCTCGCTCCGGGTCATCCAAACATGCGGGTATAGTAACAACATACAGTGTAGGGAAACTATGCCAGCAATGGTTGAAGAGTTCCTCACTAGATGCTGTTAGAGAACACCTCAGTCTCCTGTCTAATAACACTGATTTACAGGATTTCCTGTTAGGCCCCAGAAAACAACACAGAAAGCGCTTCTTATATGCAGTATATAACAAAATTCAGAAGCTTTCCCAACAAGAAGCTGCTGCCCGGTTAAGCCAAATAGACCACGAAAACTTACAGAAGGCATTTGCTGTGGTAGACAATGGGATTAATACCCTGTCAAACCGGATAAACACCTTAAACAACATTGTTTCTTCTGCAATAGACATAATACAAAGTGATATGTCTTTGTTACACCATGGACAGAGTCAACTGAGGTCCATTATGCAGTTGGGTTGGACACTTCAAACATTGAACGCAGGTCGCTTTCCCTGGCAACATGTTAGTGCAAGGGACATATTTTCTACATTTAATTTAACGCGACAACAGCAACTAATGGCTAAGAAAGAAGCGACTTATGTCATGTTAAACATCAAAAAGTCATAAAAATTGCCTTTTACTGTGGCTGAAATACCATCTGCTGAGTGGTTAATATGCGGGGTCATTAATCTGCCTATTTCAATACTCCAATTCACATCCTGTTTAAAACATATTCCAGTAGGCAGATGTGAAAGGATGGGAGATACTTACATCCATGAGGTGTGGGAGCTTCCCTTCTCGTACAAATGTCTCAGTGGCATGATAGAGGTCTTTCTTAGCGATAACGAATGCAAGACTTTTGTCAGCCATTCAATGGTTTGTAAACAGTTGTCCTTGCACAGGGCGTATAACGCTTCAACAGCAAACTTGGCTTTTTATGTGAAGGGAGTTCCAGTCCCGTTGATTAGACCAGCGTTCAAGGTGCTTTCAAATGACAGCTATATTATCCTCATTAGTGAGAGTAGTTTGTTGTTTCGGTCTCTAAGATTGTTACATGCTGTGGGAACATACTTTTTCCTCCCACAAGACAAAGAGAAGTAGCTGAGATTTGGCCCCATATTGCTACTTCTAATTTGAATTTTGACAAGTTGAGCAGACTCAAGGCTTTATTGTTCCAAAAACATGCGGAGCTCAAATCTGCACTCAAGACCTACGCACTTCAGGTGGCAAGGTCATCAGCAGAGATACAGTCCCTTTTAAGTGCTAACTTTCCGAGACACTTTGGTGAGCTCGTGGGACGAATATTTAATACATCCAGTACTACTGGAATCGCAAATTTCTTAAGGCTGTTGATTCTGGTTTCGTTCACACTTTCTGCATATTTGGCTTAATACCATCAGCCATCCACTCAATATTCTCTAGCATTTTCAATGGGGTTTCCGATAACTTTGGCTATATTACGTGGCATCTTGCTATTGCTACTTTTTTTGCGCAATGGCTGTCCCGCTGCAACAAGGAGGAATGAAAGCACTTCCACAAGCGCAGCTGTGTCGTGAATGCATGATGCGGTACTTCGGAGCAATACTCCTATGGAAGATGGCATGAGTGCCATAATTTGTGGGGTAATTAGCAGTGCATGGCAAGGGCCATATAGTTATAGTGACCTTAGGGCAGAGATGAAAGCTTCGGATTTTGACAGTGGGACCTGCTTTACAGGCCCTGCAGCCAAAGCCCACAGTGTTTGCTGTGGCTTGGCTGCAGAGCTGCAGCCAAGACTTAGTAAAGAGCTATATCCCAGGGTAGGCACCCCGGGACATAGCAGGAGCCGTCTCTACGGGTGTGGCAGTCCCCCAGGCCATGAGTGGCTCCAAGAGGGGGGCAACGCGCCCCCTTCTTACTGTGCATACAGCCCCGGGAAGGTGCCCCCCTCTCTTTTTTTTTATATATTTGCCCTGTCAAATACAGTGTAGCCCCGAGGTGGTGGTTCCCCGGGGCGCATGGGAGAGATACAGGCCCCCCGCATTAAGTACATTTATTGCTGTGGGGAGTTGGTGGTCCCCAGGGCAACATTTAAGATTTGCCCTGGGGAGGTGTGGTCCACAGGGCAGCAGGGGGGCATGTGGACCACACATATAACTCATAAGCCCCAGGGAGGTGGCGGTCCACTGGGCAGTGGGAAGGGGCCAGGAGCCCCCTACCCCCCACACTTTTTATTTTACACAAAATGCCCACGGGACCTGGCCCACTTTGAGGAATTATGGTAACTAAGCGTGGGAGGCCTTACTTTGATTTTAAAAAAATAATAAGAATTACCGGAGGTCTGCGGATCCACAGCGACTTGGCCATAAAATAAAAAAGTATGCTTTTTAGCCTTTGGGACCCCACTATCAGAACTAAGGGGTCAGGGTATCCGTACCCCTGCCTTTTTTTTTATTTTGTACTTTTCTTTTGGGACTCGGCTTCAGTCGAGTCCCAAGATGGCTGACAACACTTAACAACTTCTGTTGTTAAAGTGTTATCAGCCAATCAGATCTCTGCATGAGATCGGGAGGGGTTGCGTATCCTTCGCGTCCCTAGATATACAAATTTGGATTTTTTTAATTTCTCTAAAGAACAAGTTACTTACCTTCTGTAACACCTTATCTGGTAGAGACATAGACTAGCTGCAGATTCCTTACCTTAGAATTCTCCCCAGGCGTCAGACTGGATGTGGAAAACTTTTTCAGCAGTACCTCTGCACGTCGGTAGAAAGTGTTGTCCGACTCCGTATCGACATCATCCTCCGGATATGACGTCGACGGAGTCCATATAGTCACTCCCCTGACGCGCTGACGTGAGTTTCTTCTGTGACTAAAATCCGCACAACAACGCGGAGCCACAATAGAAACTGACAACCGCAAGTGTATGACAAGAGAGGTGGATGTAAATTTGAATTTACAACTACCAAATTAAAAAGCATGGCAAAACAATTCATGAGGGAATCTGCAGCTAATTTGGGTCTCTAAAGGATAAGGGGTTACCAAAGGTAAGTAAGTTGTTTGTCTGATAGAGACTACTAGCCGCAGATTCCTTGCCTTAGAATTAAATACCAAAGCAGTATCAACACAGGAGAAGGGTATCTGAATACATCCTACCCAAGTCTCGCAAGAAACAACCGGTCAAACTAAAGGATTAGTATACCACACAAGAGCGAGACAAGGTGAGATGAAGAATTTATCTCACCTGAATAGGGTGCACAACTTATAGAACAGTGTAAGAAAGTATGAAATGCTAGGGTGGCGGAGCGTATGGCAATGAAAATGAATCTGTTGGTAGAGAACAACAACAGGGAAATAACATGAAGCGCTCCAAAATGGAAGCCGAAGGAGGAAGGTGCAGAAGCGTCCCTAACAGTCACTGAGACAATAGTAATGGTACACCATCAAGGGTTAACCATAGAGGATATGAAAAAAGGGAAGCACTGCAAACATGCTTCTCTCACCAGGGTGCATAGGCAAAACTCGCAAGAAGCAGAAAACTTAACACAGAAAGGAAGAGTAACCCAAAATACCGAATGCACATCCCCAGGAACACCCATGGGGAAAACCTGAGGAGAGGTGAAATAGAACTGGTAGACACCTAGAGGTAGACGGCAGAAAGCAAGAAATGTATGCCTGGCATACAATGGTTAAAAGATGATGTCTGGAAGATACGTGTCGAGACACCAATACGCACAGAGATAGATGTAAAGACATGGATGTGGCCATACATATGATATTTATAGATATGCAGAGGGTCATGCAAACACAGATGCTGATATAAAAATAGAGACATAGACCTATGAAGCAGAAATGAGACATAGGTATACATGCCTATATGTACATAATATATAGAGAACATAGGAAGAAATGAATTGCTCAACAGCACAGGAGTAAAAGAAAAGGGAGAGAGAGAAAGTACACCCCTCAAGAAAGAAAAGCCAGCCAAACAGGAAAATCACTGCTAGTGGACTAAAAGTAAAAAGAGGTTGGTAAAATCACCCGCTGATCGGAATCAACAGAAGCCTCATAGGTGTGAAAAAGACCAACATGAGGCATACAAATGCCGTGTGAGTAGAAGCCAACCACAGAAGGGTAAGGCAATAGCAATGACAATCCAGCAGATTTAAAAAACAATTGCTGAAGACTGAAGGAAAAGTCTAGTCCACAAACACATTCCCAGAGGGATAGCCAATGCATAAGAAAACAATCCATAAGGAAGAAATATGAGTACCTTCTTGCAGCTGACAGAGAAATGATGAAGCAACTGCTAGGACTGGAATCCTACATGGAAAAAATGCCTGAAGATAGTGGTAAAAAAGATGACCGAGGCATACAGAAGGGGGAAAAAATCCCAGGAAGCAAAAGAAACCCCCTAATGGGACGAAACATAGAAACAGGAACCCATACAAAATTGGAAGATGCCCCAGACCTACCAGAGCAGGGCAGGCGAAACAAGAAATAGGCACATCATTTGTGTGGAAAGAATAGCCAAGCGTTGTTCCATTGGCAGGAAACAACCTTTGTCCTGGCCATTGTGTAGTCATGAGGCACTAGGTATTGCCACTAAGGGATAGCTCCGTACCCAAAAGGAAGAAGTGCATATACATATGGTAAATATAAAAGAATTAAAGGAGGGAAATGTCTTCAGACACACTCAGAAGAGAACTCTCAGTGTGAGGGTCTGTGACATATGCCATTAAGCCACACAGGATTGTTAAGTAAACATAGAATATATATATATATATATATATATATATATATATATATATATATATATATATATATATATATATATATTTATATATATATATATATGTTTGGCATGTGTAGTTGCAGATACACATGCTGTGCACTGTTCCTGCCATCTAGTGTTGGGCTCGGAGTGTTACAAGTTGTTTTTCTTCAAAGAAGTCTTTTCGAGTCACGGAACTGAGTGACTCCTCCCTTTCGACTCCATTGCGCATGGGCATCGACTCCATCTTACAATGTTTTCTTTCCGCCATCGGGTTCGGACGTGTTCCTCTTCGCTCCGTGATTCGAATCGGAAAAAGTAATAAAATCATTGAAAAACCGTCAGTATTGTTGCATTCGGGAAAAATGTTCTATCGATACATCGGCACCGACGAGACAACCGCTTCGGTGGCCCTTCGGGGCTTCCGCGCCCAGCCGAAGCCTGGTCGGCTCGACCACACCCGTTGTCGAAGCCTCATGGACCGGACCCCCTTCTGTTTCTGTCCGACGTGCCACGTGAAGTATCCGTACACAGACCAGCATTGGGTCTGTAATCTGTGTCTGTCACAGGAACACAGAGAGGATACTTGCGAGGCCTGCAAGGCCTTTTGCTCGAAAAAGACCTTAAGAGATCGAAGGGCGAGATGCTTGCAGATGGTGTCAAAATCGTCGCAACACCTCGACTTCGAAGAGGAGGAGATGGCTATCTCCATCCAGGGATCAGAATCGGACGACTCCGACGGAGACTGACCGCCGACAGCGGGCCAAAAAGTGAGTACGTCTGCCCCGAGCCAACCTCAAAGTCAGTCGAAAAAGCACAAGGCCTTGTGGATGCCACTGTCTGAATGCCATGGCTCGACCCATAAAAAAAGCGGTGACCAAGCAACACCTTCGGCAGCGAAGAAGGCCAAGATCGTGCCAAAGTCTTCCGACTCGAGTCGAGAAACCGGCGTCGAAAAAAGTCGACATCACCTGGTCGAAGCCACTAAGCCTCGAAAGAGCCTTTCGGAGCCGAGGCCAACCGTCATCATGGGCATTTTGGTGCAGAGAAAACCGGCTTCGGAGCCAAAAAAGACCTCTTATACAGAGGAACATGGGCCATCCATAAGGATACTGGAAGGATTCAAACTGCCCCTCCTCTCAAATTTAAGAGAAAGTTGGCTTTTCAACCACAGACAGAGACTGAAACTGATCAGCCAAGAGCTAAAGTGGCTAGAGAGAAATCACCAACTCGCCATTTCTCTCCAGAAATATCGCCACCACATTCACCACAAAGGACAAGGTCACCAATTGGCACTCCAACTGCACAGTCACCCACACATACTGTACAAACACAGGATGATGTAGATCCCTGGGACCTCTACGATCCCCCTGTATCGGACAATAGCCCTAAGTGCTACCCCTCAAAACCATCGCCACCAGAGGATAGCACCTCTTATACCCAAGTCTTGGCCAGGGCTGGGACATTTCATAATGTCAGTATGCATTCAGAACCATTGGAGGATGACTTCCTTTTCAATACCCTGCCTTCCACGCATGCGTCATACCAAAACCTGCCTATGCTACCAGGCATGCTTAAGCATGCACAGCAAGTGTTTCAAGAGCCGGTTAAGGGAAGAGCCATGACTCCAAGGGTGGAAAAAAAGTACAAATCACCCCGTCGGACCCAGTGTTCATTACGCAGCAGCTCCCACCGGACTTTGTAGTGGTTGGTGCAGCAAGGAAACGTGCAAACTCGCAATCATCAGGAGATGCACCACCCCCTAATAAAGAAAGTCGCAAGTTTGACGCAGCGCGGAAAAGAGTGGCGTCACAAGCGGCTAACCAGTGTGGCGTATTGCAAATTTGCAGGCCCTCCTTGCTCGTTACGACCGAGCCCACTGGGATGAAATGAGTGACATCATTCAGCATCTATCAAAAGAGTTTCAGAAACGGGCTCAACAAGTGGTAGAGGAAGGGCAAGCCATCTCTAACAACCAGATTCTTTTGGCACTGGACTCCGCTGACACCGCCGCAAGAACTGTAAACACGGCTGTCACAATCAGGAGACATGCTTGGTTACGAAGCTCAGGATTCAAACCTGAGATACAGCAGGCAGTGTTAAACATTTAACGTTTAATCAGCAGCAGCTGTTTGGGCCGGAAGTGGGCACAGCCATCGAAAAAATGAAGAAGGACACTGACATGGCCAAAGCTATGGGCACGCTCTACTCTTCCCAGCATAGAGGGACATTTAGGAAACCACAATTTAGGGGAGGTTTCAGACAGCAACCTTCAGAGGCATCCACCTTTCAGGCAAAACCCACCTATCAGTGCCAATACTAGAGAGGGGGGTTTCGTGGATCATTCAGTGGACAATTCCCAAGATCAAGAGGAAAGTTTCAGCCTACCAAGCAGATCCCCAGTAACAAACAGTGACTCCAATGTCACACTTCCCCAACACACATCACCAGTAGGGGGAAGATTAACACACTACCACAAACATTGGTCAGACATAACCACGGACACATGGGTTCTATCAATTATCCAACATGGTTGCTGCATAGAGTTCACACATTTCCCTCCAGATGTTCCCCCAAGAGCGCACAAACTGTCGGCACAACATCTAGACCTGTTACAAATAGAGGTACAAGCACTATTAACAAAACAAGCCATAGAACTAGTACCTCACCACCAAAAAGGAACAGGGGTTTACTCCCTATATTTCCTTATTCCCAAAAAAGACAAAACACTAAGACCAATTTTAGATCTCAGGACATTAAACCTCTTCATCAAATCAGAACATTTCCACATGGTCACACTACAAGATGTAGTTCCCTTACTAAAACATGGAGAATACATGGCAACACTGGATCTAAAAGATGCGTATTTCCATATACCCGTCCATCCATCTCATAGGAAATACCTCAGATTTGTCATACAGGGCAAACATTACCAATTCAAGGTACTGCCCTTTGGGATAACAACAGCACCCAGAGTATTTACAAAATGCCTCGCTGTAGTAGCAGCTCATATAAAGAGACATCACATGCACGTATTCCCATATCTCGACGATTGGCTAATAAAAGTCAACGCTCAACACCGGTGTCAAAATCACATGCAGTATGTAATAGATACCCTACACAAACTAGGCTTTTCTATAAATTATGAAAAATCTCACTTGCAACCATTCCAACTACAACAATACTTGGGAGCAACACTCAACACACAAGGAGCAATTGCCACTCCAAGCCCACAGAGAGTTCAATCTTTTCAAACTATGGTGTCAAACATACAACCAAATCACCAGTACACAGTCAGATTTGTCATGAAACTACGAGGCATGATGGCCTCATGCATCGCTATTGTCCCAAACGCACGGCTACACATGCAGCCCTTACAGCAGTGCCTAGCAAAACAATGGATGCAGGCACAGGGTTAACTTCAGGATCTATTGTTGATAGACCGCCAAACACACTTTTCGTTTGAATGATGGAACCCTGTAAATTTAAACAAAGGACGGCCATTTCAAGACCCGGTGCCTCACGCCATTATCACAACAGATGCTTCCATTATTGGGTGGGGAGCACACCTCAACAATCACAATATACAAGGACAATGGGACAATCAACAAAAACAACTACACATAAATCACTTAGAACTACTAGCGGTCTCCCTAGCACTAAAAGCTTTTCAACCCCTTCTAGTCCACAGACACATTCTTGTCAAGACAGACAATATGACAACAATGTACTATCTAAACAAACAGGGGGGGACACAATCGTCACAACTATGCCTCCTAGCACAAACAATTTGGCATTGGGCAATTCACAACAACATTCACCTGATAGCGCAATATATACCAGGCATTCACAATCAGTTAGCCGACAATCTCAGTCGAGATCACCAGCAAACTCATGAGTGGGAAATACATCCCCAGATTCTACAAGATTACTTCTACCCCTGGTGAACACCAGACAGATCTGTTTGCAACAAAACAAAACGCAAAATGCCAAAACTTTGCATCCAGGTACCCACACCCTCAGTTCAAGGGCAATGCTCTATGGATCAATTGGTCATGGATATTTGCTTACACTTTTCCCCCTCTCCCACTCATTCCTTTCCTAGTCAACAAACTGAGTCAAAACAAACTCGAACTAAAACTCATAGCACCAACGTGGGCTCGCCTACCGTGGTACACCACACTGTTGGACTTCTCAGTAGTATCTCGTTTACATCAAACTCCCAAACATACCAGATCTGTTAACACAACACAAACAACAGATCAGCCAGCATCGCTCAACCTAGCAATCTGGCTCCTGAAGTCTTAGAACAGCCAGACTCAGTAGCAGAAAGAGCACTGCATACATTAGACATAAAGAGAACGAAAATGTATTGTTAAGACCGAACAAAATCATTTAGTAAAACTAAGCAATTGTTTGTTGCTTTCCAAAAAACCCATGCTGGTAACCCTATAGCCAAACAGGGCATAGCCAGATGGATAGTCAAATGCATACAGACCTGTTACCTCAAAGCTAAAAGAGAGTTACCCAATACACCAAAGGCACACTCCACTAGAAAGAAAGGAGCAACAATGGCCTTTCTAGGTAACATACCAATGACAGAGATTTGTAAGGCAGCCGCTTGGTCTATACCTCATACGTTTACCAAACATTACTGTGTAGATGTGTTAGCAACACAACAAGCCACGGTAGGACAGGCTGTACTAAGAAGATTATTTCAAACGACTTCAACTCCTACAGGCTGAGCACCGCTTTGTGGAGGATTACTGCTTTGTAGCCTATGCACAGCATGTGTACCTGCAGCTACACATGCAATTGAACGGAAAATGTCACTTACCCAGTCTACATCTGTTCATGGCATGTTCCGCTGCAGATTCAAATGCGCCTTCCCACCTCCCCGGGAGCCTGTAGCCGTTTAAGTTGCAATTACATTTTTTATATATGTAAATAAACATTCCTTTAGCACAAACTATGTACATACATATCTATTCTATTGAATGGACATCTTTAGTATTCTCATTCTACCACTCCTACCGCACCCTATGCGGGAAAACAATCTAAGATGGAGTCGATGCCCATGCGCAATGGAGCCGAAAGGGAGGAGTCACTCGGTCCTGTGACTAGAAAAGACTTCTTCGAAGAAAAACAACTTGTAACACTCCGAGCCCAACACTAGATGGCAGGAACAGTGCACAGCATGTGAATCTGCAGCGGAACATGTCACGAACAGATGTACTGGGTAAGTGACATTTTCCATATATATCACCATCAGTGTGCAGTGGGCTACTGGTCCCAGTGTTCATCTGTCTGAGTCTAGTGCCGAAGAGATGGCATTGCTTAGATGCTCACATTCCTGGACTATGAGGTCTTGGGTTGGCCGATGTGTTAGACAGCGATTAATAGGGTCTAGCTTTTGTTTAATGATTATCTGGTTAAATGCCTTTTGATCAACCTTTTCCCATTTCATACTCAGGCCTGTATCTTTTATTAAAAACAAGATTTCCACTCCCTTCCTTATTCTTACGGCCTAATTTAATGTTGTAGGCTAGGTTAATACACAGGGGATTATGATCACTGGCACAGTGCGGTACTATCTTGAATTCAATAATTAAATTAAAATCAGCTAGACTGATAAGAATAAAAACAATGACGCTCCCTTTGGAGTTCCCTGTAAATGTCAGAATTTTCTGAATATTTTGAGGATTTTTTTCCCATGCAAACATAAGGTCATACTTACTCATAAAGGTATTTAAACATCCCCTACATCTGAATGATTAAAATGGGTTGTCTTCTCTCTTCCCTCAATCAAAAAACTACACGCATGTGAACCTTCCGATTGACATAGGGGCATATTTAAGTCTCCTACCCAGAACATGGTTAGGTGTTTGTCCTGAAGCTGAGTAGATGAATCGAGAGAATCAATTACATCCTTAAGGCTTTTCTTCCAAAGGCCATATGGTACATTATTATAGAAATTTATAAACAAAGTACCCTTTCTCCCCTCAATCAATAATAGGACAATCATAAAATAAGATGAGGACCAAATTAGGGATGCCTCCATGTTGGGTAAGTGTAACGAAACAAGAACTAAGAGACCACCACTTGACCTTCCTGCTGTAGATGGTATCGCTGGTTGGTGTAAAGTTAGATAACCATCCAGAAAAAAGGGATCTGTCCACCAGGTCTTCTGAAAACAAATTATATCGTACATAGATACAAAATGTAGCCAGTCTGGGTTTTTTATTTTCAACTGGAGCCCCCTATTTTCCAGCTAATCAGTGTTAGAGATTTATGTCCTAATCCTGCAGCCGGATCTTTCGTAGTGGCAGAAGGAACCAAATCCCAAGGGGGAGGGTCTAACAGGTCCACCTCTCCTTCTAATGAAGATATGTCTTGACCTTTTCCTTCACTTAGCCCCTCCAAGTTGGCCCTACCATACATGGGGATTAGAGATTTCAGAGCCTGAAAACGATTTACAATGGGAGCATTTATCTGAGCCTGTAAACCCCCCAACCGTGGATTTTGGTTTCGGGATACTGCAAGGGAGTCTGAAAATAAAATAGAAGGATTATAACAATGACTTAACGGGTACACATGAATCCCTTCTTTTGCCCTTGCACAGTAGTCCAAATCTGCCAACAGGCGTTTGACCAAAAGAGGATTTTTAACGTTTATCACAATGCAGTCTCCCTCAGAAGCCAACCCATTTCATTCTACGTGCCAAAAGGAAAAAGACAACTGTCAGGGCACTCATGATCATAAGATTAGAAGTTGGTGATGTATAGAATCTTCAGTGTGGAAAGGCAATCACACCATAAACAGTTCAGATTCAATTTATTTCTTGAAGCACAAAGTTCATCATAATAATAGAAGATCGTCCTTGAGTTCAATATTCATATAGCAACCACAGCCAACACGTGTTTCGTCCTATGAGAGAACACTCTCACGGACTTCATCAGGGCTTAGTTCAGGTAAGTCTTATGTAAGAAATAATCCTTTCCAAATACTTGTAAAGTCTCAATAAAGTGCAAACAGTCTCAGAACAAATCATCTAGTGAAGAATTCCTCTGACGCTATCTTTCATCCAAATAAGTAACAATATAATAGGAAAAACACTCCGTGGTCAAATAATCCCACGGCGTTTTCAGTATCACAGAGCCATTATCGTTAATGGCTCTGTGATACTGAAAACGCTGTTAATTATTGTTAATGGCTCTGTGATACTGAAAACGCCGTGGGACTATTTGACCACGGAGTGTTTTTCCTATTATATTGTTACTTATTTATTAGCAAAAAGGGGACCGCCTCCATGACTGGACCCAAAGGTCAGAAGGAGGACGAAAATGTCCAGGAAGAAGATCGAGAAGATGAATGTGGTACAAGGCCAGACAAGAGAACAATTCAAAGGTGAAAACATATAATAGCCAGCAGAGTGATTGGTGGAAACGAAGAGGTACCAACATCCGCAATGGAAGCAGACCACGGAAAAGAGGCAGAAAAATAAGTCCCACTACCGCAATGGAAAAGGACACTGGTAAAAAAACAACAGTAGAATCCTGAGTGAAACAAGGGTTAATACACTACTCCCAGAAGGAGCACTGAGTAAGTTCCCAGTAGGGAATAGATAATTATAAAATAACCACCAAAAGCCTACCCTAATAGCTCCAAAGAGCAGGGACTGGAAACAACTCTGACATGAGGCAGAACCTCATAGAGAGCACAATCTCTTTGGCAAACCGCCTATTAGCAGAGTACAACAGAAAACCCGCTTTAAAAGGTATAAGTCCTAGACTTGGTCAGAAAATAATAATGAAACCTGTTCACCCTAGTGGGGTTAATAAACAGAACACCTGCAAGGCAGGAGCACCACCCTGAGTGCTAGAACATGATAATAAGAAAAGCACCTGGGAAGAGAAGGAACACCACACTGGGTATCACATTATAATCGAGAAGCACATCACCGCAGTTGCAGTAGGAAAAAAGTGTTACAGGGGAAAAAATGCAACTGCCCCTGAACAATGCACCAAACCAGAAGAAGACTCTGGAAAACGAAGAGGACTTACAACTGAGTCCCACCATGAGCATCTCTAAAGCTTTGTAAGGCTAAGTCAGCATGCACCCCAAAAAGGGAAGTGTCATCAAAAGGTATATCAAGTAAAGATGCTTGCACTGCTTACAAGAACTTAACCATGCCCTTCTTCGCAACGCTACTGAAGAAGCCATAATCCTTCCAACAGAATCTGTGTAATCCTTTTTAAAACAGGTTTGGAGAAGCTGATAAATTGTCTTATGGATGTAGCCAGTGGTGAGTGGATCATTCTACCCTATTAACTGCATATACCCAGTAAACAATTTACTCCTCCCCTTCTCCCACTTCCTAGAGCTGCGAATATGAAGATAGACCTGTTTTGTGGAGAACCTTTAAAGCTTTCCCTACCAGAGAAACGTATGCCCTCAGCATGGTCCCAGCGAACCCAATAAGAATTAACAACCAGTCCCAAACAAGGGTTGTAATCATTAAGATCACTTTGCCAAGAAGAGTAAAGGAAGGGTATCTTCACCCCCGGCATCCTGTAACTGTTCTTTGATGAGGAGCCATTATCAAGCCTGTGGGAAAACTAGGAGAACAAAACAGAAAGAGCATTGTTATTCACTAGATTCACAGTTACTACCCACCAAGAGTAGCATTTAAACAGGTGTAATGGCAGAGTAGCAAATAAGCTCTATGATTATAGATGAGAGTTGCTAATAAGCTCCCTATTGATAGGGACATCTTTTTGTTTTAAGGATGGTGCAGCTATAGGAGTCCCCTTAGTTTGACAGAGATTAATAAATGGGCACACTAACACCGAAACAAAGTATGCTGGTCTTCTACCACAGTTGCAGGGGAAATTAGGTGTCGCCATCCCTGTATTGGTCATGTACGAGACTCCCTTAGGTGATAATGGTACTGTTATCCTGTACTACTGTATTCCGATATACAGCACCAGGAAGCCTTATCTCATTGTATAGGCAGGGAAGAAACATGGTAATACTAGCTTTTTGAGGCACCAGTCAACATATTCTGTTGTATAGATCAAACCAAACAAAATCATTAAAATCAACAGCTCTTTTTCTTTCTGACAGCAAAAAAATGAGAATTGTACCAAACAGGTTCTTTGTGTGTAAGTGTTCCTACAAATGGAAAAGCATCTTTGCTGTATTATCACCATAAAGTCACATAATTGTTTTAACTTTACAGTGGTGTTTAAGTTCCAGCAAGTTGGGTTTCACTATATTTTACACTAGACAATTGTCACAAGTCAAAATTTAAATGCTTTATTTTTTTTTAATGGGTACTTAATTTCTTCTTCTCCAGGGGATCCATCACTACCACCTCCCCCAGCTACATTCACAACCAAGAGGACGACATCAAGCACTGCCCCAGAGGCACACAGCACCACTTATCAAGGTATAATGGGAAATTCATGTTAACATTGCCAGAAAATAATTCATCTAATGTGGTCTTCCAGTGCCAGGTACTCCAGTTAAAACAAGTGACCGCCTGAACCAGGGCTTATTTTTCTATAAGCCTAAGGAATCCTCACTGGAAATAAACTCTTTTCAATGCATCCTACCTTTGATTTTTAATGGTTGAGGGAGATGTTGTCTTTTTAACCCCAATCATTTGGTGGAGTCCTATTGTTTGATTTGTTTGATTGTACAATATTGGCTTTATTAACATACTGGTAGTGTATGTGCATGAGTTTATGAACATCTATCTGTGACGCTTGGTGCATGTCTGTGCCACTTAAGAGATTCGTGAGGAATGCTTAGACACAAATCTGTTCAGTTGACCTTGTAAAAAATGGAAAAATGCATGTTGCTTTAAATGAATATACGAGTTGTAAACTGCACTGAAGAGGATATAGGGACCATGTCAAGAACAAGTAAGGCCACAATAAAAGTTTGTGTATTATAATATGGGCCGACCATTTTTGTGAGCCAAAGCCGGAAATGGTGAGGTGGTTTGTACCAGTGGACATTGAGGTGCTACCGGAAGAGGTGAGCCTGTAGCTCTCTTCTGAAACTGCAAAAGTGGGATGAAAGCGTGATATGCAGAGGGGTGTTAACTCAGATCTTCGGAGCATACATGGAAAAGGTTTAATTTTTAGCCGTAAACTGTATCACATATTTTGATATTGAGACTGGGGTTGTTTTGGCTCCTATTGTTACACTGACTAGCAGAATTAGTTGTTCCTTTTGCTTTCTAAGATGAGGTGAGCTTGAAAGGTAAGCTATTGAACGCCCTTCTTGATATAAGTGGCGTTTATGTATTATTTCTGTCCTGTGCGATGTGCAATATGGCAGCTTGTAAGATTCCTTTCTGTGGGCAAAGTGTGAGGGCTTTCAGTTTCAGTTGCCTACTTACTGTTGGTGCATTGCTCGCCCCATGTCCAGGGTGAAAATGACTGGCACAGGAAGAATCAGTGGAGTGCATCATTTGACAAAGTAAAATAGATATTGGTTGATTAGAGGATAGAAGACCACTTAAATACTCAGCAATAATCTCTGACTGACCTCCTTCACCGACATGTTCTGTAAATTCCAAATATCACCTGGGGAGACACAGGGTTAAATCCACGGTAACTGACAATAGGAGAGTAAAATACCCAATACTTTAACTCTTTGTAGCAATACACTCGTAATAGCCAATTTTGGGATGCCTAACTACCTAAAGTTAAGTACTCACTAACTGGACTGTGTGCTAGTGTTAACCTTGAATGACAGACTATATATACTGAATAGGTGGTATTATATCCCCAACATTTGATTTAGTTTAACAATGTATCGACTACATCGGTGTAACTCCCCTGCAGTTAACCAGGTGATGGCAGGAGCAGCTTGCAGTATTGAAAAGACGCTTGTGGGTTGATTAATGAAAAATGTCCTAGCTAACGAGAAGGAAAGTTTCAATTCTATTGAAGACAAGGGGGCCAGGATTATCCCACCCAGGCAACATTTCTTCTTAATGTACCTCTACCTCCCATGGGCTAAAATACCTTGCAGGATAAAATAATAATCTGATATTAGTTTTGGTCCTTCTGGAAATAGTGAAAGTAACACTTTCTGAAGTGAGGACCCTAGCTGATAAATCAGGAGCTCTAACATCAGAAACTCTTTTGCACGATATGAGGCATAGAAGAATAGCTAATTTCGCTGATTATTGTTTCCGAGATAAGAAATGATTATCTTGCCATTGAGAGAGAAAATTTAAGACTATGTTAACATCCCAGAGACCTGAATATTTGGGTTCTGGAGGTTTAGAAAGGTGAATACCCTTCATTGATTTAGATACCCACAGATGTTTGCCGACTGGTTTCCTGTCAATGGCGATATATCCAGCAATAATTGCTGACCTAAAAGAGTTGATTGTATGATTAGCTGGACCCAATCGGGCAAGTTCAGCTGAAACGTTCAGGATGTAGGTTAGTTCTGCCCCCAAGGGATCAAGATGTTTGTCCATACACCATTGGTTCCAAGCCGATCTATATGCCTTGGTTGTACTTGTAGACCAAGCTGTTTGAATTAAATTAGTGGCTTCTTTTGAGAGGTGTTTGTTTATCCAACATCCCTGGAAATCCTCCAGGCCTTGAGGGAAAGATGGCCCTGGAGAACTAACGGGTGAGGAGAGCTTTGATAATCTAGAAGTATTGAAGGGAATAATTTTATTGGGTGATCCCAAGATAGCTCCATCAGAGTTGGGAACCATGCTTGAGATTTCCATATTGGAGTCACTTGTACCAAAGGTGCAATTTGACGTCTTACCTGAGCTGCTACTCTGGGAATTATTATAAACGGAGGCAATACATATGGAAGATCCTTCGACTAGTCCTGGAGAAAAGCGTCTGTTGCTATTGCACCTGGGTCCAGTCTCCAACTGACATATCTCGTCAGTTGGTGAGTTAGTCGAGAAGCAAAAAAATCTAGATTGCAAGGGCCCAATATTTTCATTAGGGCTAGAAAAGTGTTCTGATCTAGTTTCCAATCTGTATTGTCCGCGAACTTCCTGGAGTTCCAGTCCGCCACAATGTTTTGATCCCTGGGATAAACTCTACAGTTACCAAGATCTGTTTCTGAAGGCAATAATGCACAAAATACTTTGCTATTTCTGAGAGGGTTTTCGATCTAGTGCCCCCAGATGATTGTGGACTGGACTGCTGATATGTTGTCCCTGGTGAGAGATTTGATTGCAAAAAATCCCGCCAGGAGTTCCAGGCAATTGATATTGAGAGAGAGTTCTTCCTCTGACCATCTGCCTCCCATGGATATGTCCCTGCAACTGGCTCCCCATCCCAGACAGCTGGCATCTGATTCTATTACCATGTCTGGTGATATGCCGAATATTGCTGTTCCCGTCCAAGCTTTCATGTGGTCTGTCCACCACTGGAGCTCTGTCTTGGCTACCGGAGATAAGGAGATTATCTCTGAATAAGTTAGTCTCTGTAATGCACAGTAGTGAAGGGGACCTGGAAAGATGGCCTGAATTGATAAGGATAAAGTCCCACTACATGACCAATTGGCGGAGAGATAATCTTTCTCTTCTGAGAACCTTCCTGAGTTCTTTCTGGATCTTGGTAAGTTTTGTTAGTGGAAGGCTGAGAGATGCTGTGACTGAATTTATGAGGAACCCCATAAATACAATCTGTTGAGTTGGAATCAGTTCTTATTTTGATGAGTTGATTACAAACCCTAGATTTTGAAGGAGCATATTAGTTGTGTTCAGATTGAGTCTGAGCTGAACCAAGGATTGATCCACCAGGAGTATGTTGTCTAGATAAATAATCATCTGTGTTCCCCTGGTACTTTGTGCCCAGCCAGCTACAATGTCCACCGATAATGGAGTTCCAGTCTGTTTTGCCTGTTCCACTTGTTGTAGGATTTGAGTCAGAGGGCCAGCCACGTCTAGGAGTTTATCCTGGCAACTCCTCCAAGATCTATTAATCCCCTTTTTTGGGTCTTTAATGTATTTGCTGAAAAAGGTACATCATGTCAGGTCAGTGTCAGAAGTGATGGCTACCTTGCCGGGAAGGGAAGGTCTGGGGCATTGTGCCCTAAGTTTTGCCCTGACTTCTTTTTCCAGAGGCTGGCAAATCTTATTGGCCACATAATCAGTCAACTTGGGTTCAGTAGCCCATTCCGAAGATCTGGGGTGGTAAATTTCTGATGGATCAAACATATCAGATTCTTCCTCTAGAGAATCAGAGGAAACAGAACTAGGACGCCAGAGACTATTTATCTCATGTTCCTCATCCGAGGAATTTTCAGCATCCAGTACACCCTCCCCTCCAAGGTGGACCCCAAAGAAAGGGTCATCATTTTTTGTGAGGAAGTTGCGCTTTTCCCTGGGTTGATATTCCTCCCGGTAGGGCAGATGTTTACCCGTGCCCGTACTCTTATGGAAAGTCTCTGTAAGCTTATCAAAACCTTCCAGGTGCCCTGCATCAGCTTAGTGGCCTTCTTTCCCCCTGATTTAAGACCACTAGGGCCCAGTTTAGATTTTGCGGGGTCGCTAAAAAACCCTGGAATGCTTTAAGCGAGCTTGTCAACCTGTTCCTGGAGAGGCGCTAGCGCGTTTGCAATGGTGATAGAAAGCTCTTGATTCACCTCTGTAGGGAAGACGTTGAGGAGGCCACTCCTGTTCGGCATCCTGAAAGGATGAATTTTCATTACCACTATTTTGGTCCATTATGATGGTGGGAGCACAAAGAAAATAAAAATATTTTGTTTAAAATATAAAAAAAATTATGTTATGCTTTCTTTATTAGAATAATTTTAGAATATGGAAAAAATGTTTATAATCTATTTATTCACCCAAGTTTTAATTTAGGTATCCCCCTCACTGGTACTCCTAAATAAAATATATTTACCAATATGAAGAATTCATGAAAGCCACACTAGGTGGTGCTTTAAATAAACACCAACCGGTGTTAGCACGCCTGGTCCTTAGTAAGTAAACTTACAAGAGGACGCATATAGGTCGATGAACCTTTTGGATCACATGGAGTATCCTAGCTATGCGGTAGACTACTAAACCATCAACAACACTAAAATCAATATCAAACATTAATAAAAAGCCTATCTAATAAAAAGTTACCATCACTCTCAAGAAGGTTAATAGTTTTATCCCTATTGGTTACAATTCTAATCAAAAACCTTATTCAACTTTATCATTAATCCAGCTTTATTAATCATCACAGAAGCATTATTCATCCAAGAATTGCAAAATCAAAGTAACGTTAACTAATCATTTCTCAACACATGGTTGTCGTCAGTCAGCTGTCACCGTCAATGTCACCCTTGTTAGCCTACCTAACCCAGATTAGCATCAGCAATTGGGGTTTCATGTGAAAACTATTTGGAAAAACATTAATTTGGAAAAACAATCTATCTAAAAGAGAAAATATTTTAAAACAGCACAGTTGGAACCTAGAAGAAAAAGCACAAATTAATCAGTCACATTATTATAGCTACCTATTCAAGATGGATCAGCAACGAGACAGTCTTCGTCTCCAGGTCATCAGTCATCAGCAAAGTATCAGGCTCACAGAGGGTAAGCCCAATTATCAGCACTTCGGACAGCGTCTCCTGACGTCATCAACTTTCTCCTCTCTGCTCTAAATTTTCTCCCCTTGTCATGACTTTTGATTAGGGTCTCTCAGTACGTCCTCCTACTAATTGAAAATTGGTAAACCTTATCAGAAGTTATGACTTTAAACGATAGTTTTTGTTTGCCGCATATACACGTCTATTCAAGATTCAAGTTCCATTAGTTTGATTGGTTCTTCTGTCGATGAGGACATCATCCGGCTCTTCAGGTAACGAAATTGTTGCACACAGTCTTTTACTCAGAGCTTCCATTGTTCAAGTCCTGGGAAAGTGGGTTTAGCTTACACTGCACATAATTGTATCAAATTGTCTTCATCATCTCCTGTCTACTGGTACATTCACAGAATGTTCTAGCAGAGCAATCTGCACTCTGCACAGTTCAAGGTCCTTCTTTCCAGTTCCAGTCCTCAGAAGCCTTGTCACGTCTCCACGTTAGAGCAGGCAAGGTCCAGTGAAAACCAGGCCCTCAGTTTGGCTAAGTTAGGAATGCAAATTAATACAAAACATAGGTTATACACTCAAATATGACATAGTAATACATTTTTAATTAATATTTCTCATTATGTAGCATCTAATACACATGGTGACCACTCCTCGTGGGCACATTTTGCTTATGCATGTTATTTTCAAGTATTTGTTTCTTTATCGGATTTTCTCATTAATAAACACACGCAAATCATTAGAAATTTCTCATACTAGCATATCTGCTCCATCAGTCCCTCCTCTGATGACTAAATATGTAATCACACCTTTCCCTCGTTAACATTTCACAGCATGGTTTCGGCTACATTTTGATTTCTCCTAGTATTCGCCCTATAAATTCTTCTCCTAGGTTGTTCTTCCCTCCTCTGATTATTTTTACCTCTTTTTAGTTTTATTTGTCTGCCATATTTCACATGCACCAAATAATCCTAATATAACAGTAATCACAATTAGTATGCCTTGGACGATTTTCCATAGTATCACACCCCAAATTTTGCTAAAACAATTTCCCACAGCAACAAAATCCATTTCCAACCTTTTCCCAAACTCCAGGTTCTTTTAATTCTTTCAAATCCTTACTTGCATTAGTTAAATTAGTAAGCAAATCTTTTATCTCTTTCACATTCTTAAGTATATACAAGCAACAGTGCCTTGCATTAATCATTTTACAAACTCCTCCGTCTTTTGCTAATATTATGTCTAAAGCAAGCCTATTTTGAAGCGTCATAGCTCTATCCACAGCTAATTCAGTATTTAATAAAAGTATGGCTCCAGTAAAGTTTTCCAGCATATTATCCACAATAGTAGACAATTTTCGTATCTTGTTCGCATTTAGTATAACTCCTACAGAAGGAATTATTTTCCCCAAAATATCCCCTACGATTGCAGAGGCTGTTTCTCTCTTTTGTCGCATTTGGTGTAATTCAGTCATTTTCGGTATTTTCTTCAGGTCATCAATCTGCTAAATCTTAGGAAGGACTATTCCCAGATAACATGTCTCATACCATCCTCTAGGAAGACGGTAATAAGCATTAAGCCCACAAATATAATAAATTCCAGGAATCACAGGGTCTGCACCATTCTACATAAATGTCTACTTACTCTGAAACAAAAACACATGCCTACATTCACTCGTTCCCACAAACAAAGTGTCAGTGCTTAATTTTGGCCTATATACACAGAGCTTCCCTACATGTAATGCATCTAAAGCTAATCTCCCTTGTGTTTTAAAAGCAGTTTAAGCATAATCATTTTCATAAGTCCTTTTCTCTAGCTCTTGTTCTAGTTTCTCTTTTAGTGCTTTTCTCCTGTCGTCAGTATGCCCAATAAAGCTCTTCTCCATAGGCGTTAATAAGTAGGTTAAATTGTTACGATACGCATAAGCTGTGCCGAAAGTCAGAGTTGGCTCAAAGAATCCTCTAATACTATATCACGATCCTTAGCTATCTTACTCAAATATCTAATAATAGGAACAAAGGAAAAGACCACATCGTGGTTAGAATACAAATATTGAATATGCTCTTGGTTATAGAATCGGGTTAGTAGCAAGCTACAAGTTATGCCATAAGTCAAAGGCAAGCTATGATATGTAGCCCTTCTTCCACAGAGGAAGGGATTTGCGTGCACACCAGACAATCCTTTGCATCCATCGTCTCCACATACTCACTCAACAATCGATAGAAAACGTTAGAAGACAGCTCTCCTTTTGCGTTAGTATAATCATGCAAATATTGTTCATCTAGCTTAAACCTCTCTAAAGCCGTTAGTGTGGTAGTCTCAGATACGGATGTAATATCGACTTCTCGCATCTCATGAATAGACATTCCCACAATCATTATTATAAACAATATACCAAACACAATTGCCATTCCTACACTCAAATACCTACAATACCTAATGTTTTTAGTGCCATTATCTAATCCAGCCATGATCTGTAAACAATCAGAAAGTAGAATTAACTCTTAAAGTGCAACAAAAAAAATAAAAAATATGCTTCTTCTTCACGATTCAGATTCATACACAAAGACCCTTTTCCTTCCTTTGTCAAAACCGGTTAGCAGCTAGCCACATTCAGATTTTTAGATGTCATATCAGGTTATTAGCGTCTCTTCCGGTTAAATTTGACAGTTTTCTCAATTGCTCTTTTGCTTAGCTCGACAACTCAGTCTATTGATTTTCTTCAGGTTGCATCAAAATACTGACTCTGAACTTCTCTGTCAAAACAAAAGGACATGAATTAGTTTTGCCAATCACTTGTGGAGGCATATGCCCACTCAGGTCCTGCGTATCTTCGACTTGCTACTCTCTTTCTTTTCAACTTATGTTCTCCTGCTAACTCTCCATCACTTAGTTCATCCTTCCTTGTAGTATCTATTTCTTCCTCTATTGTCTCATTTATAACTAAGTCTTTCTTCTTGCCTATTTGAGATTCAGGCCAGTTGTCTCCCTTTCTTTTTCCTTCTGCCAATAATCTGTTTAAGATCTGACTTTTCTCCTTTGGCTTATCTGTAGTGCCTTCTCTTGATGGACCTGCAATGGGTTCAGCAGGAGTCAGATTATTTTGGCTCTGATCCGCCTCAACTATTTCCCCCTCAGGTTCTGGCACTTGGTCTCCTTGTGCTTTGTCACCCTTTCCTTCTAAGAGAACCTCCCCTGTGCTTGGTTCTCCAGTCACCTCCGTCGGATTAGTTTCTTGCTCTGCCTCCTGAGCTTCTGCACCTTCGTCTCTCACTGGGGTAATCAATCCGTCTTCCACCAGCTCTAGATCCACTTCAGGCTCAGCCTGCTCCGGCTCTGGTTCAGGAAGAACTACTTGCTTTGCTGCTGTTCGTGCTCTCAACAACACTTCTTCATGGTCCTGAGGACTCACCACTCTCTTGGAATGGCGCGCGTGTATCCAGTTAGGCAAACCTGCACATTTCACAGCTGTTGTAGTTGTCAGCACCACTTGGTATGGACCTCTCCAACGTGGCTCTAGGCAAGTCTTTTGCACATGCTTTTTGATCACGACCCAGTTTCCGGCTCTCAGGTTGTGACCTGGGTCATGGATGGGTGGCAGGGTAACAGCTTGTACTTGCTGAGAGAAAGATTGAACCACATCAGCTAGACCTTTTCAGTAGTCCAACACCATATCATCTATAATATTGACAAGAGCATTCGCTGGTATTGCTGGCAACCTCATTGCTTTACACATGAGAATCTCATGTGGGGACAGTCCTGTTTTCCTGTCAGGTATATTTGGCATTGACATCAACACCAAAGTCAATGCATCTGGCCATTTCAGATTTGTGGCAGCACACATTTTGGCAATTCTCGATTTCAAAGTACCATTCATCTGCTCTACAAGTCCTGATGCCTCTGGACAATAGCTGCAGTGAAGCTTCTGTTCAGTGTTCAATGCTGCACATAAGAGCTTGATCACTTCGTGATTGAAGTGCATTCCCCTATCTGATTCTAAAAAGATCAGAAATCCGAACCTTGGTATTAATTCTCTAAGCAATAGTTTTGCAACTGTGAGACAATCATTTCTACGTGTGGGGTATGCTTCAATCCAGTGATTAAACACGCACACAATCACCAACACGTACTTCAGTCCACCACATGCAGGCATCTCAATGAAATCCAGATGCATTCTGCTGAATGGTCCACCTGCTCTTCCAATGTGGCTCAAATTCACCACTGTCCCTTTACCCACATTTAACTGCTGACAGATCACACATCTGTGACACACCGCTTCTGCTGCTTGCTGAACTTTGGATTAAACCAATCAACTTTGAACAATCTGACCATGGCATCTCTTCCAATGTGTGCCTGACCATGGTAATACTGGGCCATCTGAGTCAATAGACTATTTGGCAACACCTTCTGGCCCTCCTCAGATACCCAAATGTCATCTGGTATTTGTATCTATTTCAGTTTTGACCACAGCATTTCTCTTCCTTATCTTCATTCTCTTGTAATGTTTTTAATTCTTCCAAAGTGTCAATTATTTTCAAAGCAAAACTTGCACAATTTCTCTCTTCTTCTGGCATTAATTCCCACTTATCCTTGAATGATATACAGTTCAATGCGCAGACCCTTGCAACTTGATCTGCATACCCATTTCCCAAGGAAATGTAATCTTGCGTCTTTTGATGTGCACTGCATTTGACTACAGCAATTTCTTCAGGTAACTGAATTGCACACAGTAACTCTTTTATCCGGTCGCCATTTTTTACTGGTGTTCCACTGGAGGTCATAAAATCTCTCTGCGACCACTATTGACCAAAATCATGAACAATTCCAAATCCATATTGACTATCAGTGTAGATTGTGACTCGCAGCATGGTAGAAACATAGCAAGCTCTAGTAAAAGCTACCTGCTCTGTCACTTGTGCAGAATATACTCCTGGAAGCCATGAAGCCTCCAAGGTTCCCGTAATGGTGCATACATCATATCCTGCTCTCAAGGTACCAGTCCCATCTCTGAGACATGAACCATCGACAAAGACAATTTGATAATTTTCTTCTAACCGAGTGTCTCTAATGTCAGGCCTTGGTTTTGTACACAATTCAGTCACCTCAAAACAATTGTGTTCAATATCCTCCTCCTTCTCAATTTCAGCAGTATCACTTGGAAGTAATGTTGCTGGATTCAACACTGTCAAAACATCTTTTCAAAGTGACATTTGAAGCTCCCAAGATGCTTGTCTCTTACCTTGTCAATCTGGCCACCGTCAAATGTTGTGTTTTCGTACTTGTCCGTAAAATCTCAACAGAGTGTGGTACCATTACCGTCACAGGGTATCCCATGACTACCCCTTCACATTGGGAAAGACTTTGACCAACTGCGGCTACTGCTCGCAGACAACCTGGTAAAGCTGCTGCAACCGGGTCCAAGATAGCTGAAAAATAAGCTACTGGGCGATAAGCACCTCAATGCACCTGTGTCAAAACAGACAAAGAACAAGCATCACGTTCATGGCAAAACAATGTGAACGGCTTTGTTTAATCAGGCATTCCCAATGCTGGAGCTCTGCACAAACTCTCTCAATTCAGTGAATGCCCTCATCTGGTCCTCATCTAGGATAATGGGATCTGTAACTCCGTTTTGGGTCAACTGCTGGAGGGGTTTGGCTATCTCAGCAAAACTCAGAATCCACTGTCTACAGTACCTGACCATTCCCAGAAACATGCGTACATCCTTCTGGGAAGTTGGGGTACTTCTCTGCAAAATCATTGTTATCTTTTCTCTAGAGATTCTTCTTAATCCTTTCTCAATCTGATGTCCCAAATATTTGACTGATTTTTGACAATACTGCAACTTCACAGGTAAGAAATTATGTCCAAATTCTCCCAAATGATTCAACAGGGCAATCGAGTCATTCTTGCACTCGTCCCTTGTTTTGGATGCAATTAATAAATCATCAATGTACTGTAGAAGAGTCGATTGGCAAGGTAATTCTATTGACTCCAGATTCTTCTTCAGGATCTGATTGAACAGGGATGGTGACTCCCTGTACCCTTGTGGAAGCCTACACCAGCTATAGACTTTGTCTAGGAATTTGAAACTGAAAAGAAACTGACTATCCTTGTGAAGTGGTACTGAAAAGAAAGCTTGTGACAAATCGACCACTGTGAACCGCTCCGCATCACACGGAATCTTAAACAGTATCACTGCTGGATTGGGTACAAGCGGACAGCACTTAACCACCATTTCATTCACCTTTCGCAAGACCTGCACAACCCGTACTTTTCCACATGGCTTTTTCAAACCCATAATTGGTGAATTACATGGGCTGCTCAGCACTTTCTTTAGAACTCCTTGTTTTAGAAAATCTCCAATTATTTGTGCCACCTTCATCAAAACATCCTGCGCCATGTTATACTGAGGAATATAGTTTCGGGAATTCAACATTTGGCTCCAAAGTAATTTTAATAGGTTCCACTCCTTTAATCAATCCCACTTCCTTTCCTGTCAAGTCCCAGACTTCTTCCTTTACAGTTCCCTGTAAGTCTGTATGCAACTCTTTCATAGTAAACATGGGGAAAAATGCAACCAATGGATATCCTTCGTAAGCATCTTTGAAAACCATAGCTGACACCTACTCCTCTTCATCATCACTATTTGTTTGGACTTCTATCCCTGCATCTGTACAATTTATAGAGCATTTGCTTTTGCACAACAAATCTCCACCTAGCAAGGATACAGGACTTAAATCACACACCACAAATCAATGCAGTCCCACATAATTTCAAATTTTGACTTGTACTGGTTCTGTGATGGGTTTGTCAATTGTCTGTTCTCCACTCCCCCAACCTGAACTGTCCTGCCTGAAAGAGGTAAATTCGGTACTTCTACGCTCCTCATTGTAGAGCACGTAGCTCCAGTATCAACCAAGAATGAGACCTTGTGACCCATTACCTTTCCTTTCACAAAAGGCCCTCTCTGATCTACCTCTAGAGATGCAGCAAGAATACCGGCTCCCTCATCCGAACTGTCACTCATCCATCCATCGTTTATTTCATCCTCACTGTGAAATGGGAATTGGTGTACTGTATTATTACTATTGTCCTGTCTTTGACCAGTGACCTGTTGAGTAAGCATAACCTGTTGCTGTTCCATCGGTGCTTGGGGTATTTACATTTGCTGTCCAGATACTTTAGAAACCTGCTGCTGTACTGGTGATAATGGAGCAAATTGTGCTCAAGGCACCTGCAATTGTTGTACAGGCAAGACATTCTGTCCTCGATTCTGAGCATTTGGAACTATGCCCCTCATTTTCAGGGCTTTCACTGTATGAATTGTACTGACATCACCTTGCTGAACCACTCCATCCTGCACCTTCAATGGGCACTCCTGCTTCCAGTGTCCCACGTTTCTGCACAAAAGACACCGTAACATCCTTTTCATACCCTGCATATCACTTCGAACAACCACAGTTCCTAAATCTGGACCGTGCATCATATCCATTCCACGCCCTCTGCCCCTCACTTGAGGTTGAAACATGACAGCTCTCTGTTCCGGTAGCATCAGTGGCACTAAAGCTCCTTGTGCTCCAGTTTGGCTGCCTTAATCTGCATCACCATTGCTTTTTCTTTCAAATTCTTTTGTTTCAATTCAATCTCATCACTACAGTATTTAACATATTGCAATACCTCATCGATCGGTTTTGCCTGCCAGCAAATCAAATGACTCTTAATCATCTGTCCTACTTCTGGTCTCAAACCTTCAACAAATCTTAACACAAAATGCAAAATGTCTTTTGGTTCGATTGATTCCTTGCCACTGTACTCCTTAAAAGCGTTCAGCAACCTTTCATAGTAAGTATGTATTGACTCTTTAGACTCCTGGACTGTTCTATCAATCCGCTGCCAATCAATGTTCTTAGGAGAGATCCTAGTCTTCAGGAACTCAATCACCTTATAATATTTCTTCATTACCTCGGGTGACTGTGCACCTGTAACCTTGTCTCTCTCTGGTTCACTCGTTGGCCAGTCTACTGCCCTCGACCCATAGGTCAGCTGGAACAACTATCTCCAATAGTGTGTTCAAGTCTTCCCACAAACATTTAGAAAGCTTCACAAATCTCTCAGTCTGTTGATACCATTCAACTGGCTTCTCTCTCAACTTGGGATAATCATTCGTAAAAGACAGTATGTCACTTTTGTGCCATGGGACATGGGCAAATTGACCCCCTGGGATTTCCCTCATTGGAAGCATTTTAACGGATTCCCCTTGATCAACTCCTTCTGCCCATTCTTGGGAATCTTGTTTTCATTTCTCTTTTTTCTTCGTCCATCTGCCTTCCCACTTCTCTAATGCTCCTCAAATATGTGCACTCTGCAGTAAGTTCCTCAAGTGTGCTTTCATCCCAGCTGATCTCATGTGTTCAAAATCTTTTGCCTCAAAATCTAATCTGTAACTTCGTCTCAGATGTTTTGTCATTTTAAGATCAATGTTGTGTTTCTCTGCTAATTCCTCTGGCTTCTGATGTATTTTCCCCACTTCTTTTGTAATCCTTGGGCATAAATAACTCAGCTCTTCCTTGGTATAGGATTCTAACCTATTCAGTCCCATTGTTCCCTCAACTAACTTATTTGCTTCCTTGTTTAATCCCACTCAGTTCAACTGATCTTCCCCTTTTGATATGCTGTGAAAAGTACTTAGACTAGCCAGCCAATTATTCAACTGTTGAGCTGTTAACCCTTGCAATGAAATGGCATTTGCATTCGGGGCTGGTGACTGCTGTGCCCAAAGCTTGCGGTGTCAGAAGTCTCAGACTCTGACTTGCATTCGATACATTTACTGCATCCGGTAATGCTACAAGAGGACTGAAACCCATAGAAGATCTAGGTTGATTAAACGCCTGTCCTGTGGACGATGTAAATTGCGCAGAATCTCCCACTCCCCTTCTCACAAGACTCTGTGAAATGTAATTCTGCTCTCTTGCCTCCGTTTTCTTCTCTGCATATAAGGGTAACGGTGGACCAACAGTAATCGGTAGCGATATTGTATCCGGGGCTGCCATAGCACCTGCACCTTGTGCGAGTGGCACTCCCATTGCCTGATTCATAACTGGTGCAAAATGAGTCGGTGTTCCTGTCAAAGGGGTAAACTTCGACATACCCTGCGCTTGGGCTGAGGGTAACAACATTGGCTTCGGTTGTGTCTGAACCAATATTGGCTTCCGAAGTGCCTGCTCCCTCGGCACCATGCTATTCAAAACAGTCTCAAGAACTGGTACATCTGGCTGAAGGTGGATGCATCTGTGCCTGAGCTACAGTACTAGCTCCTGCAAGAGGTGTACTCTGTACTACCCCTGGCAACTGTCCTGCTTCTGCCTGTCAAGCTCCCCCGGCTCCCTGGGATTGCACAGGAGTAGCTGGAGGGGCCGAAGCATTAGTACCCGGACCCTCTGCATAGGTTGTCAAAGGTGGAGGTCTGTCTCTTAACAACTGTGTAGTGACATCCTCAACATCGGAGTCATCATCGTCTACATAGGACTTTTTCCTTTTCTTTTTTCCCTCACTCTCTTCTTCCTTAGCACTATCCCCCTTTTCTGATTCATCTCCCTCTGTAATTGCTGGGAACATTTTAATCTCTTGCATTGTCGCCATCCTCCATCTCTTTTGCTCCCAATCCCATCTAGCTTCAGCTGGTGATTTTTCCACTTTCTTCACCCTTTTATTGAATTTCAGTTCCTGCTGCTGTCTGGCCACTAGTTCCCAGACTGCTAAAGCCTCAAACTATGCTGGTCTCAGTAATGGCTTCATATCATACAGTAATAATCGCAACTGATCCAACATTCTCAAATTAAACATTCTATGTTTCGGAAACGCTAATGTCCCTTGATTCTTTGTCAATTTACTCCATTGCTTTAGCACAAGACATGGTGCTACACCTCTCTATGCCATCACAAAATACGCCGGAGAATCCTCTGGGGGTGGGGTGGCTCCCCCACTGATACCTTAATGTAAGAATCATCCCTCATCGCACTCTTAAATACCTTGAAAAACGTCATTTTGCCTGTTTTTGTGTACGGTTAATTCAATAAATGAAATGACTTTTACCCTTGAGATTCCCTTCACCCATTTACTCGACCAATTGCCTCTCACAGACAGCTGCCAATCCGGTCACGGCTCTTCTTACCAACCAACCTATCCCAGCGCGGCACACTCTGACGTCACACTGGCACACAGCGGCTGACAAAGTCTTGCGGCTTGTCCTCCTCAACTCGGTTCACACAACTAATGCTATTTTATTGCGAGCACCTTTACCAACCAATAACTAAAACAAACCTGAGGGACACAATCGCTTCAGGGACCTTACAGATTTTCACTAATGGCTCTTTCTGGCTCTTTAGCTATTCCTCTTTCTCAGTCCCCCAAATCCGCAAGCAAAATTCGACCTGCAAATTTTACTCTCAACTGATCAATGGGTCTGTGCTGGTGCACATAGGACTCACCAAATCTCAGTCGAAAACGTCTTTTACTCAACTACCACGCAGACTGACTTGTTGACCACGCCCGATCAACCTACTAAACCAGACAGATTACAACATATAACCAAGTGTCTCCTACACTTGTTAATATACTCCGGAGCCTTAGACCACGCAGGGTCCGTACATCACCAACAACCACGTGGAAAAATGTTTGCGCACAAAGCACCACACACATATGAAGTTCAACGACTTCCCTACTCTCACACTGCGGAGTACACACATCCTACTAACCCAAACCAGAATACGCAGACTTCCTACTTTACCTCACATACATCACAATTCATCTGCGATCTGCTTAAGCCTTGCAAGCGCAACCTACTACTTTCATACTACTTCAAAATTATGCCGATAACATACCCAACCTTATTAACAGGATCCAGGATCTGAGAAAGTCACATCATCTGTGCTACAATTGCCATTTCAGAAAAATAAAATTCAACCCTCATAAAATAGAAACAACTATACCTATCTTAAACTACCACCATAACCAATAGTCACCACATAAGTAGTTCCCCAAGGAAACTAACCATAAGTCTGCTACCAAAAACTGTTATCGCGCCTGGTCCTTAGTAAGTAAACTTACAAGGGGACGCATATAGGTTGATGAACCTTTTGGATCACATGGAGTATCCTAGCTATGCGGTAGACTACTGAACCATCAACAACACTAAAATCAATATCAAACATTAATGAAAAACCTATCTAATAAAAAATTACCATCACTCTCAAGAAGGTTAATAGTTTTGTTCCCTATTGGTTACAATTCTAATAAAAAACCTTATTCGACTTTATCATTAATCAAGCTTTATTAATCATCACAGAAGCATTATCCATCCAAAAATCGCAAAATAAAAGTAACATTAACTAATTATTTCTCAACACGTGGCATAGTAATTCAGCAAAGCAATTGTCGTCAGTCAATTGTCACCGTCATTGTCACCCTTGTCAGCCTACCTAACCCAGATTAGCATCAGCATGTGGTTTTTCATGCGAAAACAATTTGGAAAAACATTAATTTTGAAAAAAATCTATCTAAAAGAGAAAATATTTTAAGACAGCGCAGTTGGTACCTAGAAGAAAAAGCACAAATTAATCAGTCACATTATTATAGCTACCTATCCAAGATGGATCAGCAACGAGTCAGTCTTTGTCTCCTGGTCATCAGTCATCTTCCCTTGTCATGACTTTTGAATAGGGTTTCTCAGTCCGTCCCACTAATTGCTAATTGGTCAACCTTATCACAAGTTATGACTTTAACCTATAGTTCTTGTTTACCGCATATACAAGTCTATTCAGGATTCAAGTTCCATTAGTTTGATTGGTTCTTCTGTCGATGAGGACATCATCCGGCTCTTCAGGTAACAAAATTGTTGCACACAGTCTTTTAGTCAGAGCTTCCATTGTTCAAGTCCTGGAAAAGTGTGTTTAGCCTACACTACACATAATAGTATCAAATTGTCTTCATCATCTCCTGTCTACTGGTACATTCGCAGAATGTTCTAGCAGAGCCATCTGAACTCTGCACAGTTCAAGGTCCTTCTTTCCAGTCCTCGGAAGCCTTGTTGCGTCTCCACGTTAGAGCAGGCAAGGCCCAGTGAAAACCAGGCCCTCAGTTTGGCTAAGTTAAGAATGCAAATTAACACAAAACATAGGTTATACATTCAAATATGACATAGTAATACATTTTTGAATATTTATCATTATTTAGCATCTTGTTAATACACATGGTGACCACTCCCCATGGGCAGATTTTGCTTACACATGTTATTTTCAAATATTAGTTTCTTTATCGGATTTTCTCATTAATAAACACACGCAAATCATTAGAAATTTCTCATACTAGCGTATCTGCTCCATCACCGGTGTATCGAGCGAGGGTTGGTTCAGGGATACTGAAGCGTTTGACAGGAATTAGAAGAATTTCCTGTCGGGCTTCCCCCAAAACGTGCGCAGCAGTCAGCTAAAGCGCTCCCAAGAAGCTGCCTCAGACACTGCTGACGTGCCTGACAGGTCATCAAGTGACTCCTAGACCGCGGCCACACTGCAGCGCTCATACTCCTCGATCTCTCAGCAGCCTTTTACAAGGTCTCCTATCAGCACTCTACGCACCAGACTCCACGAAATTGAAATCTGCGGAAGAGCCCTGGAATGGATCCATTCCTTCCTCTCCAGGAGGACGCAGAGTGTCAGATTCCCACCCTACACATCCATACCCAGAGGAATCAACTGCGGAGTCCACCAAGGACCCTCAGTGAGTCCCACACTGTTCAATGTATACATGGCCCCTCTCGCAGCCATCGTCAGAAGCCACGGTATGAACATCGTGGCATATGCCAATGACACACAACTCATCATTTCCCTCACCGAAGACCCGGACACGGCCAAAAGGAACTTCCACTCAGGAATGGAAGCCGTGTCCACCTGGATAAGAGAAAGTTGCCACAAGCTCAAGTCCAACAAGACTGAGCTCATCATCTTCGGAAGCGCCTTCTCAGCTTGGTATGACTCCTGGTGGCCTACAGCCCCCCCCTGCACCCACTGAGCATGTTCGCAACCTAGGCATCATCCTTGACTCCTACCTATCCGTGACCCACCAGGTAAACTCAGTCACCTCCTCCTGCTGGCACACACTCCACAAACTTCAGAAGATCTTCAGATGGATCCCAGCCGACAGTCTTAAGGACAGTCACCCGTGCCTCAGTCACAAGCAAGATTGACTACTGCAACGCCCTCTACGCCGGCACCTCAACTATAAACATCAAAAAATGACAGCTCATCCGGAGCGCCGCTGCTGGACTCATCCTGGACCTCCCACGCCAAGAACACATCTCTCCACACCTGAGGACCCTCCAGTGGCTCCCGGTAGAGAACCGAATCACTTACAAGCTACTCACCCACACATACAAGGCCATACACAACGCAGGACCAGCCTACCTGAACCACCAAGTCTCCTTCCATACCCCCGCCAGATCCCTCCACTCTGCCCAGATTACCCTGGCCACCATGCCTCGCATTCATAAAACCACTGCCGGAGGAAGATCCATCACCTACATCACAGCAAAGAGCTGGAACGACCTTCCCCTGCACCTCAGACAAAGCCCATCACTCACCATCTTCAGGAAGAACCTCAAAACTTGGCTCTTTGGTTGGGCCCCCCAGCACCTTGAGACCCTCACGGGTGAGCAGCTTCACTTCACAAAAACTGACTGATTGAAAATAATAAACAAGCGCTTGGGCAGATGCCTACTGCGCAGATACAGAAAATGATATTAATGGCTATAAAGCTATAAATAATAAAGCATTTCAGTTGTAAGGAAAACGTCACAAAGAGGATTTCACTTAACTGACCAGCAGTGAGGAAAGACGGAACAGGAAGCGACGTTATATGTCTATATACGTTGGACTGGACTCTAATTGGACTGTGTTTGGACTCTGATACCCAGAGCCTCATGGGGTATGTAGTGTTTCATAGAGTTTGTTTCATAGAGTTATGCATAATCCTCACCTCCCATCCTGACATAGAATTAAAAAAAAAAAAAAAAACTCTGCCGCCGGCGCCACCGCCATGACCGTGCTGCTCCTCTCCTCTTCTCTACTGACAGCCTGCAGGCACAGGCTCCCAGCCTGCCCTGTGGCCAATCCTGATGCTGCTTAGAGCGGCGTCAGGATTGGGTGGGAACGCCTAGGCAGGGCAGGGCGGTCACAGGCAGACTGGGAGCCTGTGCAGGCTCTCTCCAGCCCGGCAACTGTGTTGCCAAGCTGGAGAGACCCTACTGCACATGTTTGTTTTGACCTGTTCAAGCCAAATACACATTCGCAGTGAGGGGAAGTGCTGTGCACTCAGGGACACACAGCCTGTGGCCCTGCCCCTTTTACCAAAAAACAATAATAAACATAGTTTATTATAGTTTTTTTGTAAACGTTTTACAGCTGCTTCTGATGGGGTGACACTCCTCCGCCCTAATGAAGGAGGCGCCCCTGGGTGATGGTGATGTCACCAGTAATAGTTTGGTTGATGTTTAATCTTCAAAAATTAATTTATATTAGGTGCGATTGTTTTCCCCAAACTGTCCGTGTTTGAGGTGACTACTCCAATCACCAACTAGTCATGAGGTTCGAGCTCAAATAACTGTATGTCCCATGACATAACTGGTTGGAAATAATCCCAAAGAACTCAACTCTTTGAAATGAGTCTGAACTAAGGGCCACATGTACAAAGCAGTTTGAACAACTAGAACAATTATTTTTGGGATGTAGAAAGCCCAAACTCCGATTCGGTAACGTGTTACTGAATCGCAATTTGGGTTTTGCGATTCGGTATTAGGAAGGGGCATGTTCAGGGCGTCCCTTCCTAATACTGAATCTAAATGGTATGTATGATTGTTTTGTGAATGTGAATGCGGTCGCAAAACAGTCACAGTTAGCACCAATTTCAAATTGAGACACTGCCTACTCTTAAAAAATGAAACTGAAACATTTAATTTTTTTCTTTTTAAACGCAGCCTGTTTTCCTTTAAGGAAACGGGCTACGTTTAAAAAAAAAAATGCTTTATATAAAAGCAATCACAGACATGGTGGCCTGCTGACTCCGGGGCTAATTGCCTGGTAAGCAAAAATGGGTCTGGACATTTTGACCTTTACCATAACGTTTACAAAATGCAGAAGTTGGTCTGAAAAAAAATAATCAAACTTCTGACTTATTATACACATCGCTGTCATTTACTGGTAGCAGTTGCCACCCTATTATGCTCTTGAGGCCCCTGTAGACTGTGTAATAGCCCTTGTGCTATCTATTAGGGGAAATTCTTCATTTTTGTTTTTATTAACAGCTGGTTGTGTGCCTGTTATCAATAACTGCTCTTGTCTCAAATTTTCCATGAAAGCAATTTCAGCTACAATGCTCGTTTTTGGGAGAGTGAATCCTAAATGCCAAAAAGGTGGCTCAGGGACGGGGAAAGATTAAATGAGTGTTCAATGTCACCTCTGCTATCCCTAAGATTTTAATGAAGTGACACCACTGGCAATAGATGCGGCAAGGCAGTAGTGTTTAGTTGTTTGCTGTCACTGAAAAAGCCTTTGATTCCCTGGACTGGGGATTCCTATTTCAAGTGCTCTCCCGCGTGGGCTTTGGACCTCGGTTCCTGTCCTTTGTCAGAGTGCTGTATGCTCAATCCCAGGCGCAGGTGAGGGTGGTGGCATCCTTCCTCCTCCTTCACCATATACAGGAGCACAAGGCAGAGATACTGTCACTGCCCACCGCTGTTCCCCTTGACGATCGAGCCCTTGACAGTCTTGGTTCGGTGTGAGGTCCAAATCTAGGGTTTTCAGTGGCTGAGCTGCAGTTTCCAGTGGCGGAAGACTGCAATGCATTATATGCAGATGCAGCACTGCTCTTCCTCTGCCAACCACGTATCTCTGGGCCATGCCTCCTACAGGTACTTCAACTGTTTGGCGAGGCATCAGGGGTGGTTAATAGGAACAAACAAGTTGTTTCTCAACCCTGTGTGTAGTGGCAGTGAGGACACAGACTGGCAGGATTGCCTCCCGATACTTAGATTGAGTTTTCCCTATCTGGGGCTGGTCATTGCTCTAGAGTCCGAATTGACCTGGAGCCTGAACCTTAGGCAGTTGCTATATCGGATGCATTGGGACTTGATTAGATGGTCCGCTCTCCTGCTCAGTGGCTTGGGGAGAATCACCCTCTTCAGAATGATTGCCCTCCTGCAACTAATCTATGCATTGTATTTGTCCCTCATTTTGTCCCTCATTTTCGTTTGCAGGCTTACAGAGTGCCATGCACTCTTTTCTTTGGGCAAATTAATGGTCGAGACTCACCTTTTGTAACTATGGCTAGTCACCCTACGACAGGGGAATGGGGCTGTCGGATGTTCGCCTGTACTATTGGGCCTTGTAGCTCCAAACAATCAATGATTGGATATTTGGCGACTCTGACGACCCCACAATTCATTTGGGACTTTCACTTTTGGACCAACGGTGTATCCTGAGTTTCTTATTTGGTAACCCATTCTCCCACTCTCTTCCAGTGGTGACTAGGGCCACTCTCCTGTGCTGGAGGTGGGTCCTCGGGTGAGTTGACTGGGACCACAGGCTTACGTGAATGATCCCCTATGGCTGGGCAGCCTGATATCACAGGTGTCCAGTCTGGACTGCTTTCATAGATGGGATCTTATAGATGTCTCTCATCTTGGGGGTGTCTTGGATGGCTCACAGCTGAGGACCTTCCGAGCACTCCAGGACAATTTTCATGCCCATAGAACCTAATTCTATAGATATCTTGAACTTTACCATGCATTGGCTGTCTATCAAGCACAGCTGCGGGGCCTTCTGGAATACAATCCCCCTTGAGACGCAAGTCCTTTTGGCACCTCTGGGTCGAGGGGGCATCTCTGTCGATCTCTGGTCCATAACTCTCTGGAGTCCTTTGGTGCCCTTCGGACTAGGGCCCATATTTATACTTTTTTAGCACCTCATTTGCGTAAATTTGTTACGCAAAAGCAGCACAAACTCACAAAATATAATTGTATTTTGTAAGTTGGCACTGCTTTTGCATCAAAAAATGACACAAATGCGGCGCTAAAATAGTATAAATAAGGGCCTAGGTATGGGAGGGTTGGGACGATGAACTAGATGACCAATTGGGGAGATGCCAGGATGACTCCACTTGAGCTAGTCATCACTTCTCATCTACGCCTGATTCAATTAAAATACTTGAATGTTTCATACTTTTTTTGAATTTTTATTGATTTTCTTCATATCATAGAGGTACATATCTATGCCATCCCAAACTGGGGGGAATAGAGGGTGCAATAACACAGACAAATGCAAAATTGAAAGTTCTAGCATAAAGTAAGGATGTTCATGCATAATACAGTGTATGTAGGCCACTGATAATGTTATGGATCAGGCAGAACAAGCTGAAAATCAGTATAAGCCACAGTTGCTATTTCTCAGAGAGCCATCAAGGGTAAGTAAATAATCTTTCAACGGTTGCCGGATATCTTTGGATGGAGGTGGGAGGTTGGAGGGAAGCATACAGTTCGCTAGTGTTGTCACAGTATATAAGACACTTCAACCACATATTCGTCATGGGAGGGTGTTTACTACCCCAGTGCATCTCAGTCTCTCATTTGGCCAGGAGCAATGCTATAGCAGTGAAGCGCCTCACATTTTTAGGAATGTTGCCCACATAACCTAGTAGGGCCAGGAGAGGGCTAGGCTGGAGCTCAATGGCCAGCATTAGGGAGAGGCGGGCGAACACATCAGTCCAGTAGGGGCTATACTGCTGCACATCCAAGTCATGTGGGAGAAGTCAGCTGCTTGTGCGCAGCATTTAAGGCAGCTGGAGGAGAGGGAGGGGCCAATACGTGCCCATGCAGAAGGCTCGACATAGACCCTGCGTAGTAGCTTAGTATGTAGGAGCTTGTGAGGGTGGTTAAAGGACACTAATCGGGTTTGAGCACAGCAGGCAAACCAGATTTTGTCAGGTAGGGGACACCCAAGGTCTGTTTCCCAGGTGGTCCTCAGTTTTAAGTCTACTACAGGAAGGAAGCCCACACCGGTGTGATAAAGTCTCGAGGTAAGTCTGACCCTTGAGTCTTCAGCGATAACCAGCGTGAGATGAGTAAAGTCATCTGAAGTTAGTAGATATGACGGAATTCGTCCACATAGGATGCTTTGGAGGCATCTGAGTACAAAGTGGTCAAGGTAAGTGGCATTGAAAAACCGGTCATCCTCTGTGCAGGAGAATACATAGCCCTCCGGGAACATGTCTCCAAATGTATGGAAGTCATGTTGTTGATGTGTGTTGGACTAATTTGGCAAGTGGCATAGCAGGGGAATAGAGCATGTCTCCATTAAAAAGATGGAAAAGTTTGCATCATGCTCAGCTTGTGGCAGAAAAAGTCTGAATATCCTTGGAGTAAAGCAGGATACCCAGCGGGAAGAGCGCCCGTAGTGGTGTCTGGGCAGTTAGGTCTCTTTCAGGAATGGTGTAAGGAGGACATGCATTGAGATGATACCAAAGGTGGGCAAATTGGCACTGCGCTGCAAGGTAATAGAAATGGAAGTTTGGGTCTCACAATCCACTGCGTTCATATGGGAGAATCGGCACGTCCCATCGAATATGGGGTGTTTGTCTGCCCATATAAGCCGCAATAGCAGTCGTGGAGGGTAGTGAAAAAGGAGTTTGTGAGTGGAATAGGTATATTCAGAAATAAATACAGAAATTGGGGCAGTACCACGATTTCAATTATGGAGATATGGCTTGCCATAGAAAGGGGGCGGCAGATCCAGTGATTTACCTGTGCGGTAAGTTTGTCCATTGCTGGGTCATAGTTCAACTGTATGACTTGTTCTTTGTTGCGGTGTATGTGTATGCCAAGATACAGGACGGAGTAACTACAGCACAAGCAAGGCTGCATCTGTTAGGGGAAAATGCTCTGATTTTTTCCAATTTACATTCAGTCAAGAGAATTCGCCAAAGCATACTATCTCACAGAGCACTGGTGCCAGGTTATCGTCAGGGTGTCACATGAACAGCACTACGTCATCCGTGTATAGTGAAATTAATAATGGATCAGTGCTGAACTGCAAGCCCGTGTGTATATGTTTTTCTTGTAGATGGCATACTAGTGGGTCCATTGCTATAATAAAGAGCGGGGTGATAAGGGAAATCCTTGATTTGTCCCACTGGCCATGGCACTGGGAGGGTACAGTGTTCCATTTGTTAGCTTCTTAACTGTCGAAGGAGAGCATAATAGCATAACCATTACGATGAACCCTTGCAGAAGCCCTAATTTGCAGAAGTTAGCGTGTAGAAAAGACTGCTCTAATGAATCAAATGCTTTCTCCGCATCCAACAGAGCAACCTCATCAGAGGTGATTGGAGATACCCTATTCAGTACTGCAAAGACTGTATGGAGTTTCAGGGACGTAGACAGGTGAGGGACAAATCCCACTGGTCTGGGGAGATGATTTGGTCCATCAGGAAGGACAAGTGTGTGGCCAATAACTTGGCCAATCCCTTATTATCAAAGTTAAGTAGAGATAAAGGGCAGTTAGAGCCGCACAAGTGTGGGTAAGGACGGAGGGGGGTGACTGCTTCCCATAATGTTGGTGGAAGCTTGCCAACCTTAAGCTTCCGAGTACACAGGGAGGAGATGTGGTGCCATTCTGTGCCTATATGCTTTAGAAAATACCCCTGTGAACCCATCAAGGCTAGGAGTTTTGGAGCAGTCCAGTCTTTCAATGGCCAGTACTAGCTCCTCAGTTGTAAAAATATTGTTGATAAGCCATGGTCAGCCATACCATTGCTATTTCAGCAAGGTGGTGTTCCATCTCATCTGACACTTCCACGGGCATGGAGAGTAAAGGTGAGTATAGTAGTTTAGGAGCTCGACCCAGACTGCTTCTGTACCCACAGCATGGGGGCAATTCATTCTGTGTAACTCAGGTATGCACGAGGAGGCCCTGGGCACATGCAGCAGTCTAGTTAGGGTACAGCCAGGTCTTTCTCCCCTCTGTAGCCACAAGCTGCTGCATGCTTCCCCATGTAATTTGCCTCAGAATCCACCAGTATGTGAAATCTGTCCAAAAGAACGGTGCATTGGTGTAGTTGAAAACCTGTGGCATGTTGTGTGGTTGCTTTTTTGAGTTCCAACAGTTGATCCTCAACACGAGCTAAGATGTGATGTATGTCTCGTAGCACCCCAGAGTGTTGCAGATACACCTAATGTGGGCCTGAAAGGCCTCCCATAATGTTGCCTGGGTACTGCCGAACCCTCCTTGAGGTCAAAATATGCTGTAATTGCTGTGCGTAGCTCAGTACGAAAGAGTTTGTAGTGCAATGCCATGGTTGGGAAGCACCACGGTTCTTTCAATCCTCTCTTTATTGGGATGTGGAGTGTCAGCTGCAATGAGGAGTGATGAAGGAGCGTGTGTTGGAGGTGCTTAATTGAGGCTAGCCATGGGGTAACTGTGACGGAAATCAACCATTAATCAATCTGAGTTCACGTGCTGTGAGGTGCAGAGTGTTGACTGGGATATCAGTGCTGTGTAGGCGCCAAGGATCAAGGTCGCTTCCCCTCAAAGACGCCTTCCAGAGGTTAGTAAATCTGGGAATCTGGTGAACCGGGCGTGTGACTCAATCAGAGCAAAATGTGCACACTTGTTACTCGGTCCACTTCACTATTTCCTACTCTAACCCCTCTGTTCTAACCGGAATATCTGTTAGGCATTCCCAAATGAATGTCTCTTCCAGGGGCTGTCCCCTAGGTAATGCACTACTTTCGTCCAGGGCTGCCCCCTGGGTAATACACTGTTGTCATCCAGGGGCTACCCCCCTAGGTAATACACTACTGTCTTCCAGGGGCTACCCCCCCGGGTAATACTCTAAATGTCTTCCAGGGGCTACCCCCCTGGGTAATACTCTAAAGTCTTCCAGGGGCTACCCCCCTAGGTAATACTCTAAGTCTTCCAGGGGCTACCCCCCTGGGTAATACTCTAAGTTTTTTCCAGGGGCTACCCCCCTGGGTAATACTCTAAAGTCTTCCAGGGGCTACCCCCCTGGGTAATACTCTAAATGTCTTCCAGGGGCTACCCCCCTGGGTAATACTCTAAGTCTTCCAGGGGCTACCCCCCTGGGTAATACTCTAAAAGTCTTCCAGGGGCTACCCCCCTGGGTAATACTCTAAATGTCTTCCAGGGGCTACCCCCCTGGGTAATGCAGTACTATCTATTACACCAGCTAGTCTTCTGGTCTGACCAGGGAATCACAGTGTAGTAATAAAATACCATCAAAACATTGCTTTAACCCCCTAGCTAGTCTTCCGGTCTAACCGGGAAATCACAATTTATTTTTTAGCACACAGTATAATATTGCATTAAAACATTTAAACCCCACATAAATCATGCATGCATTTTGTCATATTATAGTTGCCAAAAAGAATCATGCAATTAAAAATAATAAGGTACAAGCCCGACCTCTCTTTACCCCTTTAGGACTGCAACATCTGGAATCCCCGACTGCCTGGTTGAATAGGCAGGTGTAATCTCACCTGTTTATGTTGCGCGCAGTGTTCTATTCAAGCAGTACAGACAGATTTTCCTTCAGCTGCGTCCGGAGAAGAGAAGGAGGGCTCCTGGCTTGGCTGCGCCAAATGTTTTGGCAGGTCACGAATAAAGAAAGACAGGATTCAGTTTGGCAAGTAATATGAGCATTTATGAATAACGGCCGGGAGGACAGCACAGCTCTAAGTCTGAAACTGCCCTCCAAATCATCAACTCAAGCAGCCCTTTTTATATACTTTTGCTACCTTGAATGCATCTTATCACTTGTCATGCATTTTGATTTAAGCGCTCACGTGGTACATTGTGTCATTCCTTTCGTCAGCATAAAGCAGCATTTCTCAAGAGAAAGCGTCTAATTACACATTTGCAGAAAAGCGAAGGTTACATATCTATCACGTGCACATTTACTGAAAAACAGCAATACCTTTATCTCACGTTCTAAAGGCTGTCTGTAGCTCCTCCTTTCCTAACTCCAGGCTTGGAGCTCTCCCCGACTGTCTGACCTCCTTCACACAGCTGCTGACCTTCTAGCATCAAAGCTTTTACATTCCTGTCCAGAAACTCCCTTTCCTCATTAACGTGGATTTGAAATGGGTGCCTTCTCTGTCTCCTGCACTGGCCTTTTACTTGGAAGCCATGAGCACTCGGGGCCTGTATTTCTCTTTGAGCACATATGATTCTGCACGTTTTCCTCCCAACTCTTGCTTTAGCAAAAATGGGCCTTCTCTTTCCAAGTTTTCAGTAACAATTCTAACTTCTCAAGATGTTTTGCAATTCTAGTAGCACCTTTTTCCAGCCCAGAGACATGCTCCTCTGCACCCTCCAGACTTGTATGCTGCAGATCCAGACGCTCTCCTGTTCAGTCCAAACGACTAGTGAGGGTGTTGAAACGGGTGTCAATTGCACGGAAGCCAGGTCAAATCTCAGCCATTATTGAATCCGCCCCAACAACTTGCTCAGGCACAGAGCCTCTCGTAGGCCCCCCTTCCACATTGGGCGCAGATTCAGATGTGTCTGCAGCACTAGTCTTCTTAAATGGGAGTTTACACTGCTTAGGGTCACTGCAAAATATTGCAGGGCTGGGTGCAGGAAGGTTATGTCCCTGTGAACTCAAAAGAAAAAGGTGCAGTCCCTTTGGCCACTGCGGCAAGGTCCAGCATCCACTGGGGTACCACCCTTAGTTTAGTTGACTGAGGGGGGACAGCGGTATACACTGGTTCCTTCACAATACTGTATAGAGCCAGGCATTGGGAGTAGCTGCTGAATAACAAAGAGGAAATAATAGAGAGGCTGAGTGTGGGGTTGGGGGTATAATTATCCTTTTGGTGCAAAGGGGAATGGTAGGCATTAGTTCACACTTCACTGGTAGAGGGGCTGGCAATCAGTGCTTTCAGACAAGGGAGATATTGTGTTTGGTAATCCGCGATGTGGGGCTGCAGTTCCTGGCTGGGAGGCTAGAGGAGGTGGCTAGCTCCGCCGGCAAAAGAAGGCTGCAGAAGAGATTATGTGCAGCACCACTAAAGAATCTGAGGAGCCCTACCATTATGGGGCACCAGATCTGCAAAGATGGCTTCCGTGACACCAGCGAGAACACCAACAGCCAGGTTGGGCTGCGCCACGATTCGCAGGTCGCAGTATGGAGTGTGCTGGTTCTGTCAGGCAATACAGGAGGTCCTCCACTCAGAGCGGTGCACCCGTTCCCAGGTCTAGATCGGTCCGGTAGGGGACGGCCGGTATTTGTCTCAGGACACAGCACGCACCCGCACCCGCACCCGCACCCCTCAGGCTTGCTTACAGCCCCTGTCGCCGCGAGGCCTCCGAGCCAGGGCAGGCTGCGTCAAAGGCAATTTCACCGCAAAATCACACTGCAATATTCAGAATGCTGCCACTGCCTTTCAGGTTCCTCGATCCGTCGGTAGGGGCCCATCCTGCACATTATAAGGGCATCTTCTGCCAGAGCTTCAGCCCATGCGGCCACAATGGTCTCCGGCGTGTCCACGCCCCTGAATGTTTCATACTTAACCCCACAGTGCTAATGGTGAATAGGCATGCTCTCTTGGGGGCATATTTATACTCTGTTTGCGCCAAATGCGCGTCAAAAATTTTGCCGCACATTCGGTGCAAACCTTGCCCCATATTTAAACTATGACGCCCGACCCTGCGGACGTCAAAAAACCTCTGTGTGCCTAATTTTTTGGATGCGGGAAACCGCTTTGCGTTAATGACATGCAAGGTAGGCATTCCAGTCCAAAAAATGACTATAAGGCCAGTGCGCCTTATTTATACTCCTGTGTCATTTTGACGCACAGGAGGGGGCGGGCCTTAAAAAACAGGGCACAGCCTGATGTGCGCCGTTATTTTATTGCCTAGGTGAGGGCAGGCGTTAAGGGACCTGTGGGCTCACTTCCAATGTCGCAGACCATGAAAGCAGTCCAGAGGTGCCCTTCCCTGCCCCCAGGGACACCCTCTGCCACCCTCGCCCACCCCTGGAGGACACCCATGGATGGGGGACCCATCCCAGGTAAGTTGAGGTAAGTATTATTTTTTTATTTTTTAAAGTGGCATGGGGGGCCTAATTCGGTCCCCCCTACATGCGACTGTGCCCAATGGCCATGCCCAGGGGACAGAAGTCCCCTGGGCATGGCCATTGGGCAAGGGGGCATGACTCCTGTCTTTGCTAAGACAAGAGTCATTTCAATGGGGGATTTGCTTCAAAAAATGGCGCAAGTCCGGTTTGAGCCATGATTTTTAACTCAAACCTGACTTGCACCATTTTTTGACGCACAACCCCCATTTTCCCCTACGCCAGTGCTGCCTGGTTTGAGTCATTTTTTTTTTTTTACTCTGACCAGCCCGCAGCGCCGTTTAACGTCAATCCTTAAATAAGGAGCCCGGATGGCGCGTAGGAATGGCATTAGCCGGCAGTAAACTTTTTTACGAAAACCAGCGCCGGCGCTGGTTTGCGTCAAAAAGTATAAATATAAGCCAAAGTGTCATAGGTGTCTTTATGGTTTGGTCCTGCCCGTTTGTAGCAAAATATTGGTCCTCTATTTTCGCTAAGTTAACAACTGTGCTGGACATGGGTGCAACCCTGCTGGGCATTCTGGATGATGTTAGGGGACCCCCTGAAGAGTGCACCCTGGTGGGCATCACCACTGTGGTGGCCAGGCATGATATTGCTTGCCACTGGAAGTCCTCCTCCCCACTGTCTATTGCTGAGTGGTGCGCTGCAATGGATTAGTGTGCGAAGTTGGAGGATCCCATCTACAGAGCACATGGCTGCCCTTGCAAAAACACCAGGCAATTTTGGGTAGGTGATGGGAATATCATGGCTTGCTTGCTGTCTGACTTGTTGGACCTTTCTCTTCTATGCTATCTGTGCTGGGGTTATACCGTGTTTTGTACTATGCACTGTTTTATCCCATGTGCAGTAAAACCAATAAAATTGTGTTTATAAACAAAATATGCTTTGGGGTTTACTGAAGTGGTCTGCTGAAATTTTTTCTTTTTACACCTAGCATTGCCCCCTTTTTTGTGTTCTGCAGGCAGAATTAGGGAGAAACTATGAAATGCTGACACCTACAGAAGTGTGTGTGCTGCTTGAAGGAAAGACAAGTCACAAGAGACTAACTTTACATCCACCTGGAGGGTGGGGGTGGGCTCTGGTTTGGAAGTACACTAGGTCCTGCCACACTTATGAAAAATGTAGGAAGACAAAGGAATAGATTGTTTAACTCACTGTACAGTTTACCACTATGGGCAACCTAAGACCAACTATAGGTTTTAGGTTGGAAAACTAGAGAGAAAGGTATAAAGTTAGTAAAATTCCAGTGCAGCTCAATATAAATTATTGAAATCCCATAGATACATTCTTCAACAAAATAAAGCGCATTCATTTAAGTATGAGATTTAAAAATGCTGAGAAATGAGCAATTCCAAGCAGAATCTCCTGAATATATTTTAAATATTGAGACTGAATACATACTGTTTGTGTAGGAAGCTGTATCTGTATATACTATATCAAAATGAGATATAGGCCCATATTTATACTTTTTTAGCACCACATTTGCATAATTTTTTTACGCAAAAGCGTCGCAAACTTACAAAATACAATTGTATTTTGTAAGTTTGTGCCGCTTTTGCGTCAAAAAGCGGCACAAATGTGGTGCTAAAAAAGTATAAATATGGGCAATAGTGTGCACAGAGTCCAGGGTTTCCCCAAGAGGCCTGACAGAGGCAATAATAGATAATACAGATACTCTACTAATACTCTATTTGTGGTAGTGTGGTCGAGCAGTTAGGCTTATCAGAGGAAAGTGTTAAGCATTTGTGGTACACACACAAGCAATAAGTGAAAACACACACACTCAATGACTTAACTCTAGGCAAATAGGTTTTTGTATAGAAAAATATTCTTTTGTTAATTTATTTTTAGAACCACAAGATTCATTTAGCAGGTGAGTACATCAAATGAAATACTTAGGACTTTTGAATAGATTCAATACTGTACACAGTTTTCTTTAAAATGGCAAAAAGCTATTTTAAAAGTAGACAGTACAATTTTCAACAGTTCCCTCAGAGGCACGGGGTCGCCGGGTGCAGTGTGCCAACAGGGCATCAAGTTCTCAATAGATCTCTTTGGAGGAACCCTGTGGTCACTTAAGTGCTGCAGGCATGGCACAGGAGGGCCTCTCGGGTGAGCCACCGACTGGGCACGGGTGAGGGCCGCTTGCTGGTCGTTGCTGCACTGGTGGTCAGTTTCTCATGGGCCCAGGGGCTGCTGGTGCAGTGCTTCTCCAGGCGTTGGATATCTTTGTCCCGGGCATTCACTATCAGGGGGGTCCTCAGGATTCCCTCTGCAGGTGTCGTTGAGGGGGCTGCAGAGAGGTCAGTCCTCTCGGGATAGTTGGTCTCTCCGGACACGGGCTGGGAGCAGCGGGTGCAGAGTAGTTGGACTAACGCTTCTGGAGTGAGGTGAGAGTCCCTTTAAAGTTGTTTTCTTAATCTTCTTTTTGGACAGGTCCACTGTCCACAGGAGTTTCTCGGTCCTCGGTGATGCAGGCAGTCCCCTTGAGGCTTTTCAGGGGTCGCCGGTCCTGCAGGACGCGTTGCTTCTTTTCTTGCAGCTTTTTGAAGTAGGAGACAGGCTGGTAGGGCTGGGGCCGAGTCAGTTGGTGTCTCCGTCTCTTCTCTGCAAGGTTTTCAGCTCAGATGTCCTTCTTCTCTCTTGAGGTCGTCAGGAATCTGAAGAGCTGGGTTCAGGGTCACCCCTAAATACAAAATTTAGGGGTGTGTTAAGGTCAGAGGGTTGCTGCACCCTCCTTGCGCCCACTCCCTCTGGGGAGGGGGCACATCCCTATTGGTCCTAATCCTCCAAAGCAAGATGAAGGATTTCTCAAGGAGGGGGGTCAATTCAGCTCTAGACACCTTAGGGGTGGCCCTGGCTGAGGGGGTGACTCCTCCTTGTTTTTCTCATTATCCCTCCGGACTTGCTGCCAAAAGTGGGGGCTCGTCTGGGGGGGGGGGGTGGGGGGGGGGGGTGGTCATCTCCACTAGCTGGAGTGCCCTGGGGCACTGTAACACCAGGCTTCAGTTTTTGAGGCTCACTGCCAGGTGTTACAGTTCCTGCAGGGAGAGGTTTTAAGCACCTCCACCCAGGACAGGCTTTGTTTCTGACCTCAGAGTGCCCAAAGGCACTCACCCCATGTGGTCAGAACCTTGTCTGGAAGTGGCAGGCTGGCACAGACCAGTAAGCCGTGCACTAGCAGTTGGGCTAACATACAGGGGGCATCTCTAAGATGCCCTCTGTGTGCATTTTCAATAAATCCCACACTGGCATCAATGTGGGTTTATTGTGCTGAGAAGTTTGTTACCAAACTTCCCAGTATTCAGTGTAGCCATTATGGTGCTGTGGAGTTCGTAACGACTGACTCCCAGACCATATACTCAGTATGGCTACCCTGCACTTACAATGTCTAAGAATTGACTTAGACACTGTAGGGGCGTTGTGCTCATGCAGCTATGCCAACACCTGTGGTATAGTGCACCCTGCCTTAGGGCTGTAAGGCCTGCTAGAGGGGTGACCTACCTATGCCACAGGCAGTGGTTTGTGGGCATGGCACTCTGAGGGGAGTGCCATGTTGACTTTGTCTTTTCTCCCCACTCACACACACAAGCTGCAAAGCAGTGTTTATGTACTAAGTGAGGGGTCCCTGAGGGTGGCAAAATGGATGCTGCAGCCCTCAGGGACCTTCCCTGGCCACAGGGCCCCTGGTACAAGGGGTACCTTTTACAAGGACTTAACTGTGTGCCATGGCTGTGCAAATTGTGGAAACAAAGGTACAGTTTTAGGGAAAGAACACGTGCTGGGGCCTGGTTATCAGGGTCCCAGCACACTTCCAATCAAAGCTGGCATCAACACTAGGGAAAAAGTGGGGGTGACCATGCCAACAATGGCAATTTCCTACAGCCTGGTTTTGCATCTAATGCAGTAAAGCCCTTGGAAATTAGGGAGATGCGCTTCTTACTTTCCGTCTAGCCTCAACTGTGTTAGTAATGGATCAAGGAGAGGACTTTAGACTGATTATTCCTAACCTAAAAGACAGTAATGATGTTTGTTGGGTTCCTTCTGTTGGATACAAGCTTTCCCATGTCTCTTAATTGAAAAGGTGTTCTTTCTTGCCAAAGAGACAAAAAAGGTCTTTTCACTTCAAGAGGGAAGCAATGTGGAATGCTGTTGGGAGCCCTGGGGGCATATTCACCTGAACACTTAACACTTCAATCAAACTTAAAAGTTGACTTTATTGAATAAGTGGCAAATTTGGAAAGACATGAAAATATGAGTTCGATGGCATCTGTCGCTGTAGATACACATGGTATGCATGAGCTCGCCCGCCATCTGGTGTTGGGTCGGAGTGTTACAAGTTGTTTTTCTTCGAAGAAGTGTTTTCGAGTCACGGGACCGAGTGACTCCACCTTCTGTGCTCATTGCGCATGGGCGTCGACTCCATCTTCGATTGTTTTCTTTCCGCCATCGGGTTCGGACGTGTTCATGTCGCTCCGAGTTTCGGAACGGAAAGATAGCTGAAGACGGAAGATTTTCGACGGTATCGTTGCGATCCGGTTAGAGATAGACACATACGACGACGCGTTGAACATCGAAGCGCTTCGGTGCCCTTCGGGGTAGATTTCGGCACCCCGTCGGGGCCTAGTCGGCCCGACCGCGTGGAGGACAACGCCGATGGATCGGACCCCGTTTCGATTCTGCCCCGAATGCCACAACAAATATCCTTATACGGACCTGCACTCGGTCTGTAATCTGTGCCTGTCACCCGAGCACAGTGAAGAATCCTGCGAGGCCTGTCGGGCGTTCCGGTCCCGAAAAACTCTGCGCGACCGTCGAGCGAGAAGACTGCAGATGGCGTCCACGCCAAAAGAGCGCCGACAGTTCGAGACAGAAGAAGAACAGGAGGAATCCTTTTCCATCCAGGATTCAGACTCCGACGAGCTACACTCTACAAGAACTGTGAGTAAGACGTCGAGATCAAACCTTAAAAAAGGAAAGAAGGCCCAGGGGACGCCACTGCCAACCGGCCATGGCTCCACCCAAATTCTCGGTGACCAACAATCGGCACCGAAAAAGGCCCATTCAGTGTCGAGATCGTCCGACTTCGGTCGAGACACCGGCACGCAGCCTCCTCGGGACCGAGAGAGTGCTAAACAGAAGCATCGACACCGAGAGTTCGGTGTCGACACCGATCGACGCCGAGACAGTGGCGCCGAAGACCATAGAGGCCAAGAATTTTCGGCACAGAAAAAGAGGAAGGTTACCTCGGAGCCGAAAAAACAATCGACAGGGCTTTCGGAGCCGAAAAAAGCGACATCAGACCCTGTTTCTGGCTCCTATACCGAAGAGCATTCTATGTCTTCTCAAATGAAGAAACATAGATTTGAACAAGAACTGCAATCCACTGACGTGGATCACACGCAAAAGCGTATCTTTATTCAGCAGGGGACTGGGAAGATCAGTACCCTTCCACCTGTCAAACGAAAGAGAACGCTTCAGTTTACTCCTCAGCAAGAAACAACACAAAAGGTAACACCTCCTCCCTCGCCTCCACCTGTAACTCCGGCTTCGCCAACTTACACCCCGTCACATTCGCCAGCTCACACCGCCATGAGCCACGACGACCAAGATCAGGATGCGTGGGACTTGTACGACGCACCAGTGTCTGATAACAGCCCAGACACATACCCAACTAGGCCATCACCACCGGAAGACAGCACAGCCTACTCACAAGTGGTGGCTAGAGCAGCTCTATTCCATAATGTGGAACTACACTCGGAACAAGTAGAGGATGATTTTTTATTTAACACCCTCTCCTCAACCCACAGCTCCTACCAAAGCCTGCCGATGCTCCCAGGCATGCTACGCCATGCAAAGGACATTTTCAAGGAGCCAGTTAAAAGTAGGGCAGTGACGCCTAGGGTGGACAAAAAGTATAAGGCGCCTCCTACGGACCCTGTCTTCATCACCTCTCAGCTGCCACCAGACTCTGTGGTGGTAGGGGCTGCCAGAAAACGGGCAAACTCACACACTTCTGGGGATGCACCTCCCCCAGATAAAGAAAGTAGGAAGTTCGATGCAGCCGGGAAGAGGGTTGCTGTCCAAGCAGCAAACCAGTGGCGCATCGCAAATTCACAAGCGCTGCTAGCGCGATACGACAGAGCCCACTGGGATGAGATGCAGCATCTCATTGAACATCTCCCAAAAGATCTGCAAAAAAGAGCAAAACAGGTTGTTGAGGAGGGTCAAAACATTTCCAACAATCAAATACGCTCCTCCATGGATGCAGCAGACACGGCCGCAAGAACCATTAATACGTCGGTTACCATCCGTAGGCACGCATGGCTCAGAACGTCTGGATTCAAGCCAGAAATTCAGCAGGCAGTGCTTAACATGCCAGTAAACGAGAAACTTCTGTTCGGTCCGGAGGTCGACACAGCTATAGAAAAGCTCAAGAAGGACACTGACACTGCCAAGGCCATGGGCGCACTCTACTCCCCGCAGAGCAGAGGATCTTATAACACCTTCCGCAAAACACCTTTTAGAGGAGGGTTTCGGGGTCAGGCCACACAAGCTAGCACCTCACAGTCCGCACCGCCCACCTACCAGGGACAGTACAGGGGAGGTTTTCGGGGCCAGTATAGAGGGGGGCAATTTCCTAGGAATAGAGGAAGATTTCAAAGCCCCAAAACCACTACCAACAAGCAGTGACTCACACGTCACTCACCCCTCCCACACAACACCAGTGGGGGGGAGGATACATCAATATTACGAAGCATGGGACAAAATAACTACAGATACATGGGTCCTAGCAATTATCCAACATGGTTATTGCATAGAATTCATGCAATTCCCTCCAGACATACCACCAAAATCACAAAATTTATCAAAATACCATTCACAACTTCTAGAGATAGAAGTTCAAGCACTACTGCAAAAAAATGCAATAGAATTAGTACCAAGCACACAAATAAACACAGGAGTTTATTCACTGTACTTCTTGATACCAAAAAAGGACGAAACACTGAGACCAATTCTAGACCTCAGGGTAGTAAACACATTCATCAAATCAGACCACTTTCACATGGTCACACTACAAGAAGTGTTACCATTGCTCAGAAAACACGACTACATGACAACCCTAGACCTCAAGGACGCATATTTCCATATACCAATCCATCAATCACACAGGAAATATCTAAGGTTTGTATTCAAAGGAATACATTACCAATTCAAAGTATTGCCTTTTGGTTTAACAACCGCTCCAAGAGTATTCACAAAGTGCCTAGCAGTAGTCGCTGCACACATCAGAAGGCAGCAAATACATGTGTTCCCGTATCTAGACGACTGGCTAATCAAAACCAGTTCGCTCACACAATGCTCAAACCACACAAATCAAGTCATACAAACCCTCTACAATTTAGGGTTCACCGTCAACTTTGCAAAATCAAACATTCTGCCAAGCAAAGTACAGCAATATCTAGGAGCCATAATAGACACGACAAAAGGAGTAGCAACGCCAACTCCACAAAGGATCCACAATTTCAACAGGGTCATTCAACACATGTCTCCAAACCAAACAATACAAGCAAGAACAATACTACAGCTCCTAGGCATGATGTCCTCATGCATAGCCATTGTCCCAAACGCAAGACTGCACATGAGGCCCTTACAACAGTGCCTAGCCTCACAGTGGTCTCAAGCACAGGGTCACCTTCTAGATCTGGTGTTGCTAGACCGCCAAACTTACCTATCGCTTCTATGGTGGAACAGTATAAATTTAAACATAGGGCGGCCTTTCCAAGACCCAGTGCCACAGTACGTAATAACAACAGATGCTTCCATGACAGGGTGGGGAGCACATCTCAATCAACACAACATAAGAGGACAATGGAACATACATCAAACAAAACTGCATATAAATCATCTAGAATTATTAGCAGTTTTTCAAGCACTAAAAGCTTTCCAACCAATCATAACCCACAAATACATCCTTGTCAAAACAGACAACATGACAACGATGTATTATCTAAACAAACAAGGAGGAACACATTCAACGCAGTTAAGCTTGTTAGCTCAAAAAATATGGAAGTGGGCAATCCACCATCAAATTGGTCTAATAGCACAGTTTATTCCGGGGATCCAGAATCAGCTGGCAGACAATCTCTCTCGAGATCACCAGCAAGTCCACGAATGGGAAATCCACCCACAAATTCTGAACACCTACTTCACACTCTGGGGAACACCACAAATAGACTTATTTGCAACAAAAGAGAACGCAAAATGCCAAAACTTCGCGTCCAGATACCCACACAAGCAATCCCAAGGCAATGCCCTATGGATGAACTGGTCAGGAATATTTGCTTACGCTTTTCCTCCTCTCCCTCTCCTTCCTTACCTAGTAAACAAATTGAGTCAAAACAAACTCAAACTCATTTTAATAGCACCAACGTGGGCAAGACAACCCTGGTACACAACACTGCTAGATCTGTCTGTAGTACCACACATCAAACTGCCCAACAAACCAGATCTGTTAACGCAACACAACCAACAGATCAGACACCCGGACCCAGCATCGCTGAATCTAGCAATCTGGCTCCTGAAATCCTAGAATTCGGACACTTACAACTTAGCCAAGAGTGTATGGAAGTCATAAAGCAGGCCAGAAGGCCATCCACTAGACACTGCTACGCAAGTAAGTGGAAAAGATTTGTTTGGTACTGCCATCATAATCAGATACAACCACTAGAGGCAACTCCAAAACATATAGTAAATTACTTGCTCCATTTACAAAAAGAAAAGCTAGCCTTCTCTTCTATTAAAATACACCTTGCAGCAATATCTGCATACCTGCAAACTACATATTCAACTTCCTTGTATAGGATACCAGTTATCAAAGCATTCATAGAAGGGCTTAAAAGAATTATACCACCAAGAACACCACCTGTTCCTTCATGGAACCTAAACGTGGTTCTAACAAGACTCATGGGCCCACCCTTCGAACCCATGCACTCTTGCGGAATACAATTCCTCACCTGGAAAGTTGCCTTTCTCATCGCCATTACATCTCTAAGAAGAGTAAGTGAAATTCAAGCGTTCACAACACAAGAGCCTTTTATACAAATACATAAAAATAAGGTCGTCCTACGACCTAATCCAAAATTTTTACCAAAAGTTATTTCTCCATTCCATCTAAATCAAACGGTAGAATTACCAGTATTCTTCCCACAGCCAGATTCTGTGGCTGAAAGAGCACTACATACATTAGATGTCAAAAGAGCATTAATGTACTACATTGACAGAACGAAGAACATCAGAAAAACTAAACAGCTATTTATTGCATTCCAAAAACCTCATGCAGGTAACCCAATATCAAAACAAGGTATAGCCAGATGGATAGTTAAATGCATCCAAATCTGCTACCTTAAAGCAAAAAGACAACTGCCCATTACTCCCAGGGCACATTCAACAAGGAAAAAAGGTGCTTCAATGGCCTTTTTAGGAAACATCCCAATGCAAGAAATATGTAAGGCAGCCACTTGGTCTACGCCTCACACATTCACCAAACACTACTGTATAGATGTGCTATCCGCACAACAAGCTACAGTAGGTCAAGCTGTATTAAGAACTCTATTTCAGACAACTTCTACTCCTACAGGCTAAACCACCGCTTATGGGTAACTAACTGCTTACTAGTCTATGCATACCATGTGTATCTACAGCGACAGATGCCATCGAACTGAAAATGTCACTTACCCAGTGTACATCTGTTCGTGGCATCAGTCGCTGAGATTCACATGGACCCACCCACCTCCCCGGAAGCCTGTAGCAGTTCAGAAGTTACCTTCAATTTTGTACATTTGTATATATATTACTTAATCCTTTAATAGGTACATACTTACATTTTTCATTGCGCGGGCACTATTACTATAGTACAACTCCTACCTCACCCTCTGCGGGGAAAACAATCGAAGATGGAGTCGACGCCCATGCGCAATGAGCACAGAAGGTGGAGTCACTCGGTCCCGTGACTCGAAAACACTTCTTCGAAGAAAAACAACTTGTAACACTCCGACCCAACACCAGATGGCGGGCGAGCTCATGCATACCATGTGAATCTCAGCGACTGATGCCACGAACAGATGTACACTGGGTAAGTGACATTTTCATTTTCATTCTCTTTAGTGAAATCTTTAGAGGTTTTGGGTTTTAAGAAAAATAATTTAGACCATTACTAGATTAAGTGGTGTTATGTTAGGTTTGCCTAATCAGTAGGATTGTCTGGATCAAAAAGCTTTAATAACTTAAGGCAGAAAAAGAATGTCCGTGTTATTTCCAAGAGACCTAGTCATCTGATCTTTCTGCCGTTCATCTTTCTGCTTTTTACACCTCTCAGTGCGTTGAATGCACGTACTATTCTCTGTGTTTTGATTCCTTCTATATATCTAAATAACCATCATATTAGAAATCTTCAGTGCTACTTAAGAGCACACCCTATCTAGCATCAGCTGTCTTATCCCTACTGATCTTGAGGAAGAGATTTGCTACAACTGCTCCACGATTTGCTGGTACGCTCCGCAGTCAGTCATTCAGGCATCCCTCCCCCACCGCAGTTTGACCATTTTTCACAATTTGCAGAGGTATTTCATCTCTTCCCTTCCCTCACCAGACCAGATAGATACAGAGGGATAAAATGTTGCTGTATTATCGTAAAAGTGTATTTTGATCTCCTTTAGTGTGCAGTTTCCAGGTTGCAAAGAGTGCGAAATGCTGCAGCTCAGCTACTGCTAAAACTCCAGCCCTGTGCCACTATCTCGCTAGTGCCACCCTCTTTACACCGGCTGCAGAGGTAGCAGAGGTCCCAAGCAAGTGACTTCATGCTTTAAACCTTTTGCATTGATCCTCCATTTTATAAACATTATGGCCCATATTTATACTTTTTGACGCAAACCTGCGCTAGCGAAGGTTTGCGTCAAAAAGTTTACTGCCGGCTACCGCCATTCCAACCCACCAGCCGGGCATCATATTTAATGAATGACGGTAGCCGGCAATGCGGCCTGGTTAGCGTCAAAATAATTGACGTAAGCCGGGTAGCGGAGGCGTAGGGAAGACTGGGGGTTGTGCGTTAAAGAATGGTGCAAGTCAGGTTAGAGTCAAAAATATTGACTCTAACCTGACTAGCGTCATTTTTTGACGCACAATCCCCATGGTAATGACTCCTGTCTTAGCAAAGACAGGAGTCATGCCCCCTGCCCCCTGCCCAATGGCCCAGCGGCCATGCCCCTGCACAGTGGCCATGGCCAGGGATCTTCTGTCTCCTGGGCATGGCCATTGTGCACAGTGGCATGTAGGGGGGCCCAAGTTAGTCCCCCCCAATGCCTCTTAAAAAAATATATATATACTTACCTCTACTTACCGTGGATGGGTCCCCCTATCCATGGGTGTCCTCCAGGGGTGGGCGAGGGTGGCAAGCAGTGTCCCTGGGTGCAGGGAAGGGCACCTGTGGACTGTTTTCATGGTCCGAGACCATGGAAATGAGCCCACCGGTCCTCTAACGCCTGCCTGACTATGCGTTAAATATTTTTTAAGGCCCTCCTCCTCCTGTGCGTCATTTTTGCATGGGAGTATAAATAAGGCGCAAATGCCTTTGAGTCATTTTTTGCCCGGGAACACCTACCGTGCATCTCATTGACACAAGGTAGGTTTCCACTGTAACAAAATGAATCTAACTCCAAATATTTGGCGCTAGACAGGTCAAGCGCCAAAGTATAAATATAGAGTTGGGTTTGTGCCAGATTTGCGTCAAAATAAATGAGGCAAATCCGGCGCAAGCAGAGTATAAATATGGGCCTAAGTGCCTATTACTCTACCAACCGTATTACCTGTATCACATCACACATGTAAGAGTGACATATACGCTGCATCTTGATCTGTTAGGATGTGGGATACTATTAGGGATGATACAAGATCTATTGAACATTACCTATGGTTCAGGCACAGCTGTAAGACCTATATGTGCTCACCCTGAGCCGCCCCTGTCACCCTTTCTCAGGTTTTACGCAGAAAAATATTTATTTTTATGTCTTTATGCCTTTCTTTCTAAATTTGTAAGGAAAATGATATAATAATCTCAAAATCATTAAGAATGATTCAGTACAGCGATTCGTCATAAAAATTCACCCTGAAATGAAACATTTAAGTCCTCATAATGTTTCCTAATTGCAAAAGCAGTTCTTGTAAAATGTATAATTGCATGACAAATATCTGGTGAATGTAATTGCTGGAAAAACACCAAGCCTTCCTTCTATCGTCTAATAAAAGCTTGACGTAAAATGGTAGCCAAACAGGAAATGCGTGGAGCCAAATACAGGGAACAAAACAGCAAAAAATGGGTCGTGATTGGAGTAAAAGTGTTGACACATTGACAAGGTGGGAGATCCTGCTGTGAAGCTCCCTGCAAATGAAAAACTACCATAAAGTGCACAGGGCTTATTCTTAAACTAGTGAAATAAAAACCGAATCATTTATTGTGACCGGTAAGTTCAAGTCCTACCAAATGGGGGGGGTGGGCTTGTTGTACAGATTGAAAAGACAGTATTTTAATTATTTGGGCATTCTTTTTAATGCATCTTTATGTTGGACCCTCCTTGTAACTTTGCGACTACAACAATTTAAGAGAACGGTGAGGCATCTTTAGGTTTGCACATATATTATGTTACAAAGCCTGTGGAGTAAATGTGAAACATTTATAAGAGTAAACGTATCCCGGTAGGTACTTATGAACTGGGCGTGAGGGGTTATATTAATTGCGTAGCATGCCAAAAATGGTTTAATTTGTAGATGATTATCATATAAATGCAGTCTCTTTCAGAGCTTAAAGCCATGTGTTGAACGTCTCCTTAGCATGGTTTCTCTTGAACTGCCTGGGCTGAACTGTTGTTGACAATGGGGAACATTTTGGAAAGTTTGGGTTGTATATTATACAAGCAAAAAATAATGTTACACCTTCAAAGAAGGTGGGGTTTTTTATTTATTCAGATAAACAGAGTGCAGTCAAAGTTACTTTTACCAGGGAAAAAAGTGAAACTTCTAATGAAATAAAGAATGCCTTTCCTAGGGAAAGAGAATTTAGCAAAAATAACTTTGGCAAGTATTGTCATTTTATCATCTTCAATACAAACAATTTTTTTTCAGGTCCTTTATACTATTGCACTTTACATAGAGTAATAGGAGAGTCCTTGAGAAAGGATGTATGGTATGGAGATGGTATAGGATTTAGCATAGAAGTGAAGTAAGAATTAGTATGGTGGTTGGAAAATTTGGAAGCATGAAATGACTAAATGATATTGTGTTAAAGAATGATACAAGTTTGCACTGCTGGCGTACACGTTTAGACAATCTGGAGACTAGTGGATGTTGGTAAGGTTAGGTGAGAAAGAAGCATATAGATTGCTTGGAGTTGACAGCAGAGTTAAATGCTTCAGAGGCTCATTAACAGGGGAGCAGTGCTTTTGTGCATGGACAAAGTATCAGCTTTGTCTTACATAAATCACTTAGGATGAACTGTTAGAAGATTTAACAAAGGAATTATGGTTGTTTTTGTTAGAGCAGAATATATCTCTGTGGGTGGAATATTTTTCAGGAGAGGAGAATTCAGTAGCACACTGAATTTCAAGAAATTTGATGGATTACAACAATTGGAAGTTGGAGCAGAGTTATTTCAAAGAGATAACCAGGAAATGAGGACCCATCGGGGTTGGATCTCTTTGCTAGCAGAGTAATAATTCAGGCAAGGAATTATTACGGGTGGTTGCCATATCCACAATGAAAGCAGTGGATGCATTTCAACAGACGTGGCTAGGGAAGAAGCTTATTGGTGTTACAGAGAGTTCTTTTGAAAGTGAGAAGGTAGAAAGATAAATTAGTTCTTGAGACTGCTTTTTGGGCGTCACAAGCTTGGTTTCCAGCACTGTTGGAACTGGCCTGCGAAATACCTTTTTTAATTGTAGCAAGAGAAGGTCTGTTGACAAATGGACAGGGGCAGGAACATTCTTTAATAAAAGGTGAGTGTATTTGATTTTAAAAAGCTAACTTTAAAGTTACCTACTTTATTGTGTTAAATTTCAGTTAGATTGTATCAGACAAGGGATTTGAAGGCAAGTAGTAGAATTTATTAATACGTCGCTTTTGAAATAATGAAAATACCTAAATCTATTCCTGGTTTTGTTTTGTATCTAGGGTTTGAGAAGAATGAGAAATCATGTGTAGTAAAATGAAGTAGGTGAATGAGAATAAAATTTTGAAATGCAGACAGGATGGCAAGAATCAATTGATATCATATGTGAAATTGTATAAAGCTGTGCTGTCTGCAACAATTGCCTTGATGGTGAAAAGGTGTTATGGATAAGGCAGGTGTAAATATGATGAGATATAGAGCACATTTGATCAGAGGAGCCATGACAGGATCAAGCATTGTTGACAAGTGCAAATAGTCCTGGCTCCTTGATATACCTCCACAAAAAAATATTGCCCAGATATTTTCATTTGTGATTTGTGTTTTTGCATCATTAGAGAAGTAATTTAGCTTGGGTAGACATTGCTAATTCAGGCCGATGTTTTCTAGACAACATTTAAAAAAATGGCGGATGTGTTGCAGTGATGATGTAATATTTCAGGAAACATTTCATATACTTCATTTGTCAAAGCATAGGTTTTGGGGGTCAAGTAGTCTAATAGAGACAAAAAATAACTCCTCAGAGCAACCCTTCCGCTATTTTCCAAAATGGTGGCTCTATAATGATATGTTTTAGCCATCATATTGATAATTTATTTTAATATTGTTTTTCTTTCCGGTTTTCTGTTGATTCAAATTCGTAAACATGAGTAAAGCAAGTGGTAGCAGAGGATCTTTACCTCCTGGCAAAGTGTTGCTAACTACAAAATCTGAGGACTCCTTCAACAAAGAAAAATGTGTCGTATGCCAAGCTAATCTGAAAGAAAAGCTAACATCAAGTGTGGCTGGACAGAAGAGTGTTTGAGGTGCTGCAGAAATATGGCAAGATGATGCTCACAAAAGATTGAAACTGATGTGTGAAAAGGATCAAATATTTTATCATTGTATCAACTAGTGCTCCAAGTCGTATACAATGGAAAAAAGCCTTGAAAGAAATAGTCAAAAAATAGCAGAAACCAGTGATTCACAACTAGAATACGAGTCTTCCTAGAAAGCGACAACTACCAAACCCACTGCCCATCCACTTAGAAGATCAATGGCTACCTCTCGTCCACCTCCAACTACTGATCAGAAAGCACAGGATCTGCAATGTGTTATTTGTGGGTTAGCCAGAATGAGGGTCAAAGGGACTGATGAAAGAACAAAGTACAGAGTATGAGTCTCAAAGGAAAAACATGTTTGTGTCTGACGCTAGTTTCTTCCAAAATTAAGTTTTCAGCCAAGTAGCTGATCTAAACGGCGAGGTGAATGTATGTGCAGCATATTTGTAGGCCCACCCGAACTGCATGCATGCATACATTCAAAAATATGAATGTGCAATTAGCTCCAACAGCAACGTAACAGCCAGCCTTCAGTTACGTTTGTAGTCATTGAAAAATCAAATGAAGTTTTAAAGCCACTCTTGAGTGCTGGCTACGGGTTCACATTAGCAAGATCAGCGAAATAATGGTCAAAATTGATAAAACTGTATTGATCCATAATAATGAAATTAAGATTTTTCTGGTGAGAATGTACAGTGACAGAATTCGTTTTTGTCTGTCTAACAAAAAGAACGAGCCACTTACTGTGTTTTCTGCTGATTTGACTCCTGAAGTTCTTGCTAGCACACTAAGATCGCAATATGGAGTAAAATCAGCGGGAATCATTTAAAAAAAAAATGTCCTGAAGGATTCAGATTTTGGACTTAATGACAAATTTTGTGATGCCCCAGAGCTCCGCAAATCTTGGGAGTCAACAAGAATGCCTGATGTTGTCTTAATTTTTTTTTACATCATTGTTTAATATCAACAAACCAAAACTGTTAAAAACTAAAGTTCTTGAGTTCGGAACAGAAGCTGACAACATTGATGATGGCTTTGAAGAGATAAGCGAAGAAGTGGAAGACAATCCCATGAACCAACAGGCGTATGCTGTGCAAATGTAATGTATTTACAAATCATGTTTCATGAATTACATCACAGCAAAAAGAAAACTCAGCAACATATGAAGTCTGCTCATGCAATGTATGACTAGTGCAAAAGTAAAGAGCTAATCACTTCAATGAATAGGGCTAGTGTATCAACAGGTTTTAATTACATAGTACAGAGCAGGAACTTGTTAGCAGCTCATACTGTAAAATCATGTGAATCCGACAGCACAAAACTTAAAAGTCACTTTACCAGGAAAGGATTTACAATTGCTGCTATTGATAATATTGATTTTGAAGACAGCTCTTCTTTGTCTGGAACATCCAGCACACACGATACTGCCATGCTGCTTTTTCAAGAATGGACCAATGAAGTAGCTGCTAAAAAACAAGCTGTGCCAGCTGTAGGGATAAATAAATGAAACTGCAAATTTATAACCCAACTGCCATGCCAACATGTGCAAAATTACTACGTTATGTTGTGTTATATTATTTATAGAGAATGTAGCTGCCCAATAAGAGGCTACTGACCGTAGGAGGTGTGACTGAGGGAAAAGTTATTGGGGGAAAAGCCAGGCCTTCAGTTTTTTTTTAAAACTGGTTTCTTGATCCATCTGCCTTAACTGAAGAGGCATAGAGTTCCAAAGATTTGGGACCAGATAGAAGAAGGATCTACCGCCCCACCTTGACTTGCTAACTTTCAAGACACTCAAAAACTGCTGGTGTGATGGTTGGGACCTAGGAGGAAAGGAGGTTTTTGATCTTCACAAGGCCTTTGTCACGAATGGCTTTATGCGGCAGGCATAAAGCTTTAAATTTGATTCATGTATCGACCAGTAGCCAGTGAAGACTTCTTAAAGCCTTCTTCACTGGTTCTCGGCTTGGGATTTTAAGCAGTAGTTTGGCTTCTGTATTTTAGACTATCTAAAGTTTTTTCAAGACTTATTTTGGAGAGAATTTCCATAATCTAGTCAGAAGACCACTAAGAATTGAATCACTCTTCTTTTGGACTTTTCTGGAACAAGATCCAATATTTTTCAAATTATTCGGAGTAGCCCAAAGTAGGTTGCTGCAAGTTTATTCACCTGGACTTCCATGGTTAAAGACCGGTTCAGCCACATTCCCAGACTCTTTATTGTGGAGCTGGGAACTGGGGGGTTGTCCCATACATCTGGACCAACTGATCAAGCCATCAACACGTCCCAAAGTACCAGAAAGTTTCAAAGGTGCTGAGGACATGGATCTACTTCTACCTGATGCTGCGGTCCGCAAAGCTGATTAAACTGAATTTATCATATTGCTTATTCGGTGCAGACTTAAGGATGAAAAAAAGCCAGTTCCTCCGTGGGGTTGAATTCATGCTCTGATCCTCCCAGAATAAAGTCCCACTGAAGTAGGTTGGGTTCTTACAAGTAATGCCATCTCCAGTCACAAACTACGCAACAGTATACACAGCTCTAAAAAAGTTCAAAAATATGCATGCTCAACTTGAAGACCAGCATATCCTGCCAATTTTCTGTGATTAAGGTGTTTTCCGTATTGTAGCTGACATTTTTATGAGCAATCCAGTAGAATTTGATGATCTTTATCCAATGATGGGTGTTTTCCACATGACAACAGATGTGTTGCACTGTGCAGGAAGTTATCTCAGTTGATGTGGCTTAGGCCATGCACTTGTTAAGGCTGAAGTCTTTGAGGCAAGACTATCCAGTCAGTATTATGTTAGTTCATTGCAAGGTATGCTCATCATATCTGAGGTTATAGAAACATTGCATTCAAATGCTTTCTGGATCAAGAATGACATGAAGAAAAATAAGAACTTTGAAACTACTGGGGAAATGTTTTACACGTGATAGCTCTAGTGAAAAACTTGATATATGCTGATCGGGAAGGTGACTAGGAGCTGCATCTAAAGACTTTGGAGTCACTGATTACTGTGTTTCGCGAACTCGATTAAATAAACTACCTGAGATATGGGTTCTGGTATTTGAAAAGAGTGAAGAAGCTCGAGGTGGAAAAATCATACCTCTACAGAAAATTAATCCAAGACATTTTGTGGTGAAAGACACACAGGGAAGGTTTGATGCTGTGGTTCCAGATATGAAACTGGAACAGACAATCCAGAGATCACAGACCATTGTGAAACTGTTCCACAATAGGAACTTGTGGGAAAGTCAGGGGAACGTTTTAATAAACAAGTTGACAGCCTTCGTCATTTCATGCAGCAGCAAGGAAACCCCTTTGAAATGACCAAGCCTGTGCAACTACACAACTTTGTGTCCAAACAACATGTGGATAACTATATAAAGACACGTCTACTAGATGTCCTGGAACATGGATCGAAACTATAAGCAGAACTGAAGCAGGAGAAATTTGTCCTGAAAGAGAAAAAGCTGTTTGACATAATCACTAAAGCTAAACTTCCATGTTTTGATTGCCATAGTAAGAGTTTTGTCCATCCAGCCACTACAAAACTGGTTGCAAAAAAACAACATTCACAAGTGCACAGAGAGATGGATGAGCAAAAGAAAGGGGAGAATTTATCAAGGACATTCTGTTGCTTGATCTTCTTCCAACAAATGCATTATTTGATAGTGCTGCTGTAACCAAACCAGTGAAACACAAACTCGTTCAAGAGTTTAAGTTCAAAAAGGTATTGTAATTGAAAACTGCTGTTGTTGTAGACTATATGTCACAATTGCAAATGGTCAAGATTTTATTAATGCAAAAATTCAGAGAGGTTGTTCAGACTCTTCTACAGATATCAAAGTCAATGTGCACCTTGCAAGAACTGCACATTGTCTTTTGACAGTTATCTTGAACTATCTGTCAAAGAATGTGTGAAAATCAGATGAATGACTACAAGTGAAACAATTGACCTTGCCTGCATCAAACAAAAAAATCAACACCTATACCTGTGCAACTTGATAAATTCTGGTCATCAACATCGAACAAGATGAACTTGGAGATGATAACTCGTCAAAACATTGCTGATGCTTCAGTGAACGCTGCATTTCCAATCAGTGCGGGTGGAATGATTGTCATTTAGGAGTTGGTGCCTGCAGAGATATATTCAAAAGGTATGGGTCGTATTGTTCAAGAACTTAACAGCAAGTTCGAGGAAGCTGACCTTCGTGTTGGGCCACATGTTGAGGGGGCTGTTTGAAATGGTTCCAATCGAGTCATTGTACTGTCAAATGACACAGATGTTATTATCGTGCTACTTAGATTTGTTGCAATGTTCAGAAGTCAAGGATTGTCAGAGTTATGGATACATTATAGAACAGACGAGAGAAGACACTTAATCCTGCTTCATATTCTGTACAAGAAACTTGACCCAGAGATGCCCAGTGTACTTATCAAGGCACATATTCCTACAGGTGATGAAACTATGAGCAACATTGGAACAAAGCTTGGAGCTTTAATTGCCGAACTTGTGAAGTTTCTAAAAGAATTTGCTGAGACAGAAGAAGAATGTGAATTTAAAGACGTGGAAAAATTCCTTGTGTGTGTGTGTGGAAAATGAGTTGTGACTACCACACATTTGACAATCTTCGGTACAGTGAATTCAAGAGATCAGTCCCACTAGGTGACCTTCCACAAACATCATATTCTGTGCGTGGACACATTAAAAGAGTATTCTGCTTCATCAGAAGATGTGTAAATGTTTTGGATCATGCATATATAGAGCAATATCTGCGTAAACTTGGTTGCGAAGATACTGATGGGGTGCTAAAATCTATGAAATTTCTAAAGCCCCTACCTACAGAACTTTCACGGGTTATACTTGAAAAAGCTGTGCTACAAAAAGATGTCCCTGTCGATATGCTCTTCTCAAATGTTCAACATTCTGCAAATGTACCACGAATGATTGACGAAATGAAAAAATAAAGTGAGCTATGAACATTAGTCTAGAACAGGAACAATGAAATTTGTTTTCCATATTCAGATCATAAACAGTGTCAGTCAGTAAATCAGTCAAAATAACTTTATTCGGCGTTTAACTATAAAAGTATACATACATACATAAAAGTCATCATAGAATACAGTACTTATGGCATTCATAAAAAACAAATCTATTAAGTCTAAGCTTACCGCCCAAGCTTACTAAAACAGTATAAGATAATAAATACTTATAAAAGCGTATATAATGATAAGACAATATAGTAATAAGACTATGCCTATTTTCTCTTAATAAATAGTCACATTACCAGTTCATATCGGTTTCTAATGGTGATAGCGGATTTAATAAAACTAAGAATAGAAATGCAGATTTGTTTGGATGAGAGGCTTTGAATGCCAGTCAATCCTTCTTTGTAGGAAGAAGTGTGCAAGTTACGCAAAATGGGTAATAAAAAGGATTTCCTAGGAACTGAGTAAAGTTTACAGAATAAAATAAAGTGGCAAGTACTTTGTTTCGAAAAGTTATCACAAGGGCATGGCGGTAGTGTTTTTTCCCACACACATTTTATCGGGAACGCCACTCTAAAATGGATCAGATTAAATCTAAAAAGTACGAGTAAAGAGTATAAAGAAGGGGTCGGGAACCAAACAAAATAAGGTTCTAGCAAGTCTGATGATAGAATTTGTGTGTATGAATTTAAAGAGCTCAGTTTCTCTGCCACTTGGTATCTAAGATTCATAACATACTCTTTATGTCGAAGTTTAACAATTTCTTTCGCATTAGCTGGCAGGAGCTCTGGTTTAAAATACATATACTCCAAATCCAAGTTTCGGAAGCCATTGTGAACAAAATTTAGCCATGGAATTTTATTACAGTTTGTTAGTGAAATACAATCTTTTACACAATCGTGTGTTAAAGTAGCCGCCGGATTTGACCATACTTTTATCCATAGCAAAAGTGTGGCAATATCTATCAAATCTGTAATGTAGCTGATTCCCAGTTCCTCATGGCATAAAATGTTCGCTATGTTCTTAGGTACCATAATTAACCGATGAAGGAATTTATTCTCTGCAAGCTGTAAAATGCTTGGACTGGTATATCCCCAAAGGCCACCCCCATAAATCGCCGCCGAAACACATTTGGAGTTGTAGAGCGTGAGGATCTGGTGGACAGGTCTATGCCCTAATCTGCGGGCAAAGCAAAAGATTGCCTCAACATTTCTTGCCAGTTGTTGAAACTTAAAATTCAAATGGAATTTCCAAGACAGAGTGGAACTTAGATACAGACCTAGATAGCAAAAGTCTTTTACCTTTGTCAAAGTATTCCCCCCATTCTAAAACATCTGGTACGAGTGTTTTTAGTACCGCAGGTCATAACGTGTGATTTTTTAAAATTGACTTTCAAATCAAGCTCTCGTGTGTGTGTTAAAAAAAGATCCAAGAGAGTCTGTAGACCATTGGCTGTGCGGGCAATTAAAACAGCATCATCGGCATATAATAAAATTGGCAATTGTCCAAAACTCATCCTTGGAAAATCCTTACCATTTTGGACCAAACAATTATACAAGCCATTTATGTACAGTAAAAACAGGAAAGGTGCCAGTGTTTGGTGTATACATAAAAAGATTAAAAACGTTATTTATTTCATTTCTATGTGTGTCTCTTTTTCCTCTATTATAGCTGCCATTTTGGAAAATGGCGGGAAGTTTGTTCTGAGGAGTTATTTTCTATCTCTAAAAGAGTACTTGACCCTCAAAACCTATTTTTTTAAACCAAAAAGAAATCATCATTGCAACACATCTGCCATTTTTAAAAATGTCCCGAAAAATTTGGCCCGGATCAGCAATGTCTACCCAAGCTAAATTACTTCTCTAATGATCCAAAAACACAAATCAAAAATAAAAAATCTCTGGACAACAATTATTTTACAGAGTTATATCAGGAAGCTGGATTAAAGCTGGAAAATATTTTGAAAGAGGCTGATCGGTCAACTGGAGGAGTGTTTGTAAAGTTTTATTCCAGACCAGTAAAACATGTTTTGAATGCAGTTCTGAATATGCATAATGTTAGCCTTCGATCTGAAATTATGATTCTCCGATTAATATGAAGAGAGAATGAAAAGTTTCCTAGCTAACGTAACAGAAAGTTTCAATTCTATTAAGGACTCGGAGGCAAGGATTATGCTAAACTTTCTTCACTTTATTTTATAGCAGCTGAACATTTGCTAAACAGACTACTACTCCCACGACCTGTTGGGAAATCGCAGTACTTAACTACTTAAAAACATGTCAATAGAACCAATCCAGAGCAGTCAATCCACAACATAGTCCATCGTTAGTTTCTCCTCTTCCTCTTTCATTGCGCAAGTCAGGCTGTTCAAAATCGCTAACTATCTTGTTTCACTGGTTCAGATCCTAAGAATGAAGGATACATTTGAGAAAATATACCTGGAAGTTGAAAGTAAAAAATCTCATAGAAGTGGAAACAATCATTTTAATATTTATATAAACAAACACAATCGAAAGGCATTATATATATGTATGACAAATCATGAGTCCTTACTTACTCAGTATGGGCAGAGATCCCTTAAATATGCTATATTTAAAAGTTTAGTTAGGGTGGGATAATCCTCACCTCCGTGGCCTCAATAGAATTTAAACTTTCGTTACGTTAGCTAGGAAATTTGTCATTCTATGTCAGGATCGGAGGCGAGGATTATGCTAGCTCAAAGCTTATTCACACCTAATTGAGCTATATCAAGAACTGGTTTGAAGTAAAATCTCTTAAAAGTCAAATCCGGAGACCAGTCTTGCGTTCATAATATCCTCTAAACAAACAACTAAACTAAATGCTTTAGAAGCCATAGCTCCACGAGTAGAGTGAGCACTGAAAAAAGAAAGACCAATACCAGCCTCCTGCACAACCCAACTAACCCACGAGCAATAGTGGGTAAGGTGACTGCTTTAAGCAGTTTACATAATGCAATAAGAAGCTGTCGTTCCCCAGGAGGATGAATTTCTGAAGACATTTCCTCATATGCTTTGAGACAGCACACAATACACAATTTTGGAATGTCTGGAAAAGCAAGATAAGAGATTATCCTGGTATTGCTCTTTGTTCGTCTACTTACCGTAAAGAAACCTCCCAAAGGGGAAAAGGTTCTATTTCAAATATCTAGGGCACGGACATCAGAAAATCTTCTACAGGATATTAAACAAAGAAGCATGGCTAACTTAGCAGAAAGCTCCTTTCTGGAAAGATATTGATGTTACCAAGACAGAAAGAGGTTCAGCACATGATTGACATCCCAAAGGGGTGAATAACAGGGTTCAGGAGGTAAAGAAAGCCTGATATCCTGAAGTAGACGACACACTAATTTATGCTGCCCCACAGGGAAGCCATCTACCAAAGAATGCCCGGCCAAAATAGCTGACCTAAAGGTATTAATAGATTGATATGCCATGCCTTTTGACGCAAGGTCGGCAAGGAAATTGAGGACCTGGACTACATCCACCTCCATGGGATTGAAACTCCTTCACACACACCAATGGGCCCTTCGACCCCATGCTGATCTGTAACATTTAGAGGTGCTAGGAGCCCATGCTTTAGATAATAACTCTTCAGCTTGTTGTGAAAGTCCTGGGACCGACCATCGTCCCTGGAAATTTGCCACACCATCAATGATTGGGAACCTTCCAGAACCATCTGATATGGCATTTTGTTCTGGCTCAGAAGAATTGAAGGAAACAGGGGGAGTCGGATTGGAAAATCCCAAGAAAGTTCCAGCAGAACTGTAAACCAAACTTGAAACTTCCAGATTGGAGTAATCACGACTATGTTTGCTCGCTGGCGACGTACCTGCGTGGAAGTTTGAGTAATCATGCAAAGGGAGGGAAGGCATAAGCTTTCCCTTGGCTCCAATCCTAAAGGAAAGAATCTGTTGCTGTCGCCAACGGATCTGGTATCCAATTGAAAAATTTGGGCAGTTGGTGATCCAACCTGGAAGTAAAAAGGTCCTCTGTAAACAGACCCCAAAGAGCTAGGAGGAGAGAGAAAACCTCCGGATGGAGTTTCCACATGCTGGAATCGTTGAAATGTCTGGAATGAAAATCTGCAATCTGATTCTTGTTTCCCGAAAGATATTTTGCAGTGACCAAAATTTGACAGTCCAGACAATATTGCCAAAAACTGGTCGCCAGATCGGAGAGTACCTTGGACCGGGTGCCCCCTAGATGGACCTGAAATATTGTCCATCTTGAGAAGAACACACAAGTGGATCGAGTCTTGGGTCCGGCACTTGACTGCGAATGAACCATCCAAAAGTTCGAAGCAATTTATATGCAACCTTTGTTCTTCCAGAGACCAAGTTCCCCCAGTGGAAAAAATCTCCACATAATGCACCCCAGCCTGATCTGCTGGCATCTGATTCGATTATTAAATCTGGAGTGGAACCGAAGATTGCTCCGCCGTTCCATGTCTCCATGTGTGAAAGCCACCAATGAATTTCTTCTGTTGATTCCTGCGAGAGAGGTACTTTTAGACTGCATCAGACCTTTGCAAAGATGAGTCGCCTTCAGACATTGATGAGCTCGATAACGGAGAGAGCCGGGAAAAATTGCCTGAATAGAAGAAGAGAGAAGTCCAACTAAGCGGGCAATTTGACAAAGGGAAACCTTCTGTTTGACAAGGGTACGAAGTAATTCGTGACAAATTTTCATCATTTTGCGAGAAGGAAGACTTAAGATAGATGAAACTGAATCTATGGTGAAACCTAGAAATACTGCCCTTTGAGAACGGGTTAAGAGAGATTTGGACTTGTTTGGCAAAGCTTAGGTAGCAAGTTGACAGTTATCTGCAGTTGGGCAGAGAGTTCATTGGGACATTGGGCCAAGAGCAACATGCCATCCAAATAAACACTTAGTTGTATCCCTTGCGCCCTGAGATGTTCCACCACAGGTTTGAGTACCTTTGTGAAACACCACAGTGCCGAGGATAGACCGAAAGGGAGGATGGTGAACTTAAATGTTTGATTTTGCCAAACAAATTAATGAAAACGCCTGTGTGGTGAAAAAATAGGTATAGTCAGATAAGCGCCTTTTAAATCAAGACGTACCATCCAGTCTAGATGACGTAACATCGCAAAGAAGGTGTATCCTTTCCATTTTGAAATGGCGATAAACCAACCATTCATTGAATTCTTTTAAATTGATAACCGGTCGACGACCTCTATCGGCTTTGTCTACCAGAAATAGATTGCTGATGAAACCTCGTGAATGTGGCATTGTTGGGCAAATAGCTCCTTTGTCCATCAATGCCACAACATTGCATCCACCAGAATGGCATCCCAAGAGGAAAACACAAGGGGATTTGGGCGTGAGATCTGTCTGGGAGACCCAACAAATTCTATTTGAAAACATTTTATTGTCTGTAAAACCCATGCATCTTTTGTTATTGCTCCCCATGCCTGGGTAAAATTTGCCAAACGTCCCCCTACTTTCCGAAGGGAAGAAGGGAGAACACTCATCATAAGAGGTTGTTGTTGAAGAACCGCTGCTACCACGATATCTGAAGCATCTGCCTCTAGTTGGGTAGAAGTTGGCAAACCGGGATTGATCCTGGAAATGTCCTTGCTTGGAGCTTTGACCTCTGTAGGAGCTGAGTGCTTGAGCACTGCCGGTCAAGTAGCTCCTGCCTCAAACAGCCTCGTGGAAAATGCGTGAGGGAAAAACTCTTTTCATGGATGATTGTGCTTTATCTAAGTAAGTAAAAGTATTTACAAACTTCCCTAGCTCTTTTATAAAAGGTTCACCAAATAATCCTCCCTGAGCAACAGCACTGGCTTTGGAGTCAGCTAAATCTCTCATTTTAGGATTAGGATCCACTTTAACAAGGACTGGCGACGTTCTGTAGAAACAGCAGAGTTTGCAGTGCCCAAAAATATAATAGCGCACTGTGCCCAACCTGATAGGATTTCAGGAGAAATTAAAGCTACAGAGGATTTAGCATCTTCAGCCATGTCAAGGATTTTTGTTAATGGGCCTAAGACATCCAGGAGTTTATCCTGACATACTCACCACGATCTATCAATTCCTTTTTTAGGATCCTTCATACATTTTTGTAAAAATGTGGACATTTTGGGATCCAACTCAGGAGTAATGGCAACTTTGTCTAACAGGGAAGGACGGGGGCATTCAGCCCTGAGGCAGCTATTGGATTCCTTCTCTAACGGCATCTGAATGCACCCTGCAACATAATTCGCAACCTTGTCAGACGGGGCCCATTCGGAAGACCTTGGATGAATAATTTCATCCGGATCCAACATGTCAGAACTTTCAGTTGGTGGAACATCATTAGCGAACTGAGAAGAGGAGGGAAGTCAAGGTCTGGATGGACTGGCATCATCATCATCTCGGTCCCCAGAAGAACCGGTATACTGTAGGGACAGAGAGTGGGATCTTTCCAGATCCAAGGTAGGAAAGGATCAACAAGGGACAAAAGGGAATTTCTGGTGCAATCAAAAACATGACGATCAACTCCTGTGTCACGAGGACGCTTTGCAGGAGTGGCACCCGTAAAAGAATGGTTATCATTAGAAGCAGGGAGAGTTGGGGAAGACAAATTAGAGGCTGAGAATTTTGAACATTCACATGCTATTTGTTGTGATAGTCTGTCCTCAAGAGGGCATATTGCCTCAGAAATTGCCCTATAAACAGACGCGGCCACAGCGTAAAAAAAATCCCCCTCATCATTCAATTCCATTTTAAAACAAATGAGGTTAAACATACAAGTAAGAATTAAAACTTGTAACAAAAGAAATTAATTTGGGCAGAAATATACTCAGTTTTCACTTTATTCATTTTAATAGCTCGGTGTCGGCATGTATCATCAAAGTGTGTAACACACACTATTCATTAAGGGCTTCATCCCAGGACACCACACCCTTGTGCACAAAAAGTTTTATAATAGGGGTAAGTATATTATTATTATTTGCCTGGGAGTGTGTTCTTGCTTCAGGCTAAAATGCAAGTACAGACCCAGTTCGGCCTAATAGAAGAAAAAGGGAAATACAGACCCCAGCATTATAAAAAAAACGGGGCATCAGGGAAAGAATTAGTTCATACGGACTCTTATTGCATAACGGTGTCTATCTCCAGGGGAAATCAAGTTGAGGCAGAAACATGCTGATAAAGGAGACGCGCAGCTTCGTCCTCGATGTGAGGATAAATCGAAGCTGTGCGTCTACCTCAGCGCATCCGTCACAAAGTGAGCGTTCCAAACAAGCGTCCTCTGGCAGTCGTTGGAAGCTTGTAAAAAAATATGCACCAAAAAAGAAAATGCTCGCAAAGGAGTGATAAATGCTGCTGCAACGTTATTAGAAAAGTGTCACACCATAAAACACTATAAATAGAAATAATTTAACATATTCATTAAGAGAATAAGAAAAAACAACTTATCTCGGCCACGAGCAGTGAAGAAAGAGGAAGAGGAGAAACTAACAATGGACTATGTTGTGGATTGACTGCTCTGGATTGGTTCTATTAACATGTTTTTATTCGATGTTTAGTACTCCGATTTCCCAACAGGTCATAGAAGTAGTTGTTTGTTTATCATATGTACGGCTGCTAAAAAAATAAGGTGAAGAAAGTTTGCCATAATCCTCGCTTCCGGCCCTGACATATCTAGATTTCAGTAAAGTACTCCCATAACTAGTTATGTGGTTTATTTTCTTCCATGTTGTGTGCCTGACAGTAAGCAAGATGGTTGCACTAACCTCCGTTGTTACAGACTTAGGGCCTCATTTCAACCTCAGCGGTCTTTTTTGAAGGCTGCTGAGGTACCGCCGTGCTGAAGACCGCCAGTGCAAGCGGTTTGCCGCACAGCGTATCCTGGCAGCCCTCCGCCCTTTTCCAGACGGAGAGCCGCCAGCAGCCATACTGGCGGTCAAGTGGAGGCTGCTCCACCGCCATGTCATTAGAACACCGCCCACCGAATCACAACCCATGATTCAGTGTGGTGGTGTTCTGGTAATGGGGAGCTGGCAGCAGGGCAGTCCCCATGGATACCGTTCTTTCCCGGAGGATTACCGGACCAGGTAAGGTGATCGTCCGTTAGGTGGTGGGGGTGAAGGGGTGTTGTGTGTTGCGTGCGTGCATGGGGGGTGCGTATGAGTGTGTATGCATGTGGGGGTGTGTTGTGTGTATGGAAAATGTGTGCGTGTATGTCTGTGTATGTGTGCATGTATGTATATGTGTAGTTGTGTGAGTGTGCGTGTAAGGAGATGTGTGTGTCAATGTGGCGGGGTGTGGGGTCCTACCACCTTTGGAGGGTAGTAGGGGGTTGTGGGTTTGGGGGAGGACTCTGGGGAGGGGGAGACCCCTATCAGTGCCAGGGAACATATTCCCTGGCACTGATAGCGCCTACCACCATGGATTGCGTGCCGGTACAGAACCCCACAAAATCCATGGCGGTATGCGGGGTCGTGATACCACCGGCGGTGTAGTGACGGCTGCCAGGCTGGAGACCAAAGTCTCCAGCCCAGCGGTCTTTACCACCCTGGCGGTTGGAGTGGAGAAGTGGCGGTCACCGCCATGCTTGTAATTCCAATTTTTTTACCGCTGGCCTGTTTGTGGTATTACCGCCACTTCTCCACCTACCGTCAGTGTTGTAAGGAGGGCCTTAATAAGTAGTTCTCTTCACTTCCAGTGATAGCTAAGGCAAATTTGCGCTTTGCCAGACAGAAAATTACTTTTTAAATTGAGAGACACAGCAGTTCCTCAAAACAAGCCAAAAGCTGTCAGCCAATGTCAGACCTGTTTGCTTTATAAATGTCTATTTCTCCTTGGAAGCAGATTTAATTTGGGAAACTTAGAAATGCCTTGCAGATACCGGAAAGGGGGTTAGTGGGTTAGGTTTGTTGAATGTGGTGTTTTAGATACGCACTATTGGGTTCTAAAAAGCTACTGCCATTTAGCTATGATTGACTCCCTTGCCCTTTCCCAGTAGTTTTCTGATTTACTACTCATATTTTAGGCGCCATCTTTTTCAGCTTTTGTCGATAATCGTTGGGCTGGCAGATAACCGTTATAGGCCTCAGCGCAGCCCCATTGTCTGCTATTGAGTGATCACTGGTACAACACTGCAATATTGAGGATGGACAGCTTGCTGGTAATCTATTTAGAAATTATGTATTAGCCTTAAATTAGAGCTCACAGGCTCGGTCAACTGTGCTTAAAAAAGAACACGCGTTTCTTCTGCTCCCTTTCATTTCACTTGGCTATAAATTTCACCATCCATAGTATAACACAGCTATATGAAATTCAAAGTAGGTCACAGGGTAATGCAGGACATTTATCAATCCTACCTACTGAAGGAATAACAACAGTCTATTGAACAATCTATTAAACAGTTGGCAGTCTCAGGGCCATCGTATGCTGACTCAAAAGTTACATCACAGTGCCAAACGTGTCCTAACCTCGCTCCAAGCATCCATCTGCTGTTCCCCTAGACTTTTGATTTTAGTGTCTGTGAAAGGCAATCCTGAGGCAGCTGAGTCTGCTAGGCTCCCCTCCGAACTTGAATCGCCTTTCAGATCATGGTCCAGAAGGAGTCATTGAAGACGAGAGCTCTGGCCAAAGGAGTTTGCCACTTTTCTTCCTCTGACTCTGTGCTCTCTGCTTGCTGAGTCTCCAGTACCCCTCAGTGTTGCCTGGAACCTGTTGCGATCCTCACACTCAAATGCCTTCCAACTGGTGTGTTCTTTGTTTTGTCTTGATGAGACCCACTGCTGTCCCAACCTGGTCGCTGCCGGATGAGTGAGGGCAGTGACGTGATGGGCCACACTGCTTGTGACTGGAGCATTAGTCTAGGAGGACGTCCCAGGAAGCATCATCCCTCCCTACACTAGACTGTTTCTGCTGCACCAGTTGCAAGCACTGATCCCAGCTATGTCCAGTGACTGCTAGAGATCTGCTGGCCCTCATTCCGTGGGTCAGGTTTCGTTGGTCCTGTGATCGGTAGGCAAGGCACCACATTGTGACCACCTCAGCTGTGCACAACATTTCTATGATGGCAATCGTTCCAGTAGTATAAGAAGGAAACCCCTTCAGTGGCACGGTACAATAGGAACCCACTGCTCTCGCCTCTGAAAAATGCCTCACCAATATACTGGAGACAGCAATGTCCAAACAGAATCATCCAAAGATAGACATTTTCCTGGGGGCGAGCACTAAAGCACACAGGAACAGCAGCTGGAATAGTGACAGTTCACAGCACACCTTTTCCCACCAGGCACACCCATGTTTCTTCCCTTTTTGGAACTAGATATTATCCTGTCTTTACATCTCAGTTCTAACTTATTTTTTTTATGGGTGGATATTCTCAGTGTGTAACACCACATTGGTCGAAGTTTCCTAGCTACACAAATAAATTTTAATCTTGACTTCCTCAGTGTAAAACTCAGTGGATTACTTCTTCCTGATTACAGACTTCTGCAGACTGTCTATTGTTTTGATTTAGAAAATACATAAAGATGGGATATGGAAACTCATTGGACCTCTATACTGTGACCTTGCTCACATACGGTTCTATTACATCATCTCGATTCTAATATTCAATCCCACTGCCAAGCCAATACTGAACCTAAAAGAGCAAAACACAGCTCAGCCAGTGCACTTCAAGTCTAACATTCAACACCATTGTTGATGGGAACCACCACAGCTCCACCAGAATCCATCAATTCTAACATTCAGGGGGTCATTCTGACCCCGGCAGGCGGCGGAAGCCGCTGGCTTGGCTGGAACCGCCAGAATACCGCTGCGCGGTCAAAAGACCGCCGTGGGTATTGTGGGTTTCCCGCTGGGCTGGCGGGCGACCGCCAGAAGGCCGCCCGCCAGCCCAGCGGGAAACACCCTTCCATGAGGATGCCGGCTCCGAATGGAGCTGGCGGAGTGGAAGGGGTGCGACGGGTGCAGTAGCACCCGTCGCGATTTTCAGTGTCTGCATGGCAGACACTGAAAATCTTGGTGGGGCCCTGTTATGGGGGCCCCTGCAGTGCCCATGCCATTGCAGGGCCCATGGCACTGCAGGGGCCCCCAGGGGCCCCATGACACCCCATACCGCCATCCTGTTCCTGGCGGCCAAAACCGACAGGAACAGGATGGCGGTATGGGGGTCGGAATCCCCATGGCAGCGCAGCAAGGTGCGCCGGCATGGAGGATTCCCCAGGGCAGCGGAAAACCGGCGGTACACCGCCGGTTTTCCGTTTCTGACCGCGGCTGTACCGCCGCGGTCAGAATGTCCAAGGGAGCACCGCCAGCCTGTTATTCCAGTAGTGTAGCCCACATACAATTCTGTCAGTGCACCACTTCCCTAACCTGCAGCAACCCATTATTCCAATACCAGGAATTACACACTGCTCTGTTTCTCGTTCCTGACCCACTGTCTTTCTGTTATTCCAGCACTGGGCCGGGACTCAGCTCTGTCTATAACCCAAATCTTAAGTGCCCCAATATTGCTGTTTTCGGATTCACATGAAACTCTGCTGATGCACCTCCTGCTGTTCTGCAACGTCCCGTGCTGTTCCACACTCTGACTTTTGTTTGAGGACGGGGGGAGCCATTCAAATTTATTCTTAGCTGCCATCTTGATTTAGGAGGGTCTGTTTCACCTATCTCACTCCTTTCTTTCCTTTACTCTGTTTACTCTCAATGTTTTCTTTCTCACCCACATTTCTCTTTCCAGCTCTCAAAATCCACGTTGTTTCGCTCTTTTTTCAGCTGTTTATTTCTACTCCTCTCCCATTTTTTATTTCCCTCTTCCTCTTGCTACCTCCTCTTTCAAACGTTCAAAAACTTGGTTATTTCTTTCCTTGTTTCATTCCTCTCTTTTTTCTTCCTCAGGCATTCATTCTTTCACTATTTTTTTCTCTTCCCTTCATTATTTTTGCTCTTTCTTTTGACTTGGTATGCGTCTTTTCACTTTTTTTTTTAGATCTTTCTTCCTTCCTTTCTCTGGTGCTTTTCTTATCTTTATCTGTCAAGTCATGTTTTACTCTAAATCCCTCTTTTCTCCGTCTGGGTGTGTAAGCCACAAGTTATTTGTCAGGCCCGAAGTGTCAAAGTAGTTTCCCATCCTGTTTCTCTGGGAAATATGTCAGTTGATACATACCCTGGTTCTTTAACTGATTGTTTCTCTCACCATCTTTCTTTTTTCTCTAATGTTCATTTTTCTTTTTCTTTTCAAAGTTCCTTCATTATTTTTTCCTCTTTCTCTTTCGTACACTAGCTTCCTTCCCTTTTTTCTTTTTTCTCACGTGTTTGCTCTATTGCTTCTCTTAGTTGTGTTTGCATTTTCTCATTCTTTCTCGTCTTGATTTCTTTGCAACCCCTTCTCCTTCTTCCTTTTGTCTGTTGTATTCCTTTCGCTTCTCTTTTTCTGCCCCATCCGCTTTCTCTCTATCAAAGGAGCAACAGGTGCAGTTGCACCATGGCCCATAGTCTTACGAACCTCATTCAACTCTAATTACTGCTATATTCTCCTACCGAAATTAAAGTCAACCATTTTCATTTCTTACTCCAGGGCCAATTACACTGTTACTACGCCACTTGTCCTCCCCATCGTTACTCCCCACTCCCTATTTCCTTTCACCCTCCAATCCATCCCAAATGATATTTTTGTTATGGTGTTTTGAGCAATACAGTCTAATGCCAAACATTTATTTCTGCTAAAGGTTTATATGGTAACTGTATATGTTTTAAGATAGAGGAAGAAGGTAAATAGAAGTGCTTTAGTTATATGCAGGGCCACTGGAATTATATGGCGGGAAAAGATGAAATTATGAGGCAGGGTTGACCAATTTATATGGCAAGAAAAGTCCAATTATGAATTTACAATGCCAATAGCTCTAACTCAAGAAAATGCAAGACCTATTTCATTGCCAATGCTTGTATGCATAGTTTACACTGTGTGAAAGCTGGCCATAACTTTCAGTCAGGTTATGCTCGTTTTAAAGAAAGAGGAATATGGACATGAAGGTGGCACCCGTTTATGCAAATCCGTTTTTCACACAATGATGTATTTACATGTAAACACAAGAAGCCCTTTCTTCCCAAATTCCTGGTCATATTTGGTAGGAAGGGAGAAGCTGTGCAAGTAGGTGTAACTTATGGCACCTGTGTGCCTTGCATGTCCTCATGCAGTTGTGTGCTTTGGTGTACAGCTATACATTTTTGCCTGTTTGACAGTGCTAGACACCTTTTAACCTGCATTTTAGAGAATGTATCTATGAAGACCTTTGCTTTGAAATGCATTTCTGTCAACAGACCTCTGTCCATGCACCCATGCAGGTGTTGGGAGCTGAAGTATAACTAAACGTGTTCCAAACACTCGGTGATGTTTGGAGTGGTAAACTGCATACAATAGGCCCTATTCATAAAGGAATTGTCAACTAGATACATGTATATATGTGTAGGGTATTTCTATAGTACAAGCCTAGCCAAAATGCAGCGGAGCACTGTACATGGTCAAAGACAAACATGGATACATGCGATTGTACTTAAAAAAACCTCGATTAAGTTGGCCAATAATTCATAAAATGATTCTTGGCTGGTCTAAATGTGTTTAACACTGTGGATTTCTCCGCCATACTTTCACTGATAAATCTCAACCAAGGATTCCGAAGGGGGTAGTTCAAGACGTTTCTTGTCTCGAAAGTTTGCAAACTCCCTCATACATGAACAGTTGAGGGCATTCTTAAACTGTTTTCTAATCCGTTCCTACCCTGAAAATGGTTGTACATTTACTGCTGTCAAGGGCAGGAGTATGTCCTGTTCCAGGATAGGAAATATGATGGATCACCCCCTCATTTGGTGGATGTGTGAAGAAATGGCTTTCTCTAAAGGGGAAATGTTTTCCTGGCAGAGAAAAACAAGTGCACATTTGCACAGGGACCTCCATTGCTTCACGTGGAACTCTAGATACAGGGATGTGGAATTTCCATCGTCCGAAGCCTGGGACATGTTGTTTGGGGTCAAGGGCAACAAGTTTTCATATTTATTTTGTCCGTGGGACAAGGAGGTCCAACCCCCTGCAGCACAAACCCTTTGGCTACCAGTTTACAGAGAAGGGAACTGTCTACAGTTGAGGTAATATGTGTCCATATGTGAATGCTGTTCAAACTTGTATATATGGTTCATTAATTAAAAGCCTTCATTATTAGGGTGTGCACTGTAAAACGTTTTACGGTCACACTGCACTATTGACAGTGGTTCCAGTAAAAAAAAAAAAAGAGAACATACGTGTTCGAAAAGTTTAATAATAGGAGTCTGAGTATAATGCTCCTGGAATGCTCTCTGATTAGATGTAAATGTTTGCAGAAGCTTGTAAGCAAGAGTGATGATTCTTTGCTTTCAAAATAATATGCATTTCTGTCAACAGACCTCTGTCCATGCACCCATGCAGGTGTTAGGAGCTGAAGTATAACTAAACGTGTTCCAAACACTCAGTGATGTTTGGAGTGGTGAAATGCACACAATAGGCCATATTCATAAAGGAATTGTCAACGAGATACATGTATTTATGTGTAGGGTATTTCTATAGTACAAGCCTAGCCAAAATGCAGCAGAGCACTGTACATGATCAAAGACAAGCATGGATACATGCGATTGTACCTAAAAACACCTCGATTAAGTTGGCCTATAATTCATGAAATGATTCTTGGCTGGTCTAAATGCATTTAAAACTGTGGATTTCTCCACCATAATTTCACTGATAAATCCCAACCGAGGATTCCGAAGAGGGTAGTTCAAGACGTTTCTTGTCTCGAAAGTTTGCAAACTCCCTTATACATGTACAGCTGAGGGCATTCTTAATCTGTTTTCTAATCCGTTCCCACCCTGAAAATGGTTGTACATTTACTGCTGTCAAGGGCAGGAGTATGTCCCATTCCAGGATAGGAAATATGATGGATCACCCCCTCATTTGGTGGATGTGTGAAGAAATGGCTTTCTCTAAAGGGGAAATGTTTTCCTGGCAGAGAAAAACAAGTGCACATTTGCACAGGGACCTCCATTGCTTCATGTGGAACTCTAGATACAGGGATGTGGAATTCCCATCGTCCGAAGCCTGGGACATATTGTTTGGGGTCAAGGGCAACAAGTTTCCATATTTATTTTGTCTGTGGGACAGGAGGTCCAACCCCCTGCTGCACAAACCCTTTGGCTACCAGTTTACAGAGAAGGGAACTGTCTACAGTTGAGGTAATATGTGTCCATATGTGAATGCTGTTCAAAATTGTATATATGGTTCATTAATTAAAAGCCTTCATTATTAGGGTGTGCACTGTAAAACATTTTACGGTCACACTGCGCTACTGACAGTGGTTCCAGTAAAAAAAAAAAAAGAACATACGTGTTTGAAAAGTTTAATAACAGGAGTCTGAGTATAATGCTCCTGGAATGCTCTCTGATTAGATGTAAATGTTTGCAGAAGCTTGTAAGCAAGAGTGATGATTCTTTGCTTTCAAAATAAAATGTTCAGAAAAAATGCAAGTAGGAAAAAAAATCACTACAATGAAATTTTAAGTGCTATTTCTTTGAAAACAATATTCCTAATGAAAAATCAGTGTAATCATTTTCAACAAGATTATGGGAAGCATGAAAATAAACAAGCACTGGCAAAGCCAACAGATCCAACATTTTTCTTGAGTCTTTTGGTTTTGTTAATGTGTGCCTTGTTTTGACATGGCTTTTGTAACACTTTATTGTTGTGGGAGTTGCAGGGGCCTCTCCATTGTAACAAAACAGTGGCAAAAATGTTTGATCCTAAAAAGCACACATTGCCACCGGTGGCATAACAAAGGCCCCGCTGTCCCACTCCAGGGGCCCCCCTCATCACAGCACCTGCCCTGAGTGAGTCACGTGGGGGGTGGCCTCAATGTTCTTTGCAGGGGGGCCCCCTCCAAGTTCGTTACACCACTGATTGCCACAGTGGTTCTTGGCACTGAACAAAACTACTTTGTGTGCCAATATGGTCCTTGTGGAAGAGGAAAATGTGATCACTTAAAGTAAACCCAGCCTATAGATAGAGAAATAGAAGTTTAATAAAAACAAAATGTATTTGTTAACGCCAGACCCTATTAAGGGCCCAATTCTTAAAGAAAGTCACTAAAGTGCACCCATGGTATATGTCTTTGAATTAGTGGCTTTCATTAATTCGCAAGAATAATTCACAAGGACTTACAGAAGTAGACCAGGAAATTGTACTTCTAGAAAATATATTTGTGAGCTGTATTTTAACACGAGCAAATGGCATGTGTAGATTTGCTCATGTGAAAATCTGTTGAGCCTACCCCTTAACCACTTTTTTCCCCAACACTGGAAGAACTTCTACCGCTGTCCTTCTCAGGAGTAAATTTCCAACCTTTCTTATTATGGGAAAAGATTAGAGAAGAGCTGGTGAAAATCCTTAAAACATTCAAGTTAGTAGGTTTGCAGACTCAAAGGCATTCCAGCCCTGGAACTGTTGCTTACTGCTTCCTCCAGCCCCAGTATGTAGATCTGTGGAAAGGTGGAAAAAGAAGAAATTGCTATAGTAGGGATTGAAATTGCAAGTGTTCAAGCCCTACTATCGTAGTAGTCCTGGCATAACCAGAGAGGCTATTATCAGAGCTCTTACATAATGAGATTGCTGCCATAATTTGTCACTGCATTTCATGGCACCAAAGGGACAAATAGATTTTTTTTACTGGACAAGCAGATTTAAGAAGCAACCCTTCCCATTGACAAATAGATATTTAATTAAATTCCACACCCCTTTAGGTTCCACTGGACATGTTAGATGACATTCCAAAAACTACACCGTAAACCTGTACCTGGCAGAGCACTTCTTGCAGATTTCTGGATATACTTGTGAATAGAAAACAAACTGTAAATGTATGCTGAGATAGAGATGTACATCTCCTACCATACTTTTATGGAGTTTTTAAATGGGTCCCATGTGAGCTTTGCTGAGCACTCAGACCTCATTTGTGACTAAGGGGCCTGCTTGTTTTCGGAATAGACACACATATGTAATGCACAGACTTATATATAGGGCTTTCACTTCATAAAGCAGTCCCATTGTTTGTTATTGATTGGTAAATCAGGTCCCAGGTCTATTAGTACAAGGTTGAGGAAACTTAACATTTCGGTAATCTGTTTAGAAACTGTACATTGAATAGAAACTATAGAATGATACCTAGAAACCAAGAAAGGACATAGGTTACTTCTAAAACTCTGAATCAAAAAGCATAATGGTATGTGTGGATGTAGCATTAACATAGAGGAGGACATGTCACTATACCTACGTTGTGCTTCAGAGCTTGGTACACTCAGACCCACAGAAGCAGACATCATGCCTTCAGAGATTCCTACCACAAGGATTTTAATATTTCTAACATCCACTGTTTCTCCTGAGAGCACATCTGAACTCAGGGTTCTATTCAGTCACAATAGTAACATCAGAGAGAAGTTCAATTAATACAGCAACTCCAGAAGAAACCACACTAACATATACCAGCCAACTTGACACATCAGCTGGAGAAGGCTTATCAGGTTACTATGATGAACAAAAATCAAATATCGGATATGAATTACTGCTAACAAAGCACAGTGTTGCATGGTGCCAAGCTACTAAAAACACCTTGCAAACCAACCGGCTATAATGAATTCAGGAATGGGCCAATCACTTTTCCAAACTCATACGCTAACATATTCTTAAAAGCAACTACAAAAATCAAAGGTAAGTTGAAGTGTAAAGAATCTTTAACCTTGTCCCATCGTTGTACACCGCTGTCATCCTACATTTACTTCCTTTACATTTGCATGACAAATCTTATTAATCACAGTCTTCTAATTTGATCAGAACACCACAATAAATAAATAATATTCATTCTCCGATTTCTGTTGCATTTAACAGTCATAAATGCCATTCATGGACGAGCTGGCTTGACGATTATGAATTCTCACAGGGGTAAATAGTTGTATTTGTTGTAGGCACAATCACAGGCAGTGTAAGTAATGCAAAATTACAGAACTTCATTTGTTAAAAAAATGAAATATGTGCAGAGGCTTAGAGTTTTTTCTTTTAAGAGCACTACTGGCGATGCTGCTGAATGCTGTGGTGTACACACCAAAACTACTTAATCACAATTGCTTCTTCCACCATCCGTCACTAACTGCCTACTTATCTCACTCTTGGATGCTCTTCATGCCTCCTTTTTAGGGTCGAGCCTGCGTTGCATGCGCTCGTGCATGCGTATCGCAGCGAGACGCTTTAGTTATTAGAAAAGGGCTCGGAGCCCTATCGACGTCACGTCAGTGTGTTTGATTGGTTTGTGGGCTTGCCTAGTAAAATCTGCTTGCTTTCATTAGTGGAAGGCATGCACACGTCGTGCCTTTTCTGGTGGTTAGCCCTCCTCGAGCGCCGCGACCAAGTACAGAAAACATGCGAGGCTCGCTGTTTTCTGTCGGATCGTGGACTACTTTTTCTCTATTTTCATAGCGTAATTTCGCTTGGCAGAAGTCGAGCGCTTACACAGTTAATTTCACTTTTTTACGTACATAAAAGCACTTTTGCTGATAGATGAAAAGTCGGGTTAGGAGTTTACAACGCGATCAGCTCTAACATGAGCAAACGCGAGACCCGTTGCATTGCAAATGTTTGTTACCTTTGCCATTGTTTTCTTAATGTCTTTTCTCTCTGTCTGCTGAGGTTCTCTAGGGCATGTAACCATTTAGTATCACTTTTAACTAATATTTTGCATGTACATACAAAATAAGACCACAGTGTTGTCTCCACATCCTAACAGCTACTACTGTGGCACACCTACCTTGCATTTATAAAATGGACACTCATGTCATATTTTGAATCTGTGATTGTGTCACAGTCATTGCAATATGATGTTGAAAGGTTGCAATGTAGGATGATGTTTAAATTTGTATTTGAAAGAGATACAAACCTATATCAAGCACATTGATGGATTTAGAAATACAAATTTCACAAAATTATATCTGTCCAAAATATTAACATTCTTCACAGATTCAAACATAAACACTGCAAAACAAAATACCCAATGTTACAATTATAGTTTGGGACCCAAACCAATCATTTGAATCAAACATTGCAAATAACAACATTGTAGTCAGTGTCAATGAGAATCAGGTGGGCATTAATGCATCTTAATATGCCTTGTTAGTCAACTTAAAAGTAAGAGGTCACTATGTTGAAACCTCCTTCAGAGCAGGAACAAACCAGAGACCAGCCAGTCTTAGGGTATAAAGAATGACGATGTAATACGTGCACAGGAACTGATGGCTTGAGAGGCCAAGTCCAAGCAATCCGAATTACGGAACTCCAATACAATCTTTTATGCATGAAGACCATAAAAATGTGAAAATACATCATCTAATCAGAGCAACAGAGAGGTAATATATTAGGCATCTTTCCAATCACAGTAGAACAACATTTAATGATGGCAGCGTGATACAAGATGACAACAAGTGTGATCTCCACATTTCTCAGACGGTTGGGACTTTCCAAGGCATCACCAAACCAGTTTCTTCATAACCTTTCCTCAGACCTATGTGGACATTCAGATGTTTGTCTGTTTCTGGGTGAATGAAGCAATGCATGTTGCGTGAAGAGTCTCTTTGAAGCAACCCTTGCATTACAAGCTGTCTGTCAGGGTTAATTTACTAAAGGTCATCCAACCTTTTGCATATGTTTTTCAGGCCTTTTCAGCACTGAGTATCACAGGATGAAGTCATGCCTGGAAAAATAATAAAATGGATTCATTAGCCCGTTTCCACAACTAAAAGATTGTATGCTTCCTGTCTTTTGATAAGGTTGTGTTTATCAGGAACTATACTTTAAAGCATGGCATCTGCTTCCAAATAATTTCCACTAATCTGTTTCCTCAAATATGTAGATATGTGTATCAACTCTTACTTTGGGCTTTATTCTGTATGACCGCTCAACATACAACAGCATTCTTCACTGTTCAATTGCAAAATGTTTGGTTTCAATAAAGATACTGATGTGGACGAGTATGTACTATCTGCACTCAATGGGAGAGAAGAAGAATCCCTGTTTACTGAATCTGAGAGCAGTTCTCACCTGAAAGAAATATGCCCCTGATGAAGAGCCTCTATGACCTGCAGTGCAGTGGGATTTAGAAGTGATAATGTGTTCTTCAGTGCAAAGTTGTGAAGCCATAGTGTAGGAAGCTGGTCTGGTGTGTGGTGAGTACATAAGGTACTTACACCTTATACCAGGTCCAGGTATCCCCTATTAGTGTCGCGTAGGCAGTGTTTAGAAGCCAGGCTCTCTAGAGGAAGCTGTAGATTAGCAGCCAAGGCTTATCTAGGAGACTAGCAATACCACTGTAGTCACACAGCCAGCACTTACACACATGAAAGTTACAATTATAAAGGTACTTTATTTTAGGGACACAATACCAAAAAGTACTAGAGAGGTAACCCTCCAATAGGAGGTAAGTAACACAAAAAAATATATACACTATTTTCCAGAAACAGGCATAGAAAGTGATAGAAACCAGTGCAAATGCAGTTAGACAATAGTGACCCTAGGGGGAGCCCAAACCATATACTAAAAAAGTGGAATGCGAAGATAGGACCCCCACCTAGGTAAGTGGAATGTGTAGAGGGGAGCTGGGGGGTACTAGGAAACCCCAAAGATAAGTACCACAGTGCCCCCTAGCAACCAGGAGAAAAGGAGTAAGTTAGTGGATTTTCCTCAAACACCCAAAAGGAAGGAAAAGAAGAAAATGCAACACCCAGACAAGACTGCAAGAAACCAGTGGTGGCTTCCTGAAGAGGAAGACCTGTGGAAGAAGGGGACCAAGTCCAGAAGTCACAGACGAGTCCAAGAGGAACAGGAGCTACTACCCACCCAGCTGTGGATGCAGGAGTTGGTCGACAGTGATGTGAGGAAGGTCAGCACTGCAGCCCTGGAGTTGGTGAAGAGTTCCTGAGGGATGCAGATGACGTCCCACGCTGGAAGAAGAATTTAATGTGGGTGTTGATGCAGGAATTCCATCAACAAGCCTTGGCAAAGGCAAATGTCGCAGTTGGGGGAAAATGGAACTGTGGGAAACCAGCAGGGCCCAAGAGGACCCGACCCAGGAGGGGGAGTCAGAAGGGACCCTCAGCGACAGAGAGCCCACAGGAGCAAAGGCAGCACCCACAGGAGTCCCACAGGATGGGGACACAGAAGTCTCAAAGAGCCCAAGCAGCACAACTGGAGAATGGTCCCATGCCCCAGGAGAACCACACAGAGGGCTATGCGTCGCAGGAAGTAGTGCTGGTGGCTGGAGCTACACATTGCCAGAACATCCTTTGCAGGAGATACAATCAAGCCTTGGCAGCTGCAAGAGACGTGGTGCACGGGGTACTGTCTTGCATGGGAAGGCAAGGGCTTACTTCCACCAAAGGTGGACAGCTGGCAGAAAGGACCAAGAGGACTACTCTGGACCACCACCCGTGATGCAGGATCCACGCAGCTCAAGGCGAGAGGAGATCCATGCAGCCGGTCTTCATTGCAGTTGGTGCCTGTGGCTGCAGGGAAGTGAGTCCTTCACTCCGAAGAGAGATTCCTTCTTTCTTCTTGCGGAGACTAAAGATTTGCTGCCCTCAGAGGATGCACAGCCAGGAAAATGTTGCAGAAGCTGGAAGGAGTCGTGGAAACAATGTTGCGAGAAGAATCTTATTTGTGGATGCAGATTGTCGGTTCCTGGGGGGTTCAGTCGCGGTTCCAGTGGCTAGAAGTTGAAGTAAGTTTGCAGAGGAGTTATGCTGGAATCTTGCACACCCAATCTGAGGACCCACCCAAGAGAAAGACCCTAAATTGCCCTGAAAGGGGGATTGGTCATCTAGCCAGGTGACCACCTATCAGGAGGGGGCTCTGACGTCACCTGCCCGGCCTGGCCACTCAGATGCTGCCAGAGGTCCCTGCCAACCTTTAATTCAAAATGGCAGAACCCAGGGACCCTATGATGGAGCTCTGAGCACCACCCCTGGGGTTGTGATGGACAGAGGAGTGATCACTCCCCTTTTCATTGTCCAGTTCTGCACCAGAGCAGGACCTGGAGGTCCCTACACCGGTGTAGACTGGTTTACACCCAGAGGGCACCAAATGTGCCCTTCAAAGCATACCAGTGGCTTGGGGAGGCTCCCCATCCCAAGCCTTGGAACACCTATATCCAAAGGGAGAGGGTGATACCCCCTCTCCCAAAGGAAATCCTTTGCTCTGCCTTCCTGGGCTTGAGCTGTTCAAGCAGCAGGAGGGCAGAAACCTGTCTGAGGGGTAGCAGCAGCTTGGGCTACCTGGAAAACCCTGGAAGGCTGGTAGGAGTAATGCTGGGGGTCCTCTAAGGAGCTCCCAGAGTGCATGGAATCATATGTCCAATTCTGGCAACAGGTTGGGGTATGATTCCGACATGTTTGATACCAATCATGCCTAGGTTCGGAGTTACCATTATGTAGCTGAACATAGCTAGTGACCTATGTCCAGAACACGCCTAAAATGGCCTCCCGCACTCACGAAGTCCATGAAAATGGCATTGGAGTTCGTGGGGGCACCTCTGCTAGTTCAGGGGTGCCCTGGCACACAGGTACTTGCACCCTGCCCTATGGCTAGGAGGGCCTGCCACAGGGGTGACTTACAGTGACCTAGTGCAGTGACCTGTAGTGAAAAAGGGTGCATGCACCCTTTCACGCAGAGTGCAATGGCAGGACTGCAGAGCAGTAGCCTTGGCTTTCATTGGATGGAAAACCCACCAGGACAGCACGTACACAATTGATTAAGCTGTGTTTAACAGTTGGATTACCTAAGTGCATTTTTTGGACTTGGTAGCATTTATACACAGAAGATTCTGCCTCATTTCATTTGCTTAAAATCGTATACATCCATCACTAGGCTTGGCGTTTGAGGCCTAAAAGGTTTCATCCCCATGCGTTCACAGAAATATTAATTTGATGAACCGCATGAATCCTTTATGTGTTCCAACAATATGGCAGTGTCACTACACCTGAAGAATTTTGTCATTAAAACCAGGAGAATGGTTTGGTAATCTGCTAAGAAATGCAGTGATCTGAAGGTTAAATGTTTATCTCCTCGCAAGGCAGCCCCCTTCCTTCTGAGGTTGGTGTATTGAGTACCATAACTTAGAAAATGAAAATTTGAAATCTGTTAATTAGAGCACTAAAAACATCTGAAGTGTGCCATGAAGCACTACATAAAAAAGAAGGGCTTATTATTAATAGATAGTGAGTCTGGTTATCATTACCTGCTGTGTAACAGCGGCTTGCTGATTGGTTACCCATCTCTTATGGGCAATTTTCTTTGTCTCAGGGCCATAATACAGGGTCTGGCAAATAATTACTCATGATCAGTATGTGAAAAAGGTCACTGTTAAATGTTTAAGTCCAAAGTCTGAATGTTTATGCTTGGCAGCAGGCAGCCACTAATCTCGATATGCATGTTTTGTATACAAAAATCTGAAAATCTATTGCGTTGTCTCTTCTTATTAGTGTGGTACAAAATGTTATAAACCACGTGAAGGTATCACTGTACTTCAACAATTTCAGGGCATGCAGAATTATTTTGGTGGTGAGTATACAGTTATTGAGATGGGTAGCAAAAGTAGCTGGTAACTTACCTTCATTCTAAGGAGCCTGTACATGAACGATCTTGCTCTTCTGCATGTGAGATACTAATGCAAAGAAGTGAGGGGGTAGGATGGGGTTCTTAAGTTGCCACTGTAGTAATTATAATAGATCAACTGGCTTACTCTCTTACTTATGCTTACTACTCCTCAAGGAGTGTATGCTGTCAATCAGGACTCTCTAGCCATCTCTGTATTGGGCTTTTCTTTTAATCTGACTCCAAGTGTAGCCTATTGCCTTGCAGTCAGCCTTGAGGCCTCAGCACCGGGTGTTTCTTGGTCTTCCTCTTTTCCTTTTCCAGGTCAGGGCTTGCCTGGTGGTGTTTGACACAGGCTTATGGAGGGTGTGACCTAGCGTCTTTTCATGATTTCTTCATGGGCAAGGATTTTGGAAGTCTGCTGTTATAGGTCATTGTTGCTGATTTTTGGCCAACAAATTTGTAGGATTTGCCTCAGGCAGGTGTTGATGAAAGTCTGAATTTAGTTGGTGGTTGTCACTGTTGTCCTATAACTTTCTTCTCCCTACAGAAGAACTAACTTTACCTTGGTGTTAAAACACCTGAACTTGGTTTCCCACGTTAGGTTCTTGGAGCTCCAGACCTTCTTTAGGTGAATCAAGGCAGTCCTTGCTTTGCCGATTCTTGCCTACGTCAGCAACTGTACTTCTCAACTTGTGTATGACATTGCACATATAGGTGAAGGCCTCAACCTCTTCCAGCGCATCACCTGTAACAGTGATTGCAGCTGTGCTGGCTGTGGTGTTGGTTTTCAGATCAGTTTAAGTTTTTACTAATTTAGAAGAAAAATACTTTTTCCAGTCTGTTCTATTAGGATGGTTTTGTATTGGCCTGTAAAAGAGTATAACTAAACGTATTCCAAATAGACGGTGATGCTTGGAGTGTTGAGCTGCACAAGATAGGACCTATTTACAGGGGTACTCTCAGCCACCTACATCTATGTATATAGAATTTCTATAGCATAAAGCTAGCCAAAATGCTGTGGAGTGCTGTACAAAGACAAGTCTAGATACATACATTTATGTTTGAAAACACCTTCATTTCAAGCCCACCAATAATTCATAAAATGATTCTTTTCAGGTCTAAATGCATTTTCAACTGTGGATTTCTCTGCCATAAATTCACTAATTAATCCCAATCGAGAGTTTAGAAGGGAGAATTTCAAAGGCACGGTTTGCCTTCGAAGCTTGGGAACTCCCACAAACATGTACGGGTGAGGCATTCTCAAAATTTGATCTGATCCTTTCCCACGGTAAACACAGGGGGAGAAAAAGAGGCTTCTAGGTCACACGTTTGCCTCCGTCATTGAAACCAACAACAAAAAAGATGACGTTAATTGACTCATACTTTCGTCACCAAAAACTATACCACTAATCTACTTAAAAGAAAAGTCCCTGAAAGAAAAAAGATCCAAATGCATAAATATCAGTATATACACTCTATGATACATATAAGAAACAGTTGTAAGTAGAAAAACTTCATTAAAACCTAATGAGGTACAGTACATGTGTTTTACTTTTTATTAGCAATGTCTTAGAATATAAGCTCAAACAATCCAACAGTTTAAAATATGACATTATATACTATTAGCCTCTAGTCTGGAACATTCAGACTACCTGTCTAATCAGAATGTTTTGTTTGTGTACATTAGATACCACTCGTTGTGCACCCGTTAAGCCATCTTTGGCTTTCTGTTCCATGCACCTTTGGTAGTGTCGTTTTAGGTCTCGGCTGTAGATAGCATGCATGTGCAGTCTCAAACCGAGACATTCTAGCCCATATTTATACTTTTTTAGCACCACATTTGCGTAGTTTTTTTACGCAAAATCGGCGCAAACTTACAAAATACAATTGTATTTTGTAAGTTTGGGCCGATTTTGCTTTAAAA